>NC_044566.1:43294445-43603588 GCF_007565055.1 Rhinopithecus roxellana | reverse complement strand
AGGAGTTTGAGCCATATGTTCGGCAGAAACGAATTGAGTTTTGTGGTTCTGATCTTGTGTTTGGATAAATATTTAGTTTTTGCGTATTTACTAACTCTTGTCATCTTGTATCACCTACAAATGTTCAAGTGAGTTGAATCCCCTGCCTTTTGGATATTTTCTTGGTTGAATTAATTTTTCTTAAGTAATGAGATAAAGTACTCACTGAGACAGATGGTGGCCCAACAGAAAACAATGATGGATTTTTACCACATCTTTTGTAAAATATGACCTGAAATGTTGCTTTTAGCTTTGTAGCCTACTAATCTTGCTTTCTAATAACACCAGTTAGTGGGAAGAAGGGATGATGACAGGAGAAATATCTTTTTAAATTTTTAATGTTAAATCTTATATTTAAATTTTTTAGCACTACTACCTTAAATTTTACTGTATTGTCTTGTTTCATTTCATAGATCATCTGTTAGTTTTCTATGTGTAGGTTAACTGGAAAATTTTTTATCCTAGGCTGGCTACCATTAGCCACCTGTATGCTTCTGAATTAACTCCCTCTTTTTCCCTTTTGTCTGAATCCTCCAAATCATTGAATGCTCAGGAAAAATAAAATCCTGGTTAACAGTGTCAAGCATAGTTATAAGAGTAATTAATTTCTCCCAAATTAATGATAAGCATTAAAAAAAAATTCTAGGATTATCTTCTTTTGGTGACGTCTGTCTTCACTTCCTCTCTCCATGTGAGTAATTGAGACCTGATTTATTTTAACACACATTTAATGATTCCTCTTTACTAGTCACATTTCTACAATATAATAGTAAGCATATTTTATTACTAATTTAAAAATTTCTCCCTCTTCCCTGACCAGCCAGACATAGCTAAGGGCTGAGAGATCCTTAACCCCCCGAAAAAAAGAGGGAATGCATGATTCATATTTTCATTGTCTTACGTAGTTTTAGGCAAAGAGCATTTAATTTATACTTTATCCAGTTTTAGTAATATTTGCGCTGTTTTAAAACATTTGCATGTTTTAAAATGTTCATGACATCCAAGGCTTGTGTATTTTATAATCTGCCTGTATTTTTGAAATACAATTTGATGAAGTAACCAAAAGGGTTTTTTAAAAAAAACATTGTTGGTGCATTTTTGAATGAAAATGAATCTAGATCGTGTCTTTGAGAATGGTGTAGGAATATGCACATGATTTCCTATTTTATTAGCCAGATAACTAAGTGATTGGTGTTTCTGGGTTTTTTTTTTTTTTTTTTTTTTTTTAAGCAATGCCTAGCAGACTTCAAATAAATTCACAATATTGTAATTCCAAAGGTTTAGAATATGGTGCATATTTATTCCATTGAGCCTTTTACGGCTTCAGTTTTATCACATTGCAAAAGAAGAAATATGGCCCCCATGTGTATTAATGTCAAGAACTACCTATTAAAAGGAAATTAGTGGCCATTAATGTTAAAAGGCAAATTTTGTACTTTTACATGTATTGTGAGCTTTTATAATTTTCTTAATATTTTGATCTTATTTCAGAGAATTATTCAGTAGTCTCTTTTTATATCTAGATTTATTCTTACCTTTCTATCTTCCCACTATTGTGATTTTGCTTGTCTTTAATATATACTTTCAAGTTTTCTGTGTAGCCTATGGTCTTCCATCAGGTTCCTTTGTGGGTGTCATCT
The DNA here is from genome assembly GCF_007565055.1 of Rhinopithecus roxellana. NCBI lineage: Eukaryota > Metazoa > Chordata > Mammalia > Primates > Cercopithecidae > Rhinopithecus > Rhinopithecus roxellana. The sequence goes on along the minus strand of NC_044566.1, from coordinate 43,601,909 downwards.
TTCGATCTTTCCAATCACTTATCACCTGTTTACCAGTCCTTGGGCTATTTTTTCCTCCAAGATTGAGAACTGCCTCTGGGAGGTGGCATGTGCTTACAGGGTGATGTGATGTTATTAAAGTGGGGATGCAGACATAGTGTGAAGTCTTCCTTCCTTCAGGTAGTTTACAAACTAGTTGGGGGTACTAGACTAATAGTATCACTAGCCAAAAATATAATATGGTATTATTAAGTTGTGTGACACCAACTGGAATTTAAAGGAAAGTGAAGCCAGTGAGGGCTAGAAAAATCCTGGAAGGCATTTGGAGGAAGTCAGAGGAAACTTAGAAACGATTTAGATAACAAAGAGAAAGGCATTCCAAAAGAGATTCACAGGCAGAGTTGGAAGTAGTACTAGAATAAAGTAGTCCAAGAGCATCCAAGGACAGAAATTGGGACGAAGAAAGAAAGTTAGGTCGAGATGTTAGCTTAAGCACCAGGGCATCAGAAGAGGAAAATAGGCAGAGCAGGACAAGGCAGTTTGTATCATTAGGAACCTATCACTGAAAGAACTATACCTCAGCTTTGTCATATTAATAGCTTAAGCTTTATGTGTAATGGATAGCTTGTATGTGTCTGTTTATATGGCTTAGATCAGGGGTTGGCAAACTTTTTCTGTGGAGTGCTAGATAATCAAATATTTTAGGTTTTGGAGGCCATTTACAGTCTTGGTTGAATGTTCCTGTTTGTTTGTTTTTTATAATCTTTTAAAAACATAATTTTTTTTTTTTTTTTTTTTTTTTTTGTGATGGAGTCTCGCTCAGTCGCCCAGGCTGGAGTGCAGTGGCCGGATCTCAGCTCACTGCAAGCTCTGCCTCCCAGGTTTACACCATTCTCCTGCCTTAGCCTCCCGAGTAGCTGGGACTACAGGCGCCCGCCACCTCACCCGGCTAGTTTTTTGTATTTTTTAGTAGAGAGGGGGTTTCACCGTGTTAGCCAGGATGATCTCGATCTCCTGATCTCGTGATCCGCCCGTCTCGGCCTCCCAAAGTACTGGGACTACAGGCTTGAGCCACCGCGCCCAGCCAAAAACATAATTTTTACATTGTTGTCTCAAGAGCCAAACAAAAATAAGCCATCTGTGGACTGGATTTGGCCAGGGGACCTAGTTTGCTGACTCCTAGGTAATAATTGGCAAAGTAATTGTCCATATAGCCCATACCATGAAATGTCTTGTATCATCTTGTCTATGTGGTGGTTTGGTGGGTTTTATGACTATCATGTATATATTTTTCCTTAAGTTATCCTAAAAGAAAATATGCAGAAATAAGTGCTACTGTAATTGTTATTTTGTGGCCAGACTTCTAACAAGAGCCTAGAATAGGTCTCAGAATTAGGAAGTGAAAGATGAAAAGCCTTTGAGTCAGGCCTTACTACAGTGAAAATAGCTACACAGTGGCTTGATTTAGAATTTGTATAAGAGTAGGTATATCAGCTGCCTGTGCTGGTTTTACATTTTTTAAAACACAGCTGGCAGGTTAAAAACCTTGTCTGGGGTGCTGGTGGTCTATAAGTGACAACAGGGGAGCAGGCAGTGGGGAATTTTGTTTTTAGAAGTAGTCTAGGATGAGTTAATAAAGGGACAAACAGTTGGACATTCTGCAGTACTCAAGGAAGAATCACTGTTATGGAACAGTCTAATAATTGATACTTACATTGATGAGCTTGAGTCATCAAGAAAAGATTGTATCACGTTCACATTAAGGCATGGAAGGAAGACCTAGAGATCTCTTTACAAATATTTCAATTAAGATTATTTTAAGATAAGTTATGGTGATTTAAAGGAGATAAATATCAGTTATTTTGAAAAGTAATTTACATGAAACCTCTGAAGTTTTTAAATTTGTAGATACGTATTTCTAAGGCAGTTCTGTTTTCTTCAGTATACTATGGTTCATGTGCCATTACCAGGTGGATAGTGATGCCTCAGGCTATGGCTGCACAAATCAATTGGCTGGGGCTACTGTATTTTTTGTGGCATCAAGAGAGTAAGAATATTCATCATGAGAGCATTTTTTCATTAAGCAGGCATCAGTACGTTCCGTATATCGGGGTTAGTAGTAGGTGCTGGAAAAAGTACAGATGTATAAGATGGGAAGCTACCTGGACGAAATCAATGATGTTTCTTTCTTCCTGTTAAAAACATTAAAAGCAACCAAACAAAATAATGAAACTTAACTTTTGTACTTTAATTTATTATTAGCATTTTTCATACTTAGGAAGTACATACACTACCACAATTTTAAGGCAGTATAAACCTTTTGATTTAAATAACAGCCTTCATAAATTGCTACTTAATACAATTTATACTTTTTAAATTTTACTTTAAGGAGAAATTCATGCCCTCCCTGTGTTTTTGTGAATGCTTGAAACAGCTTCACCATTCCAGCTGTTTCTGTTTGCTAAACAGGAGATAAAGTACCTTGGATGGTAACTCAAAAGTCTAGATCTGAGTTCCAACTTCACCACTTATTAGCTATATAATTTTGGGTTAGTTTCTTGCAATCTTGGTTTTCTAAGCATTAAAATGGAGAATAATATCTATCCTGTTTTCCTCACAGATATTGTGAGAACCCACAGAGATGTTGGAAACCATAAAAACATGAAAGTACATACCATAAAAGTGCTTACATTAATACTACTATATTGGAAGCAATGCAGCCTTTTTTTTTCTTTAAAAAAAAAAAAAAAAGACCAGAGTTCAAGCTTTATCCTCCAAAATTCTGTAAACATAGTATGTTTCCAGTAAACATTCAGTTTGCTCAAAAGTTTTAACATCTTTCTTGGCAAAGAGAATGCATATACAAATTTTCCATTCTTATTAATCTTTTAGTACGGTTCATATCCAGTGCCTCTGTCCCTTTTTGCAAGGGAAACTGATCATCTCTGTCGAACAACTTCAGCTGTTCTTTCCATAGTGGGGCAAAAATATGCAAAAAGTGCATTCCTTATGATTTTCTTTTTTCAAGGGGAAGACTGTTTCTGTATTTATAGTAATAAGGTCTACTTCTTGAGCTCATTGAATTTTAGGCCCTATACTTGCTTATTTTAAAAATCCTGTACAAACCTACCAGATATAAGGCGGTATTTTCATTTTACAGATGAACTATACTTCTGATTGACTTCCATATCTCTTCCTCCCTCACTTCTTGATTTCTCTTATGGACTAGTTGCTGGAAATACAAAGTGCAATGTATACTTTGAAGTAAGCCTTTGGTAAATTAGATTGTGTATATTAATCAGCCTCTATCAGAAATGCTGGGAAAAAAAGGGTTGTATCTGTTTTTTTTCCTCAGAATCCATATTTTCATATATATTTGAACTTTTTAAAAGTTAAATGATTTCGCTTCACTGTCTACTTCTTCAGTGAGGGATTACTTTAATTGGTTTGTGTATATTGTCTTCTAAACCTACAGACGCATAATTTGGGAGGCAAAAAAATCTTCTTACTTCTCTAGGGGTTCTAAGCAGATATTTAAGTACACTTTAAATCACAGTTTACACTTTTATTAGAAAATAGGTACGTGCTTTGCTTTGTAGAAGTATTTGTCACATACAGCAGCTACTTTTGTTGAGCCATAACTTGAAGAATTCATTATTTTGTTTACTTTAAAATCAGTTTTTCTTAAGATTTGCTTAAATAAAAAGTGAAAAATCAAAATTTGTGATTTTATTAGGTTTAAATCTTCTAGTTTTTTTTTTTTTTGGTTTTCTTAAGACAGACATTCTCAATTATGCCTTTGTTCTTATGACTTGATTTTTTTCTGTGTAATATTTTCATTTGCAATATATACTTTAAAAAAACCATTTTTAGCATAGTACCTTCATAGTTTATGAAGTACCTTTTTGTTTCTTTAGTAATTATTAGGATCAGCTTTTCTCGATGCTTCAGATTGGTATTCCTTAAATGCCATAGTTTGTTAGCAGTTTTGTTTTAATCACTTGAACCTTACTAAAACTGGCCTAATGTGTGTGATAGAGTAGCCTTTGGGTAAAATGTAGGGGCAACTGCCCCTGCAACCATCTTTTAGGCTGCTTCCAGGATATTTAAAAAACATGAATTTATTCCGATCATTCCTCAGTTTTAGAAATTGAAATCACAACACAATTCCTGCTGCCTTAATTATAATTTCCTTTGTCTTTGAGAGTCCATACTCTGTTAATATCCTATTGTATCAACATTTCTTACCTCTTTACAACTTTGTAATATAGTATAGAGAACATGTTTCACATTAGGCAGCCATAGGATTGTTGACTTCTCATACTGGCTATATAGAAACACGAGTGTGCTACTTCACCTGTGTGAGCCTTGGTTCCTTCATTTTACAGTGTAGTAATAATAGTAGCTGTCTCCTAATATAGACTACAGGAATTGAAAGATCCTATTTAGCATGACAAGTAAAATGCTTGCCATAGCATATTTGTATCTAGAACTTTGACATACATGCCTGATCATTGTCACTCAGGCATCCTGCATATCATTCATTTATTCATTTGTCCATCATTTGTTGAACATTTAAAATGTCCTAGATACTTAGAATATGAATGTCGAATGTCACAAAAATGAATGTCACACTCTCTCCCCTTTAGAAATTTACAGAACAGGATGAGAGATAATGATATGTAAATAAATACATATTTTTAAATAATTAAAATATGTCGGGTCTTTTCACTTGTATGAGTCCTTCCTGTCTTTTAATATTTAACTGTTAATTGTTTCCATAATACCGACAGAATATCTGGTTGTATATATCATACTGTAATGTATATATTTTTACTTGTCTAAATCAGCTATTCAACTATGAACTCCTTGAGTTTGACAAGTACTGCTGGAGTCAGCAACTTTTTTTTAATATTAGAGAAGATAGTAAATATTTTAGGCATTGTGGGCCATATGGGCTCAGTTGCAACTACTTAAACTGTGCTATAGGAGCACAAAAACAGCCATAGAAACAATGGACGTGACCATGTTCCTATTAAACATCATTTACGAAACTAGGCAGCAGACCATATTGGGCCTACAGGCTTTAGTCTGCTAACCTCTGCAATGCTGTATGCATACCCTGTGCTTGACAAATAAAAGGCACTTAGTAAATAATATGATTAATAGGTGTTAAACACTTTGTATGTTCTGGGTGCTATTGCAAAAAACTTTGCATGTGTAAGTTTACTTAAGCCTTGCAACATCTCTCTGCAGTAGATACTATCATCACCAAATGTCATAGAGTAATAATAGAAGTAGTTTCATTAAAAGGTAGGAACATGACGTTGGTCCAGAAGTCTTAGGCAATACATTAAGAACAAGAAAAATAACCTGTAAAGAAAGGGGGAAATGTATCACTATTATTATTTAGAGTTGATGTGACTGCTTACAAATACAAATAAATATAATACAAATACAAATAAAAAATATGAGATAATGGAAAATGATTTGAGTTAAAGAATTTCAGTAAGCTGACTGGCTATAAAATAAAGTTAGAAAATTCATTAGCCTTCTTATATATCAACAATAACCAACTATGAAATACAGTAATAAGAAGTAGCAGCCTAAACTGTAAAGTACTTAAGATTTTAAAATGTATAAAAGCTATGTGAAGAAAACTGCAAAAAGATGTGAATGGATGGAAGAATATTCCTGAATGTGTCAGCTTAATGCTATAAAAATGGCAGCTTTTACTAAATTATTCTGCAAAGTCAATATAGTTCTAATCAGAAATTCAACAGGATTTTAAAAATGGAATTTGACAAACTGATGGTTCAAGTTTTGAGAAGGGAGCTTGCACAAGAATGGCCAAGTAAATTTCAAAAAAAGTATAATAAATGGGAATATACCCATCAAAGGTCAAAACATTATAAAATTGCAAGTATTAAAATAAGAATTTGGGGTAGGAATAGGCATATTGATCAAAGGAATAGAATAATAAATTCAGGAGAAGATCCATGGATAAAGAAGAATTGTATGATAAATGAATGAGTAATGGAAGAACTAGTCTATAAAGGGTCTAATTGAAGTAAATCTGTCTAATTGAAGTAAAGATAGTTGGGTACCCACTTCATGACACTCTCAAAACTAAGTTTCAGGTGGACTAAATGGTTTTGTTTTGTTTTGTTTTTTGTTTTTGTTTGTTGTTTGTTTGTTTGTCTTTGAGACAGAGTCTCGCTCTGTCACCAGGCTAGAGTGCAGTAGTGTGATCTCGGCTCGCTGCAAGCTCCGCCTCCTGGGTTCAAGCAATTCTCCTGCCTCAACCTCCCGAGTAGCTGGGCTTACAGCTGCTCACCACCACGCCCAGCTAATTTTTGTACTTTTAGTAGAGACAGGGTTTCACCATTGGCCAGATGGTCTCTATCTCTTGACCTTGTGATCCACCTGCCTTGGCCTCCCAAAGTGCTGGGATTACAGGCGTTAGCCACCGCGCCCGGCCCCAGCTGGACTAAATGTTGATAAATAAAAAAGGTTTATTATTGTTATTTTTTATTATACTTTAAGTTCTAGGGTACGTGTGCACAATGTACAGGTTTGTTACATATGTATACATGTGCCATGTTGGTGTGCTGCACCCATTAACTCGAATGACAAAACTTTTAAAAGTTAATTTTAAAAATTGTTGGAGTAGAGAAGGCTTTTAAGTGAGACATCAAACTTAGATGCCATTTAAAAAGGAAGGCAAGCAATAGACTGGGATAAAATATTTGACATGTAATAGACAGAATTAATATTCAAGGTATATAAGGTGTAACTACAAATCAATATGAAAAAGATAACCTGATGGAAAATGGGAAAGAATGTAAGCAGGAAATTTATAGAAGTAGAAATACAGGTAACCTGTTAAGTTGTGAAGAAATATTATTGAACCGAATATAAATAGCTTCATCTTTTTAGGAGAAAAATTTGGCAGTATCTGTCCATTTTAAATGTACATTCTCCTGAACCAGAAGTTTTATTTTTATATGTCTGTAATATAGAAATGCTATCATACGTTAATAGAGAGTATTGCATGATTATTCCATGCAGAGGAGAAAGTGTATGAAGGGATACTGGAAGTAATAAGGTCATCATTAGAACAGTTAAATTATGGTGTGCCTTTACACCATAATATTAGATACTTACGAAAAAACATGAAATAGACATAGATGTACTTCTTAAGATATTTTACATGAAAGGGCAAGATACATATAATACATACACAAAGACACAGTTCATACACCAAAAAATACAATACACAAAAGCAGTGTATATGTTTTCACTTATGTAACAACCAATCCCAGAAAACCTAATACACAAGTAAGTGCAGAGAAAAAGACTGGAAGGGTACACCACAGTTGTTAGCCATAGAAATGGAAGCTGGATTAGGGGTCAGGAAAGAGTTAAAAACGATGTTTGTATGTATATTTTCAAGTATAAGCAAGTACAGCCTTGGTGATATAACAAACATAACAACACATGCAAGGCTTTGTTATGATTGGTCCTGATTAGGTCCTTTCCTTCTGGGTGGACAGCTTTGATTTATGTCAGTTTTCCCTGCGTAATTTTTAATAGCACTTCCTTTCACTTGCAGAAGCTTCCCAGTTGGTGTCTGAAGTCATTGGTGTTTTTAGAAATAGCAATTTCAGTATAGTGTTGGATCTGAAACGGTGTTAAAGTGGGTTAAAGAAGTGAGAATTCTACCAGTGACTCTTAACTTCTATAACCACAACTGCCAACCAAGACAAAATAAAGTGCTTTTTATTTTCAGAGTTTCTGTTATAAAAACACTTTGCTTTTTTAAATATAAAGTTATAATTTTGAATGTAGTTTTTTTTCAAGTCCCATATTTCTGAATATTTTGATCCTCCCCTTTAATATTAGAACCTAATATTTTAAGACAGTTAATGATAGAGGTCAAGAGAGGAATCAGAAGCTTGAGAGGAAGACAGAGTAAAGAGAACTAAGTTGCTTTTTTTTTTTTTTTTTGAGATGGCATCTCACTCCGTCACCCAGTCTGGAGTGCAGTGGCATGATCTCGGCTCACTGCAACCTCCGCCTCCCGGGTTCAAGTGATTCTCCTGCCTCAGCCTCCCGAGTAGCTGACACTAGAAGCATGTGCCACCAGACCCGTCTAATTTGTTGTAGTTTTTAGCAGAAATGGGGTTTCACCATGTTGGTCAGGCTGGTCTCGAACTCATGACCTCGTGATCTGCCCACCTCAGCCTCCCAAAGTGCTGGGATTACAGGCATGAGCCACTGCGCCTGGCCTGGAAGATTTTTTAAAAGAAGTTGAAGGAAGACGAGTATGATTAGGGACAGTCTTTAACCAAGGCATAGTTGTAGATTTATAAACGAAGAGTCTAGGCCGGGCGCGGTGGCTCAAGCCTGTAATCCCAGCACTTTGGGAGGCCGAGACGGGCGGATCACGAGGTCAGGAGATCGAGACCATCCTGGCTAACACGATGAAACCCCGTCTCTACTAAAAATACAAAAAACTAGCCGGGCGAGGTGGCGGCGCCTGTAGTCCCAGCTACTTGGGAGGCTGAGGCAGGAGAATGGCGTGAACCCGGGAGGCGGAGCTTGCAGTGAGCTGAGATCTGGCCACTGCACTCCAGCCTGGGTGACAGAGCGAGACTCCGTCTCAAAAAACAAAACAAAACAAAACAAATAAACGAAGAGTCTAGTCATCTCAGAAAGGACTACTTTAAGGACTACTGGATTCTGCAGACAAATCTACTTATAGGAAATAAATGTTTCTTGATTTTATTATGATATGGTAAAATTATTTTGGAGGAATTAGTGAAGGAAACATGTTAATATGTTTAAGTTATAGTAATATAGCAGCTTTTACACAGGAACTCTCAAACTTTGTGTGAATTTAGTTACCAGTATATTACTGTGGCCAGAAAATACTCAGAAACTACAGGTTTAATCTTCAGTCCAAAAATCACACTGATAGGTATAACTAAGAATTTGAAGTTCTACAAAAGCAAAGTTAACAATCTATAATATAAAAACTACAATTTTGTATAATACTTATAAAAAGGACAATAAAATATTTGGAAGTGAAAATAGGATTGTCTTAGGTGTAGTTGCCTTTTGGCTCTAAAGGGTAGCCTGTGTGCTCCAAAGATGCTAGACACCTAGAGCTATATGTGGAACTTAAGAAGATGTTACTTAAAAAAAGAAAAACTGATCTGTGTGCACACTATCAGTCCTTTAATGGATTGGGGTTCATTTCTTGGAAGCAATTCTTTCTCTCTTCTTTCCATAGTTTCCTGACTGGAAGTATCTTTTTGAACAAGATTTCCTTTGAAGTCTATTTTAACAGAATTTTCATGTTAGTATTAAGGTATAGTTTCTTAGTGGGAGAATGGGGACAGTATCTCCTAAATGCTGAATTAAATTTAAATTTAGTATATCTGACTAAGAAGGGTAAGGACGGTGGCTCTGAATGCCCCCTTCCCTTTTAAACCTTTCTTCACTTAAGGGACATAAAAGAGTGAGGCTTATCCATCCTACCCATACTACCCTTTCCTTCTTTCCAGTGGCTGTGGGATTGGAGAAGAATAAGATAAATAAGTTATAGTAAATTTGTTGCTAACAATCTGTGTAAATTATTGATTTCCTTGTAAGTGTATGAATACATTCATTAGGTTAAATTGTTGATATTTTAAAGTTTTTGACCTCAGTGGCAATTTCATATGGTTTGACCTATTGCATTACAAAACTATGGCTATAATCACTGCCCTATATATAAAAATGTTATTGCACTTAAACGAAAATACATTATAACTTATTTAAATAGCATAAATTTGTGCGCGCTTTGGCAGCACATATGCTGAAATTGGAACGATGCAGAGGAGATTAGCATGGCCCCTGCGCAAGGATGACACACAAATTCGTGAAGCATTCCGTGTTTTTCAGACTCTAAACCAACAAAGATAAAAAAAGAAAAAGAAGAGCATTACATAATGGTAAAGGGCTCAATGCAACAAGAAGAGCTAACTCCTCTAAATATGTATACACCCAATACAGGAACACCCAGATTTATAAAACAAGTTCTTAGGGACCTACGAAGAATCTTAGACTCCCACCAGTAATAGTGGGAGACTTTAACACTCCACTGTCAATATTAGATCAATGAGAGAGAAAATTAACAAGGATATTAAGGACTTGAACTCAGCTCTGGATCAAGTGGACTTGATAGTCATCTGCAGAACTCTCCACCCCAAAGCATAAATTCATAAACAGTACATCACTGATGAAATGTAACATCCAAGCCAAATTGGAATGTTTATGAATACACCTACTTTAGCAACAGGTAAAGCCAAAAATATTGTTACTGCAGATATGTATCATTATACATTAAAGGGTTAAACAACCTTCTTCAGAATCTAAATTGCATATGAGAATGATAAAAGCCATAATGTAGTAATTTATAATTTAAAAGCTTGTAGTATGGCCAGGTGCTTGACTCATGCCTAATAGTCCCAGGACTTTGGGAGGCTGAGGTGGGAGGATTGCCTGATCTCAGGAGTTTGAGACCAGCCTGGCAACATAGCAAGACCTTGTTTTTACTAAATAATAAGTAAATAAATAAGTAAGCCAGGCATGGTGGCACATATCTGTAGTCCCACTACTTTGGAGGCTGAGGTGGGAGAATTGCTTAAGCCCAGGAGCCTGCAGTGGGCCATGATTGTGCCACTGCACTCCAGCCTGGGTGAGAGAGTGAGAACCTGTCTCAAAAAAAAAAAAAAAAAAGCTTGTAGTAATTTATAAGTTAAAGGTAAAGCTATCAGACATGAAAACCTTAGAGAATGAGAGCTGTCTCAAAAAGAAAAGCAAAGAAAGCTTGTAGTAATTTATAAGTTAAAGCTATCAGACATGAAAACCTTAAGTGTTCAGCAAAGTACTGATAAACATATACATTTAAGGAAACTATGCAGGGCTGGAGAAAGAGCCAACTAAAAAGATTGTATATAGAACAGTATCCAAACTCACACAGGGCCAGAAGAAATGCCTGTTTCCACTAGCTAGAACAGAAAGCCTCATAATTTACAAGGCATTCAGTAGAGTACTCTGGAGGGTTTTGCATTAGTAGTGGGGAAAAATTAATTACACATTAAATGCAACTCTGTTCTTGCCTAATCCATCGTAAAACCAAGTCCCAAAGAATCAAACTTTGTCCTAGTCCCTTAGCCACATCTTAGAACAAATCTTGAGATTATTTATAGAAATACAAAAATATCCAACAGCCAACAAGATAAAGTTGACATTATCTTACATTCAGTTCAACTTACTGAGTCTGCAAAGAAGCAGGAAAGTACAAACCATATTGAGAAAAATCACTTGAAATTGGCCTTCAAATGATACTGATGATGATAGTTATTAAAACAGTTATGACTGTTAGAGAAGCTAACAAAAAGATTGAACATGTTAAATAGAGACACTGTCTAGATTAAAATTATGTATCAAAGACATACTACATTAATAGCATGTTAGACTTTGTCAAAGGAAAGATTAGTGTACATGAAGATATAGCAATAGAAACTATCCAAAATGAAGCACAGAAGAAAGAAAATAGAATTTGGAGACAATAACTGAAAAAATATTTGAAGAAATAATGGCCATTTTCCAAAATAGATATAAACTATAAACCAATAAGCACAATAAGCATAAGAAAGATGAATAAAACTCTACTAAGACACATCATAATCAAATCACTTAAAGAGAATTTTTTTCTTTTTTTTTTTGCGGCGAAGTGTTGCTCTGTCGCCAGGCTGGAGTGCAGTGGCACTATCTCGGCTCACTGCAACCTTCGCCTCCCAGGTTCAAGTGATTCTCCTGCCTCAGCCTCCCGAGTAGCTGGGATTACAGGTGCAAGCCACCACACCTGGCTAATTTTTGTACTTTTATTAGAGATGGGGTTTCCCCATGTTGGCCAGGATTGTCTCGATCTCTTGGCCTCATGATCTGCCCACCTTCGCTTCCCAAAGTGCTGGGATTACAGGCGTGAAACACCGTGCCCGGTCCATGAAAGAAATCTTAAAAGCAGCCAAAGAAAAACCAGGACAAAGATAAAGGTGACATCAGATCTGTCATTAGAAACAATGTAAGCTAGAAGACAATGAAGCAATATCTTTAAAGCATTTTTTTGCAAAAACTGTCAACCTGGGACTTTTTACCCAGGTAGACTATCTTTCAAAATAAAGGCAAAATAAAGATTTCAAATATACAAAAGCTGAAATAATTTATCACTTTCATTTCTGAACTAAAAGACATGTTAAATAGAGTCCTTCAAGCAGAAGGAAAATTAGATCACATGGAAACTTGGTCACAAGGAGTTCAGAGTACTGTATGTGGTAACTACCTGGGCAAATATATACGATTTAGAAAAAAAATTATTATTTAAATGTCTTTGAAAGACAAATGACTGTTTAATATAAAAATGATGATAGTTGTCAGGTGTGGTGGCTCGTGCCTGTAATCCCAGCACTTTGGGAGGCCAAGGCAGGCAGAATGCTTGAGCCCAGGCGTTTGAGACCAGCCTGGGCAACATGGTGAAATCCTGTCTCTCCAAAAAAAAAAAAAAAAAAATACAAAAATTAGCCAGGCATGGTGGTACATGCTTGTAGTTACAGCTGCTCGGAAGGCTAAGTTGGGAGGATCGCTTGAACCCAGGAGGCAGAGATTGCAGTGAGCCAAGATCACACCACTGCATTCTAGTCTGGGCAATAGAGACCCTGCCCTCCCCTCCAAATCCCTAAAAAAATGGCAATGTGAGGTTTAAAACATGTAAAAGTAAAATATGCAATGATAATAGCAAAAATCCCAGAGAAATTGCAGATTTATTGTTGAAAGGTTCTGATACATATTCCTGAAGTATATTACTTAAAGGTATACAGTAATAAGTAAAAGAGGTGTATTAGAAACTTTAAAGAAACCGCTCAAGTAACAAAGAGTTGTAGCCTATAAATCAAGAGAGAGGAGATGGTATAATAGGAAATAATTAAACATGAAGCAGATAAAGAGGGAAAAGGGACAAAGAACATTTGAAACAAATAGCAAGATGATGATGTAAATCCAATCATATCAACAATCACATTACATGTAAATAGCCTAAATACTACAATTAAAAAAGTCAGGGATTGTTATATTCAATTTTTTTTTTTAAATTAAGACCCAAATATTTCACATCTACAAGAAATCCACTTTAAGTAAGTTAAAAGGATGGAAAAAGATATACCATGCTTACACTATCCAAAAGAAAACTGAAATCACTAAGTTAAACCAGAAGTTAGGTTACAGAACAAAAAATTCATACCAGGGATAAAGAGGATTATTTCATACTAATAAAGGGATTAATTAAGAAGGCATACAGTTATAAGTATTTATGCATTTAATATAGGAACTGGCCTGGGGGCAGTGGCTCATGTTTGTAATCCCAGCTCTCTGGGAGGCTGAGGGGGTTAAATCACTTGAGTTCAGGAGTTCGAGACCAGCCTGGGCAATGTGGTGAAACTCCGCTCTACAAAAAATACAAAAATTAGCTGGGTGTGGTGGCACATGCCTGTAGTCTCAGCTACTAGGAAGGCTGAGGTGGGAGGATTGTTTGAACTTGGGAGGTTGAGGCTGCAGTGAGCTATGCTTACACCACTGCACTCCAGCCTGAGTGACACAGCAGAAACCCTGTCTCAAAAAAAAGGAAAAAGAAAAAAAAAAAAAAAAGAGAGTGTTTCTAAATATATGCTGAAACTTGCAGAGAGAAATACAGATGGTCTTTAATTCATGATGAGGTTATGTCTCGATAAACCTAACTTGTTAAAATATATCAAAAATGCATTTAATTCACCTAATCTACTGAACATCGTAGCTTAGCCTAGCCTATCTTAAATGTGCTCAGAACACTTATATTATCATATGGTTGATGAACAAAATCATCTAACACAAAACCGATTTTATAATAAAGTGTTGAATGTCCCTTGTAATTTATCGAATACTGAAAAGTGGAAAACCGAATGGTTGTATGGATACTTGATGTATGGTTTCTACTAAATGTGTATCTCTTTTGCTCCATCAGAAAGTCCAAAAATTGTAAGTTGAACCATCACAAGTTGGGGATTGTCTGTACATAAATATGCAATTTTAGCAGAGATTTCAATACCCCTCTCAATAAATAAATAGAAAGTAGAAAGAATGTAAAGCCTAAAACTATGACATTTCTTTAAAAAACATAGGAGAAAATCTCTGTGACCTTGCATTAGGTGAAGATTTCTTAGGTATAGCCTTGAAAGCACCATTTATAAAATGGCAAATTGATAAATTGTACTTTATCATGATTTAAAACTTCTCTTCAAAAGACATTGGTAAGAGAATATAAAAGCAAGCCGCAGACTGGGAGAAAAAATATTTGTAAATCACTTATCTAGTAAAGGACTGGTATCCAGAATATATAAAGCACTATCAAAATATATATAAAATATATAAAGCACTATCAATAATAAGAAAACAGTCTAGTATTATGGACAAAATAAACAAATAGTCAACCAAAAATATACCTGGATGACAAATAAGCACATGAAAACAACATCATTGTTCATAGAAATGCAAAGGCTCCAGTTTACAGATAGTTAGTAGGAAAATATGAGAGATGATGGGTAGGTTCATTATCTTAATTACGGTAATAGTTTCACAGGTGTATTTATGTGTCAAAATTTATCCAATTGTACACTTTTAAACGTGCAATTTGATATATGTCAGTTACACCTCAGCAAAACTATTTCAAAAATCAAGAGTAGTTGACACATTGTATTAGGTTAGTGCAAAAGTAACGGTGGTTTTTGCCCTTGCTTTCAATTAAAAGTACCATTTGTACCATTAAAAGTAATGGCAAAAACCACAATTACTTTTGCACCAAACAAGTAGTTATGACAACTACTTGGTGCGTGTTTGTTTAATACATTTAACTAATTACTCTGCCATTTCAACTTTCAACGAAGTTGAAAGTTTCAACTTTGTTTGTTCTGCAGGAAATAGCAATTTCAATCTGAGGACAGTATATCATACTCTCCTAGTATATCAATTTGACCGTAATATCCAAAGACAATTAAAAATTCTTCATTAAACTTGATTCCTTTACAAATACTTTCTTATCCTTAGGTCAGTATTTTCATCTGTTTCTAGTTGAAGGATAATGTATTCACATCTGGGATGAGGCTTTCCAGAATGAGGTATACACCTTACATTGTTATCAACTTTACGTCCTTATTATCAGTTAGTACTTAATGTAAAAATTTATTTAGTCTTAGATTTGTGTTGTCCAAAGACTAGCAGCATCAGCGTAACCTGGGAACTTACTAGAAATGTGATTGACTGGGCCCCACCACACACCTGTTGAATCAGAAACTCTGTGTGTGTGGCCCAGGAATCTGTTTTAATAATCCCTGTGGGTGATTCTGATACATACCAGGATTTGAAAGCTGTGATCTTAGAGCAACAGTAGGACTTTAGATTCTTAGATACTTATAGTAGTTTCATTTAAAAAAATCTCATATGATAGCACACTTAAGATTTGTACATTTCTGGTAAAAGGAATTTGGCAAAAAAAATTTTAATGAAGATTCATACATTTTATCATACATGAACTTTTGTTTTAAGGAACTAAAATTTTGAATGCTAGTAACATGCAGAAGTGTTTAGGAGTGAAGTATACTAATGTCTGCTACTTTGAAGTGCGTTAAAAAAAGATCACTAGAGGAATACATGCAATTAAAACCTGTCAATTTTAGAAACTAGGTGACAAGTATATGGGTGTTTACTGTTCAGTTATTTCAGCTTTTCTGTAGGTTGAAAAAATTCTCATAATATAAAATCCTTCCTTGACTTCTTTTAACATTTTTGATCAAGAGAGTGAAATGTGCCCGGAATGTGCTCTTAGGCAAAATAATGGTAGATAGTAATGAAGTTTTAATATCTTAACAGCAATTAGGAATAAAGATATAGAAAACTGTGTTTCACTAGATTGATAATACATTTGTTAATCTTAGAAACTGGCTATTTGAGATTTTTCTAATCAAATTAAAATTGGTTATTAAAGTGTGATCTTGCTGGTGTTCTTTAAATTACCTCCATTGATTATCTCTTGATATATCCAGATAAAAAGATTCATCAGCTCTATATGATCTAGTTAAAGTCACTTTTAAGGACAGATACAAATTATTGATTTTTTCATAAATAAAAAATAGACTAATATGGTCTTCAGAAATAAAAAAATTACTTTTAAAACATTATTAAAGTCATGACAATCAAATGGATAGTACTTAGATTAAAAGAGGTTTTTAAAGACATGGCAAATAGTAGTGTGCACATCTAATACAAATCCTGATTCAATCAAGTTTTAATAAAAATTAACAAGACAATGCAAAATTTGAACACTGACTGCATATTTGATGATTTAAGGAATTGTTAAAGTGTGTGTATGGTAATGGTTTTGTAATTATGTTTTAGAAAGGAGTTCCTATCTTTCAGAGATACTTATTGAAATATTTGCAAATGAAATTTTGGAATGTCCTAGTTGTGTTTCATAATACTACAAGACAGGAAGTGGGGTATAGATGAAACTAGACTGGTCATGAGTTAAAGCTGGGTGATGAGTACATGGGGTTCATTATACTATTATGTTTACATTGGTGTATGTTTGAGATTTTCCACAATAAAAGGTTTTAAGAAAGATGTAGGTTAAATTTAACTCTTACAGCATGATCTGAGAGCGAAATTATCACTTATTACAGTGTTTCAGTGAGAAAATATTTTCCAATTATATCTGACTTTGAAACAAATAATAATAATAACAATAATAAATTCTCAATATGTTACCCAGGCTGGTCTCAAACTCCTGGGCTCAAGTGGTCCTCCTGCTTCAACTTCTCAAAGTGCTGAGATTACAGTCATGAGCCACTGTAAGGGTCAAAGACCTTTTTATTTGTTTCTTTCATTAAATTATCAGATATATCTGATTTCTAACAGAATACTGCAAAGCAGCCTATTTCTTGATTGAGGACGGCCTTTTTTATTTTCTTTTTAGCATAACACTCTTAGTTGTAGCCTTTTTTTGTACCAAATGTTGTACTGTTTTATACTTCCAATACCCAAAGAAATGAAAAAAGTGAGCATGGGGGAGAGAAAGAAAAGCAAGGAACTGGATTAAGCATAAATCTTTTGAATTATAAAATGTCTTTTTAAAAATTTAATATCAGTCATTGAAAATGATTGATAACACTGTCTTCTTACCATTCTCCTCCCTTCTTACTTTCTCTACCAATATACATTTCTTTTATAAATATAGAAGAAAAAAGCAAGATTGCCTATTATGTCTTCATAAAATTTCACATTAACATATGGAAGTTTAAGGTGAACTGAAGTAATGCATGTAATTATATTTTTAAGAGCCATTTTTCTGCAGTACAGTTGACATCAAAGAGGGTAATTCAAAGAATTAATTAGTTTTGGCCAAAATATAAAACAACCTAATATCCTGTTCTTATTGTTAAATATAATCTATGAAATACTTGTTTTAGGTTTCTGGTAAGAAATGATAAGATAATTTTGCAGAGTGACTCCCATGACTTTCATCTCAGGAAATTCCACCACAGGTAATTTCAAATACCTTATTTTTAGTCTACTGTAGTCAAGTTTAGAAGATAAAAAATCCAAACGTTAAAAATGAAACAGAAGTCTACATTGGAAAAATACACTTTAGGATATCAGTTCATGAGATAAATTAGTAATCTGGATAAAGTCCAAGTTCTAGCAAAATTTATTTAAATTCTCCTGAAAGGGTGCTTAGATGGTTGAGAAGCCAAATATGTGTGGTTGCCTATGGCTCTTCAAGACTATTAATTTTTAAATCAAAATTTTGATGGTGGTATGAACCATATTCATATTATAAAAAAAAGCCTTGAGAAATAGAGAAAAATGGTTACATAATCTCACCATCTTGATACAATTGCTACTGTAATTCTAATATTTTTATGTAACATTTTGTTCATATGTGTATTTTTAAAAACTCCTAAATTCTAGAGTTAAATGACTAAAACTCCTTGGAGTATAGTCAGCCTTCCATTTCTGGGAGTTTCACATCCACGGAGTCAGTCAACCATGGATCGAAAATATTTGGAAAAAAATGGATTGTTGCATCTGTACTAAATATGTACAGACCTTTTCATTATTCCCTGAAGAATACAGTGTCACTATTTACGTAGCGTTTATATTGTATTAGGTATTATAAGTCATATAGAGATGATTTTTACATAGCATTTATATTGTATTAGGTATTATAAGTCATATAGAGATGATTTAAAGTATACAGAAGAATGTGCATAAGTTATATGCAAATACTACACCATTTATGTAAGGAGCTTAAGGTTTTGTGGATTTTGGCGTCTTTGGGGATCCTGGCACCAATCCTTTGTAGAAACCAAGGAACAACTGCATATGATAGTCTTGTGGTTTCACAAATGGCTCTGGAGACCTATAGTTTTTAGTTTGAATTAGACACATCAGAAAACCACATCAAAAGACATTGGATTTCAGCAGGGCGTGGTGGCTCACACCTGTAATCCCAGCACTTTGGGAGGCCTAGGTGGGCAGATCATTTGAGGTCAGGAGTTTGAGAGATGGTGAAACCGCATCTCTACTAAAAACAAACAATTAGGTGGGTGTAGTGTCAGGCGCCTGTAATCGCAGCTACTTGGGAGAGAGAGACAGGAGAATTGCTTGAACCCAGGAGGCAGAGGTTGCAGTGAGCCAAGATCACACCACCGCCCACCAGCCTGGGTAACAAGAGCGAGACTCTGTCTCAAGAAAAGAAGACATTGGATGTCTCAATCTAAATGTACAGATTTTTCCTATCAGCACTTCTGTTATGCTATTGCTGTAATCCAAGATGTAATCCCGCTTTGCATTTTCCCACATGCTTTGTAGACAAAAAGAACTGAAGTTTCAAACCCCAGACCAAGCTTATTCTCGTAAGATATCTACCTTAGTTTCTAGGTCTAAGCTGTTGTCATCATGTATATAACAAATCTAGGTGAATTAACAGATATGAATAATAAGGTTAAGGAAGAAAACTAGCAGAATACATGTGTAAGGAAACAACAGATTCAGAATTATGTCCGTGACTGAGTGAGAAAGCATCTAATAGTGTTATGAACTGAATGTATACCTCCCAAAATTCATACATTGAGCCCTAACCACCAATGTGACAGTATGTGGAGGTGGGGCCTTTGGAGATAATTTGGCTTAGATGAGATCATGAGCATGGGGTCCCCATGATCAGATTAGTATCCTTATAAGACGAAGAAGAGACCTGAGCTCGTATGCTCTCTGCCTTGAGGACAAAAGGAGAAGGTAGCCATCTGAGAGCCAGAAAGAGGGCTCTTACCAAAAAGCCAACCATGCTAGCACCCTGATCTTGGACATCTTCGCCTCCATAACTGTTAAAAATTATGTCTGTTGTTTAAAGCACCCAGACTGTTATTTTGCTATGGTAGCCTAAGTTGATTAAGACAGTAATTGGTACTAAGAAATAGGGGATTGCTATAACAGGTACCTAAAAATGTGGAAGTAGCTTTGGAACTGTATAATGGGTAGAGGCTGGAAAGGTTTTGAGGTGTGTCCATAAAAAAAAAAAAAAAAGCCGAGATTGCTGCAACCAGACTGCTAGGGGCAATTCCAGTGAGGGCTCATAGAGAAAAGAGGAGAGCTGGAGAGAAAGCCTCCATCTTCAAGGAGGACACAAATAATCATGAACAGAATGTTGTTTGAAACATGGGTGATAGGCCATTCTGATGAGGTCTTGGATGGAAATGAGGAGCATGTTTTGGACAGTGGAGAAAAGGCAATCCTTGTAATAAAGTGGCAAACAATTTGACTGAATTGTGTTTATGTTCCAGTGTTTTCTAGAAGGGAGAACTTGTGAACTATTAAATTGGGTATTTAGGTAAAGAGATTTCTAAGCCAAGTGTTGAAGGAGCAATTTGATTGCTCTTCACTGCTTATTCAAGTTGAGCATCCCTAATTTAGAAATCCGAAATATCAAAAATCTGAAACTTTCTGAGCTTTGATATGATGCCACAAGTGGAAAATTCCATCATGTGATGGGTTGCAGTTAAAATAGTCAAAGCTTTGTTTCATGTACAAAATTATTTAAAATATTATGTAAAACTATCTTCTGTCTATGTAGGATGTATATAAAACATAAATGAATTTCATGTTTAGACTTGAGTTTCATCCCTAAGATATTTCATTATGAGTTTGGTCCCAAGCATTTTGGATAAGGGATAGTCAACCTATAGTAAAATGTAAAAAGAGAGAAATGAATTGAATAAAGAATTATTAAGCAATAAGGCACCAGAACTTAAAGATTTGGAAAATTCTCAGCATCTCCATATTACAGAAATGCGAAAGAACATTTGGAAGAGAACATCAAAGGTGTGGCTGGCTGACCATTTGCTAAGGAGATTAGTGTGGGTGTAAACCATGGACCTAATCAGCCATCTCAACTGAAGCCAGGAATAGAGACAGAATTATATTAGAAACACTGCCAGCTGAGATTAAAGGAAATAGAGAACATGGGATAGAATGAAGGAAGGCTGTGAACATGCATGATCATTTCAGAAAAGGGAGAAGGACTCCAAAGGCAATTCAGAGTCATCAGGGCTACTACTCCCACTACAGATCCAAAGTGCATGGGCCCATAGGGTGAGGCTCCTTCCACCTCAGCTTTAAAGGGCAGGACTGCCCTGCAGCAGAGCCTCATGGGAAGGTCCCTGTGAGAGTGCTGCATGGTCAGGGCTCCACCAAGCAGAAGGGACAGGTCACCTCACTGAGCCATGGGAGTGATGCTGCCATTTCAGTGTCTGGAAGGCAGGACCATTACTCCAGTGGATATGGAAAGTAGAGCATTGAATCAAAGATGATGATTCTCAAGCCTTAAGATCTAACGGTATTTGCCTTGGTAGGTTTTGGACTTGCTTGGGACATGTCACCCCTTTCTTTCTTCTGATTTCTCTCTTTTGGAGTGGGAATGTCTGTGCTATGCCTGTCCCACCATTGTCTTTTGCAAATACGTAACATATCTGGTTTCACAAAAGCTGGAAAGGAATTTTGCCTTAGGATGAATTGTACCTCTACCTTCACCCATATCTGATTTAGGTGATACTTAGATGAGACTTTGGACTTTAGAGTTGATACTTCAGTGAGTTAAGACTTTGGGGGCTGTTGGGATAGAATGAAAATGACATGAATTTTGGAAGGTCAGGGGCCGAATATTATAGACTGAATATTAGTGTCTCTCCAGAATTCATATGTTGAACCCCTAAGCCCCAAAATGATAGTATTAAGAGGTGGAGATTTGGGGAGCTAATTACTGAAAATAGTTAGGCTTAGATGAGTTCATGAGGGTGAAGCTCCCATGCTGTGATTAGTGTTCTTGTATAAGAAGAGTGAGAGACACAAGAGTGTCCTCTCTCCCTCATGTGAGGCAACAGCCAGAAGATAGCCATCTGAAAGCCAGGAAGAGGATCCTTACCAAGAACCAAATCTGCCAGCACCTAGGTCTTAAACTTCACAACCTCCAGAAGTGTGACCAATAAATGTCTGTTGTTTCAGTTACACACTCTGTGTGTTTTTTTTTTTTAGTAGCAGACCAAGTTAAGACAGTTTGTAAATGTTTTCTCCCATTCCATAGAGTACCTCTTTACTCTGTTGATTGTGTCTTCTGATGCACAAAATTTCTAAGTTTAAGTCCTATTTGTCTGTTTTTGCCTTTGTTACGTGTGCTTTTGCCATCATATCCAAGAAACAATTGCCAAATCCAAAGTCATGAAGCTTTTCCCTGTGTTTTCTTCTAGAAGTTCTACAGTTTGGTTCTTACATTTGGATCTTTAATCCATTTTGAGTTAATTTTTGTATATAGTGTAATATAATCCAAATTCATTCTTTTGCATGTGGCTATCCAGTTTTTCATACATCATTTGTTAAAGAGACTGTCCTTTCCTCATTGAATGATCTTGGCACCCTTGTTGAAGATCATTTGGTCATATATGCTAAGGATTTGTTTCTAGGCTCTCTATTCTATTTCACTAGTCTATTGTCTTCCTTTATGCCAGTACCACACTGTTTTGATTCCTATGGCTTTGTAATACGTTTTGAAATCAGGAAGTGTGAGTCCTTCAAGTTTGTTTTCTTTCAAAATTGTTTTGGCTATTTGGGATCCCCTGAGATACTAGAATTTTAGAATGGATTTTTCTTTTCCTACAAAATAAGCTATTGGGATTTTGATAGGGATTGCATTGAATCTGCATATTGCTTTGGATAGTATGGGCATCTTAACAATATGAAATCTTACACTTTGTGAACATGGGTGTTTTCTGCATTTGTGTTTTTAATTTCTTTCAGCAGTGTTTTGTAGTTTTCAGTGTATGGCTTTCACCTCCTTGATTAGGTTTATTCCTAAGTATTTTATTCTTTTGGTTGCTATTGTAAATAGAATTTTTTAAATTTCTTTTTCAAATTTTCATTGTTATATGTACAAACAATGGATTTTTATGTGTTGATTTTGTATTCTGCAACTTTGCTGAATTAACTTATTAGTTCTAACAGTTTTTTTTTTTGTGTGTGTGTAATCTTTAGGGTTTTCTGCCTGTAAGATTATATTATCTGTGAATAGAGGTAATTTTATTTCTTCCTGTCCAGTTTAGATGCCTTTTATTTCTTTTTCTTGCTCAGTTGCCCTGGGTAGAACTTCCAGTACTGTGTTGAATAGAAATAGCAAAAGTGAGCATCCTTGCCTTTTCCTATCTTAAAGGAAAAACTTCCAGTCTTCCACCAGTGAGTGTGATCTTTCCTGTAGGTTTTTCATATACGGCCTTTATTTTGTTGAGGTATATTTCTTCTACTATTAGTTTATTGAGTGTTTTTTATTATGAAAGGGTGTTGAATTTGTCAAATGCTTTTTCTACATCAGTTGAGATGATCATGTGGTAACTTTAACCTTTAAAAATAATTTTTTGAAGGATAATATACATAAAGAAGTGCATATATGATCAGTATACAGCTTAGTGAATAACTTAATGCTAATCATCACATAACAGCCCCCCAAGTCCATAGTATAGTACCATCACCCAAGGAACTGCCTTCATGCCTTGCCCATGTTCCCATTGTTTCTTCCTTGTCAAAGGCAACCACTGTCCTGACTCTTAATACCATAAATTGTTTTTTTCTGTTTTTCAACCTCCTGTAAATAAAATTGTGCAGCCTGTATTCTTCTGTGTTTTTCATGAATGTTGTGTTTGTGAGATTTATCCACGTTGTTTCCTGTATCACTAGTTCATTAATTTTCATTGCTGCATATAGTCCATTGAATGAAACAGCCACAGTTTATTTACAGAGGACCTTTAGGGCTATTAACAAGTAATGGCTCCTATGAGCCTTCTTGTATCTACCAGGAATCTAATAGCTGGATCATACCTGGGTCATAGAGGATGAATATGTTCAACCTTAGTAGATAATGTCAAACTTTTCCTAAGTGATTTTACGAATTTTCATTTCTGTTCCATATGAGTTTGCCTCCATAACCTCATTATCACTTGATAGTCTTTTTCATTTCATTTTATTGGCCTCTTGCATTTCCACTTTTTTTATTTTTGAGACAGGGTCTTGCTCTATCGCTCAGGCTGGAGTGCAGTGGCATGATCTCGGCTCACTGCAACCTCCACCTCCCAGATTCAAGTGATTCTCCTGCCTCAGCCTCCCGAGTAGCTGGAATTACAGGCACCTGCCACCACACTCAGTTAAGTTTTTTATGTTTAGTAGAGACAGGGTTTCACCATGTTGGCCATGCTGATCTTGATCTCCTAACCTCAAGTGATCTGCCTACCTCAGCCTCCCAAAGTCCTGGGATTACAGACATGAACCACTGCCCAGCCACATTTCTGCTTTTGTGGAGAGTAGATTCAAGTCTCTTATTATTTTGCTATCTTTTTTAAAAAATAATTTGTAGGAGGCTGGTATATATTCAAAATGTATGCTCTTTTTTAGAACATATGTTGTAAATATCTTTTTTCAGTTTGTGATTTACCTTTTCATTCTCTTAAAGCTTTTTAAAAGAAATTACAGTTAATTCTAATGAAATCCAATATATTGTTTTTTCTTTATGTTTTAAGAAATGTATTTTATATCTTGTTTAAGAAATCTTTTTCTGTCCCAAGGTTATGAAGATATTCTGCGTTATCTTTTAGGACCTTTTCTTTGGTTAAACCTTGTATGTTCAGATCTGCAACCTCTCTTACATTTAAAACAACATTGTTTAATTTGACACTAATTAAAATATTAGACCTACAAAAAAAAAAGTTGCAAGAATAGTACAAAGATATCCAGGTTTTTTTCACCCAGAGTCTGCAAATGTTTATTTATGTATTTTGCAAGATTCCACATGCAACACTGATCCAAACATTAATATTTCACATTATTGCTACATAAATAAATGTTGACATATCAACAGTGATATGCTGGAGCTGTCTTAACTTGTGTACAAAAGTTGGTTGTTAAAATTCAGGAATTTGCAGGTCAATTTAAAATCATTGGTAGTTTGAAGTGGGCTGTGGCAGGGAAGTATTTACTCTGTGGACGTTAATACATGCTGTAAGTTATTTCTATTCTTTTTAAAAATACATCAAATATTACATTATAAAAAATAAAAATAAGTGTATAACTAAAACTAAGAGGCTGTTTGAGGTCACAAGATAAGACTAGAATGTAGAAAGTGAGTAGTAACAAAATTAGAAGTAATTTACTGAAGGAAGAAACTGACAGTATTCTCTACAGAAGGAATGAAAGGAATGTCTGGTTTCTAAATGCCAGCATTTGAGTTGCAGGGTAAAAGTTTTGAATTTGCAAGCTTAAATAAAACCAACTACTTTGGGTGTGATAGATATGGCCATACAATAAACCAATTTATAAATGAAACTTTAGTGTGTCCTAGTTTTAAAAAGACTAAAATGAAAGATAATACCTTAGGCAAATTGACCAATGTGTTGAAAATTTTAAAAAGGTAATGGCTTAAATGGAATGGTAAATATTGAAATATAGCATGTGGCTCTATACCCAATCTCTAATACCACTAGTATTGGAATTAAGTTGAAGATTCAAAAGAAAATCTGTATTTCTATTTGTAAAACTACCAGTCTATCTCTTGAAACAAAACTGTGGTTATATCTTCATTGTTACATTCTAAAATTAAAATAATAATGGCAGCCTGCAGTTTTAGCTGAACCTAGTGTATAGAATACTGCAAATAGAATAAAATGACAGAATTTAAATGGCTCAGTGGTTTTTATTTTTTAAAATTTATTAAGAAAATTGAATTGCCTACAAAATCTCTCTTTTTAATCCCAAATTAGCTTCTTGGAAATGTTTCTTACACTAACTGTTGTGATATGCAAGTGGGAGAAATAATACATTTATTGTTTCTCATAATTCTTTGTATATTCCACAGAGCAACATTATTAGACAAGATTTAAAGTACTTAGTGATTTTATTGGACTTTAAGTAATATAGGAATACAGGTTATGCCAGAAGTTAGATTTGCATTAGTTTATATATAAACATGTTTAAAGAATATGCATTTTCATGAGGCACTTAAATAATATAAAATGACACATTTTATATTATTGTGGTATTAATTATGAAATCTTTAAGTAGATACCTATACTGAATAATTTTTAAAACATTATAGTAGTTGTTGTATATCTACATGAAAAATTATTTTCAAGCTAAATCAACTTGTGAGGTTCGGCAGAGTCAGGATTTTAAATAAATAACATGAATTTAATCTCTTATAAAAGTTAACCCTCTTGACACTACTGAATTGTAGAATGCTGTAAACATTCCAAAATGTTTATTTAAATTTTCAATATAGATTCAGTGTATTTATTATTATACTCAATTTGCTCATCTTGAAATGTAATTTGCTGATGTTTTATTAGTTAACTTTGTATATGATAGACTAATATTGCTTACATTATATTTTACTTTTATTTTTGTATGTGATACTGTCTGTACAGTTAAAGATTTCTAAATGTATATGTTTTTTCATTGACATTATTGATTTATTGTAAATAGGTATCACTTAGAAAAGAGTAATACAACCAAAATAAATAAGAGCTTGAAACTTCAAACTTGAAGGTTCTTCAGTAATCCTGAGCAGATTTTTCTACCATTGTGTTTTGTCTGAGGAATCAGTGAAAAATCATTATTATTCTTGTGTTGCTCCTAGAGACAGATAGGGTGATGAGGGGGATTGAGTCTTCATAATTACCTTGTCTGCCCATAGAAAAAAATTAGTGACAGTTGCCTCACTGAATCACTGTATTTTAGTGCCTATCCCAGTGTTTAGATTAAGTAGTGGTGGTTAAATTAAATAAAATATTATATAAAGATGGAAGGGATGGAGAGACAGACATAGAATTTAAATAGAGCCTGCTGATATTCTCTTTAATATATAAACTTACTGACTACTTTGACAAACAAAGTAATTTGAATTGTAAGAAATGTATTTCCTTAAATGGCTTATTGATTGGAAAAAAAAAAAGTAGTCAACAGAGTATTCTAGAATTTCTTTTGACAAGAATATCTTTTTAGGTTAAAAAATGAAACATCTTCAATGTACAATGTTTTACTATATTTTAAGGATGTACTTACAAATGACTATATATGTTTGTTTTTCAGAGTTGGAGCGTTATTCAGTATATTAATGTCTTATTGATAATGGCAGAACATCCACCACTACTGGATACAACTCAGATCTTAAGTAGTGATATTTCTCTTTTGTCTACCCCTATTGTAAGTGCAGATGGAACACAACAGGTAAGAAAACTGAAATATTTATTTATGTTGAATACACATATATTTATGCAAAATTTAAAACAAATCACAATAGTGAGTTCCTGTTAATTCGTGTTTTAAATTCCCAGTTCAAAATGTTGTTCAGTTTTATAAGATGATAAACATAATGAGACTGTTTTTGAAGTCTCTTCTAAAATGTCTTGTGAATTAATGGTCAGATTTCTTTTTTTTTTTTTTTTTTTGTTGAGACGGAGTCTCGCTTTGTCGCCCAGGCTGGAGTGCAGTGGCCGGATCTCAGCTCACTGCAAGCTCCGCCTCCCGGGTTTACGCCATTCTCCTGCCTCAGCCTCCCGAGTAGCTGGGACTACAGACGCCCACCACCTCGCCCGGCTAGTTTTTTGTATTTTTTAGTAGAGACGGGGTTTCACCGTGTTAGTCAGGATGGTCTCGATCTCCTGACCTCGTGATCCGCCCGTCTCGGCCTCCCAAAGTGCTGGGATTTACAGGCTTGAGCCACCGCGCCCGGCCCCAGATTTCTTATGTGTATATTTAGTTGCCTTCAAGTTGTTTTTGTTTTCCTTTAGACAAATAGTGTGCTAGTCCCTGAGTTTAGCCTTGTACCTTAATGATTATTATAAATCATTTCAAATCGTTATGAAATTATGATTTTTGCCTACTATGTAGTAATAAAACATTGTCTTTTCCTTCCCATTCTCCTCTCCCTTCCAAAAGTAAATACACAATTCCTGAAAAGCTGATAGATTTTTTCCCCCAGCTCAGGTCTTTATTTAAAATGTTGTGGTTGCACTGATTTCACTATTCCCACAGTAATCCTAAAAGGGATAGGAATAATAAGCTTTCACAAGTACTTACTATGTGTCAGGCAATGTGCTTCATTCTCACAACTATCTTATATGGTAGGTATTTAACAGTAGGTGAGGAAACAAACACTAAGAACGTAATAAATGATAATGAGGAAGAGAAGGAACAGTTTAGGTGCCCATTATGTAATAAACATTGTGCTAAGAGCTTTATGATCTCATTTAATTCTTTCAACAATTCTATGAGGTAGGTACACCTGCCCGTATTTTGCAGCTGAAGCAAAATGAGTTTCAGAAAGGCTTAAATAACTTGTTCAGCATCATACAAAGCTTATGCTCCTGTTACTCATACTGCCTCCCTGGGAAACTTTAAAAAAAAGAAAGTCAGATGTTCTTTATAAACTTAGTATCTATAGTAGGTAATTATGATTTGCTTACAAGATGAAGGGCTATTAATTATTCTGTTCTGTGTAAACATGGCAAAAAGTGTTGTGTCCTGGTTTTAATTGTTGTACATGCTCTGATCCCAGCAATTTCATTCCACGAACTTGCTTTTCATGGTCAAATTTAAGTCTGGTAAGATTTTCTGCTCACAAAAATAGTAGATGTGGCAGGTATTCATTTACTTCATGAGGTTGTCCAAGTGCCTTCAGTTATCATTTGTTGCCTCAGGCCAGTCACTAGTTTCAAGTTGTTGATAATCTAATGTATAAAAGAATCTATTAAGCAGTTAATTACGGTACATTGATATAGTTGCTATAGTTGTATATTCTATTAAGGGGAAGACAGCAGGCTGAAATAACTCCGTGATGTCATCCCAAGACTTTTCTCTCCTTCCCCCAGAAGGAAATTTGGTTAGCAGAATTTTTTTGAAATCTTGAAGGCACCATGGCTATCATGTAACAGTAGTGGTGTAGATTGTTATAGAGAAAGGATCTGGGAATAGAAGAACCTACTAGCAAGATTTAAAGGAGCAGGTGGAGTTGGGAGGTCTAGGGACAGGTTTTTTGGTAGAGTTTAAAAACAAACAAACAGATTTCAGGAAGTGTGTAGTAAAGCCTTGAATTCTAACTAGCAGGTTGCATGTAGTTCAGTAGGGAGAGAGCTAAACACGAGTGGAAGAAAACACTGGACTGGCATGATAGATTTGGATTTGATTTTGGTTGCCGAAGACAAGTTACTTAACTTCTCTGAATATGTTTGCTTCTCTAGAAAATTGAGGTAATAATATCTTAAAGTAGTTATAGCTATGTGGGTGAAATGAGCCTGAAGGAGCTCAGTAAATGTTTGCTGAATCCTAAATAAAGCACTCAATAAATGTTTAAAAGACTGAAGAAACTTTAGATATCCCAGTCAGGATTTAAATAAATAGAGATAGTTATAATAAGCAGTGGATCAGAAAACGTGGAGATAGTTATGAAGGATGCATATGAAGTGTAAAGAGTGAACCAATGGCTATGGTAGAATGTAAGGGACTATATACAAAGTAGATAATAATTAGAGGTGGGAGGGCAATAAACTTGACAGCGGACATTTCTTTGTCTTAACACAAGAACTTATTGATATGCCAAGTTATAGCTTACCAATGGAGATATGACACAACTTAGTTGATGCCTGTTTAGCCACAGACTAAAAGACTGTTCTTGATAGATGGAAGTGTCATGCACAAGCATGATGTTAAAAATTCAAGATGACATATTTTGTCCCTTGTCTTGACTTTTCTTCAGAATATTACGCTGTATGGAATGATTTCTCTTCTACTCTTGGGATCAAATTAACTTTCTTGTAGTTGGCTATTAAGGTTATCTGTCTCCTCATTAATATTTTCTGGTTTAATACAGTAAACATATTTTCTACTGTATCATGTTACACACAGTGGGTCTTTTGGCTTATGAATTATACAAGAGGGAATCTCTCCTGACGTCACTGCTGGTGTTGCCTTTAGGGAGACTGTAATAGGCATTTATTATTCATTTTGAAAAGCAGCTTATGAACCTTTTTTGTGATTATGGAATCTGCCTCCCTTTTTCATTATTATAATAGACTTTATTTTTAGAGCAGTTTTAGGCTTATAAGAAAAATTGAGCAGACAGTACAAAGTTCTCATATACCACCTCTTCTCCAGTTTCCTCATTTGTTAATATCTTGTATTAGTGAGATATATTCGTTACAACTAAAGAACCAGTATTGATGCACTATTATTAAGTAAGGTCCATAGGGTTCACTCTTGGTGTTATACAGCGGTTCTTCAGGTCTTAACAAGTGGGTAATGTTATGTATCATTACAGTATCATACAGAATAGTTTCACTGCCCTAAAAATCCCGTGCTTCACCTTTTCATTCTTCCTTTACTCCCCCCAAATCCTTAGCAACCACTGATCTTTTTACTTTCTCTCTATAGTTTTATGTTTTTAAGAATGCAATACAGTATGTAGCCCTTTCAGACTGGCTTCTCCCACTTAGCATTATGGTGTAGATATTTTCTTTCCTTGGCTTAATAGCTCATTTCTTTTTCATTATTGAATAATACTTCATTGTATAGATGGACCAGTTGTTTATTCACTCGTCTGTTGAAGGACATCTTGGTCACTTCCAGCTTTAGGCTGTCATAAATAAATCTGCTTTAAACATTCATGTGCAGATTTTTGGGTGTACGTAAGTTTTAATTCATGTAGATAAATACCTAGGAACGTGATTGCTGGATTGTGTGGTAGGACTGTGTTTAGCTTTGTAAGAAACTATGAAGCTGTCTTCTAAGGTGGCTGTACCATTGTACATTCTTTGTTACATGATTGACTTGAGATATCTTTTCCTGATAGCAGAAGGAAAGCCTGTATGAATGTGTGTGCCCTGTTAGAATCTCCAAACCAGTTTTACAGAACATGAGCTTCAAGCACAATTGGAATGCTCAGTTCTATTCTCTATTGCCACCATCTAAAGAAAATTTCAGATGTTTTAGTTTCTTGTGTGGTTTATCAGTTTACTAATGTATCTTCTCTTAATTTCTACTTATTTACCTTCCAAAAGGATTGAATGCATTTAAAGTTTTGGTTAAGAGCTTTAAAAATTTAGCCTGCTTATTATACTTTTTTTTTTTTTGAGATGGAGTCTTGCTCTATCGCCCAGGCTGGAGTGCAGTGGCCGGAACTCAGCTCACTGCAAGCTCCACCTCCCAGGTTTACACCATTCTCCTGCTTCAGCCTCCCGAGTAGCTGGGACTACAGGCGTCCGCCACCTCGCCCGGCTAGTTTTTTGTATTTTTTAGTAGAGACAGGGTTTCACTGTGTTAGCCAGGATGGTCTCGATCTTCTGACATCGTGATCTGCCCGTCTCGGCCTCCCAAAGTGCTGGGATTACAGGCTTGAGCCATCATGCCCGACTATTATACTTTATTATACCTTCTCCATTGCATTAATTTTTAAAAATTATTTTTATAACTTCCCGTCTCATTTGTACCCATGGGATTTTAATTTACAGAAGTAACTTTTAAGAGATGGCACACAGAGGCTAATGCCATTGAAAGAAATTTTTATTACTTAAATTTCCCAAAGAAAGGGGTGTATCATGTCATACAGGCAGGGCCAAGGGATAAGCAGCACGTTTTCATCAGGAGGCAGAAGAAGGCATGAGGAGAAAGCCTGGACCAAACCTTTTGTTGGGGTTTTCACAGGAAAGGCAAGGCGAAATAAATAGTGTTGGATTGGCTAGTTTCAATAATTCTGACTATCTTTGGGCTGTAAGGGTGATTCCTGGTAGCCCGGTACCTGGCCCGGGATGATTTGGGGTAGAGTAAATATTGGCTTGGTGTGTAAAAGTTAGATAAGGTGGTTGGCACTATAGACTTGGGATTGGATGGTTTGCATATAAGAAGTATGCCCCTGGCCAAGCCTTTTGTTATCTATAAGAATTGGCTATCCCTGTGAGGGGCCATCTCTCCCGAGCAAGTGAGGCCACAGGTGCCAGAACATCAGGAATACAGAAAATAAGAAAATAGGGTTAATAGAATTGGCCCTGTGATTAATGGATGCCAATGGACAAATAAAGAATCTAAGAAAACACAGAACATGCCCTCAGCTTTTTAAAACCTGTTTTAAATTATGAAGTATAACATATATTTATAGAAAAGTACATAAAATAAGCATGAAATATAGCGTATGATTATAAGGCATAAATCTTATAACTACAAGCCAAGCTAAGAGATACAATACTGCCAATACCTTAGAAATTGCTTATGTGTTTCTTCCGCATCATAACACCCTCTCTCCTTCAAGGTTACCACTACCCTGACTTTTATGATAATTGCTTACTGACTTTTCTTTCTAGTTTTTATTTGTATACACTTCACTATACAACAATAGTGTAGTTTTGCCAATTCTTGATATTTACATAAATTAAACTATTTATTCTTTTGTGACTTGCTGATCTTATTCAATGTTGTTTTAAAGATTCCTCCTTACTGTTGTTGAAATTTGTTCTTTTTAGTTTGCTGTGTAAGATTCTATTATGTGTGAATATAACTAAATGTATTCATTTATCTGTTCTCTTCTTGATGACCATCTTGGGGGTTTCTAGTTTGGGATTATTTTGAACAATGCTTTTTTTCTTTGATTTATCAAACTGTTAGTATATATTCTGGCCACAAGTTCTTAGTTAGTCATAAGTGTAGTGAATATTCTCTCTTGTTCTCCTGTTCTAGTTGTCTTTTCACTCTCTTTGATGTCTTTTTTTTTTTTTTTTTTTTTTTTTTTTTTTTTTTTTTTTTGAGACAGGGTCTCGCTCTGTCACCCAGGCTGGAGTGCAGTGGCATGATCTCGGCTCACTGCAACCTCTGCCTCCCAGGTTCAAGCGATTCTCCCACCCAGGGCTCCCAAGTAGCTGAGATCACATGCGTGTGCCACCACGCCAGGCTAATTTTTGTATTTTTAGTAGAGATAGGGTTTTACCATCTGTTGTTGGCCAAGCTGATCTCAAACTCCTGACCTCAAGTGATCCGCCCGCCTCGGTCCTCCAGAGTGCTGGGATTACATACGTGAGCCACTGGCGGCTGGCCTCTTTGGTGTCTTCTGATGGATAGTCTTTAATTTTAATGTGGTCAGATTTACCAATTCTTTTCTTCTAGAGTTAGTGTTCTGTTTCTTCTCTCTCTACAAAAAATTTAAAATTTAGCTGAGTGCAGTAGTATATAACTATAGTCCCAGCTACTCAGGAGGCTGAAGTGGTAGAATCACTTCAGCCCAGGAGGTCGAGGCTACACCGTGCCATGATTATGCCACTGTACTGGCGGGGGCAACAGAGCAAGACCTTGTCTCAAAAAAAATGTTTAAGGTATTTGTGAACAGGAATTCCCTGTACTGAGGCAATGAAACTATTTCTAAAAATATATTCTAAAAACTATACTTTTGCCTTGAACTTTTTATTCTAAAGTCCACTAGAGTTGATTTTTGTGAACTGTATCAAGCATAGGTCCAATTTGACTATTTTTCCATATATGTGTATACTCAATTATTTCAGCACTGTTTATTGAAAATACTGTTTTCCTGTTGCTCCACAATGGTACTTTTGTCATGTATCTATGATACATTGTTACAGAGATGATCACATATCTCACATATTTGTAGGGTTATATATGGATTTTTAATTCTCTTTCATTGATCTGTTTTATTATCTCTGTGCCAAGAATACGCCAAGTCTTCGTATCTGGTAAGCAAGCCATCCCTCCTTATTCTTTGAGAAGGTCTTGGTATTCTTGAGCCTTTATATTTACATATAAATTTTAGAATTAGCTTATCAGTACACACATACATGCGCACACACACACGCAACACCTGCTGAGTTTGATTTAGATTACCTTGAATCTGTAGATTGATTGAGGGAAGAATTGGCATCTTTACAATATTGAATTTTCCAGTTGTTGAAGCTGGTGTATTCATCCATTTATTTAGGTTTTTAATGTCACAATGAAGTTTTATAGTTTTTCCCATAAAGGTCTTTAATATCTTTTGTTAAATTTATTCCTGGGCACTTGAGTTTTTATATGCTATTATAAATTTTGTGTGTGTGTGTGTGTGTATCATTTTCTGTTCCCGGTGAGTTAGAAGTACAGTTTATTTTTCTATATTGCTTCAATGTCCAGCAACCTCGCTATACTCTTACTCATTTTGAGACTTGTTCTTAGTCTCAAAGAGAGTATTTTCAGCATATTATTAAGCATGATGTTTATTATACATTTTTATACATATTCTTTATAAGATCTAAAAGGGTAAGCCAGGTGCAGCGGCTGACACCAGTAATCCCAGCATTTTATGAGGCTGGGGCGGGCAGATTGCTTAAACATAGCAGTTGGAGACCAGCCTGTGCAACATAGTAAGACTTCATTTGTACTAAAAATAAAATTAGCCAGGTGTGGTGGCACACACCTGTAGGACCAGCTACTCAGGAGGCTGAGATGGGAGGATCACTTGAACCTGGGAGGTTGAGTCCGCAGTAAGCTGTGATTATGCCACCGTGCTCCAGTCTGGGCAACAGAGTGAGACCCAGTCTCGTATTTTCTACATTTCTAAGATAATGATATATTTTTCCTTCAAATTTTGATGTCATAATTTACATTAATTTTTGAATGTTTAACTGATACTGTATTTCTGGTTAAACCTAACTTCATTGTGATACATTGTTCTTTTAATGTATTGCTGGATTGGGGTATGCCAATATTTTTTCTTGAATTTTATTTTTAGTCTGTGTTCATGAGTGAGATTGTGCTGTAATGGGCTTTTCCCTAATATACTGAGTTGGTGTCAAAGATGTGCTAACTTCATGAACTAAACTGTGGAGTTTACCCTTTTGTTTCTTATTCTTTGGTTAAATTTGTATTTGTTTTCAATTGTTTCTTTCTTATTTGGTATAACTTGTTCAGTGAAATCTTCTGAGCCTAAGTTTCTTTGACTGAAGTATAGAAATGAAGAAGCACATCAGATGCACACTATGAATACTTCATCTTAAGTTTGGAAGTACATTTTTGTAATACTGAGGTAATCTCTGTATATTTGTTACATAAGTGGTATTAAAATGATTAAGAAAAAATGAGGCCGGGCGCGGTGGCTCAAGCCTGTAATCCCAGCACTTTGGGAGGCCGAGGCGGGCAGATCACGAGGTCAGGAGATCGAGACCATCCTGGCTAACATGGTGAAACCCCCTCTCTACTAAAAAATACAAAAAAAAAAAAAAAAAAAAAACTAGCTGGGCGAGGTAGCTGGCGCCTGTAGTCCCAGCTACTCAGGAGACTGAGGCAGGACAATGGCGTGAACCCGGGAGGCGGAGCTTGCAGTAAGCTGAGATCCGGCCACTGCACTCCCGCCCGGGCCACAGAGCGAGACTCCGTCTCAAAAAAAAAAAAAAAAAAAGAAAAGAAAAAATGTTTTTAAATAAATTTAATAAGAACTATTTAAGCACTTATGATCAGGCATTTGATGCATTTAAAATAAAATTTATTGATGTTATTAATGCACAATAAAATGTTTAAGGAGAGTGAAGCTAGGGAAAGAAAATATTGTAATAACAGAAAAAAAACGTGAATTAAGGTCATATTAATGATACACGATTTAAGAAATATTAAGGAGGTAAAATTGGTGAACAAGTCATAGAACAAAACTAAGAGAGAGGATAAAAATTTCCCCAGGCTTTTCTTTGAAAATGTGAATGGATAGCAAGACCATGTACTAAGTTAAGTCTTATCAGTCAGAAAAGGCAAGATTATTTTATGGTAACAAATAGCCTCTTAATCTCCGTAGTTTACCAAAAGGTTTATTGCTCATATAGCATGTCCTTCACAGGTTTGCTGTGGCTGTGAGCCACATAATCTTCACCTGAGACCCAGCCCTTATGTAGAATGTTGCTGGTATCCTGGTGAACTACATGCTGATCTCCATTCCATTTTATTGACCAACACAGGGCACATGGCCAAACTTGCCATCAGTGCTGGGGGGTTATAATAGCAGCTACTGTTTGAGCCCTTACCATGTGTTCAGACACTGTGGCAAGTCATGCATTATTTCATTTAATCTACATGACAATTCTTAGAAGTAGCTTTAATATTTCCGTTTCATAGAAACTAAGAATCAGAAAGGTGTTAACTTGTTACTAGGTTAAGTAACATAGCTTCTGAAAGGCAAAAACCAGGATTCAAAGCTAAGTCTTTAAAATTCCTGGTCTTTTATCATGGTCTTAATCACTGTAAAAACAGTAAATTAATGGATTAAATTTCAGGAAAAAGATCTGATTTGAACCAGAGACACAGAAATTATCAAAATAGTTGGGATAGTGAAACCATAGGAATTAATGAGTTTTTTCATACTGAGGGAATTTCCATTTGATATGGTAAAAAAAAGAGAGTCATTTCTGATATAACACCCTAGTGAGTAGGCCTATGTAAGTGGTATTAAAATGATTAATATATACTGCCAAAATGAAAGTAGGTTTATATAATACTACACCTTAACTTGAACACACTAGAGCTTTTCAAAGCCCCCATATGAACATCTTATTCCGCAGCTTTTCCTTTCCAAGTTTTTGGTTAGCTTCTTGTTTTCCCGATTGTTATTGTCACCATAAGCCAACTGTGATGTTAAACCAACTGCCACTGATTGTTTTAGACATGCTTCCCAGGGGGAAAGCTATTTGCAGTAAGGGAGCTCTGAGTTAGGACAAATCAAGACAAGCCTTGGGACTGACTGGGTGTTTTCAGGGAACTGCCAGACAGGTCAAATATGACAGTTCTTTTGGAGATGAGATTTGTATGGTGTTCCAAACCATTCTGTCCCTTCCAGTGGCTGCTAGCCTGCTGGCTTTTACTGCTGCTGTGATTCTGAGACTTTTCCAAGGCTTCTGTGAAGCTAGGTAGACGGAGTAGGAAATAAAGCAAAATAAAATGACATAAAGCTCACTGCCCATATCAGGATCTAGCTGTTTTCCCTGAACATACTGTTGCAAGCCTTTGGTTAATTTCTAGAGTTCTGAAAAAAGTTAGTTTTGACAATTTACGCCTGTGTTCTTACTGCTGTTATGAAGGAATGGATTTTTGGAGGTTAACACTGTGTCATTCCTAATGATGTCATCCAAAATGGAGTTTTTATGGAATAAAAATGCTGTTTGATCAGTGTAGGACTAATTCTCTATGTAATATAGCGTTTTTCTAGTTTCATTTTATATTTTTATATTGGTATCTAAACTTTGGAAAACAGTGTTTATTATTTACCAACAAGTACAATGAATCAGTTAATTCATCACATGACTGTATGTATAGAATAAAACTATGTTCAAAGCCTGCTGGGTGAACAATTGTAAAAAAAAGGTATTTTTTTTTTCATCTGACTCAGATCCTTACTTCAGAAATTTGCAATGAATTTCACAGGTCAACAAGTTTCCTTACTTGAGGGCCCTCATCATTTTGGTTGATACATGTTAAGCTTTCATGCATAGCAGGCTCTTTGTTGGACCCTTGATCGAGAATTGTCTCAAAGACATTCAGAGCATTTTGTCCAGCGGAAACTAAAGACAAACCAGAAAAAGCAGAGTGGGGTAGGGGAGTAAAGGTGCTTTCCCCTTTTTACACTGCCTAAAACAAACCTAAAAGCAAAGCTCTACATGTTTGTTTCTGAGATTAGTTTTTACATAATGTTACTTTGGATTAAACTTTATCTTCATGGAAGTTGTGTTTGGTTTAAATGGAAATAAGAAGGGAAACTTTAACTAATAACCAAAAATCAAATATAAAAACTTTAAAAAGTGATCACATTTTTAAGTTCAAAAAGTTATAAATTTGTAAATATTTGCATTTAATAATCTGATCACTTACACACTGTAACCTAATAGTCATCTGTAGTTGGGATAGTGAAACATAACCAAGTAAATATAAAAGATAGTATAAATGTATTTAAACAATTTTTTTCTGTCTGATTTAAAAGTAATTTGCAGAAAGCAATACTTATACACTGTTGGTTGGCTTATAAGGTATAAAAATGTAATTAGTGTTATAGCACAGAGGATGGGAGAGGGAACTGAGGTTAGAGGAGCACTGTTTTTTACATACAATTAGAATTAATTGGATCAACATTGTTACGAGTTAAGAGGTTAGTTATAATCGCCAGGGCATCTACTAAGAAAATAAAAGAGTGTAACAAAAGAAACAACAGGAGAATTAAAATAGAACATCAGAATATATTTAACATTATAAAAAGGCAAAAATGGAGGAATTGAGGAACAAAAAAGATATCATACATAAAACAGAGCAAAATAGCAAACTGATAAGGCAAATCCTACCTTATCATTAAGTACATCGCATCTAAATGGATCAAACATGACAGTGAAAAGACAGTTATTGACAGAATGGATGAAAATTCAGGCGCAATGGCTCACACCTGTAATCCCAGCACTTTGGAAGGCCAAGATTGGTGGATCACCTGAGGTCAGGAGTTTGAGACCAGCCTGGCTAACATGGCAAAACCCTGTGTCTACTAAAAATAACAAAAATCGCCAGGTGTGGTGTCACCCATCTGCAGTCCCAGCTACCCAAGAGGCTGAGGCAGGAGAATCGCTTGAACCCG
Organism: Rhinopithecus roxellana; assembly: GCF_007565055.1. Taxonomy (NCBI): domain Eukaryota; kingdom Metazoa; phylum Chordata; class Mammalia; order Primates; family Cercopithecidae; genus Rhinopithecus; species Rhinopithecus roxellana. Next base: position 43,563,583 of record NC_044566.1, on the reverse strand, counting down.
GGAGGCAGAGGTTGCAGCTAGCCAAGATTGTGCCACTGCACTCTAGCCTGGGCAACAGAGTGAGACCCTGTCTTAAAAAATTCATGATTTAACTATGTGCACTCTGTAAGAGACACTCTTTTTATTTTTTAAGAGACAGGGTCTTGCTCTATTACCGGGCTGAAGTGCAGTGGTGCCATCGTAGCCCTGAGCTCAAGTGATTCTCCTGCCTCAGCCTCCTAAGTAGCTGGGACTCCAGATGCATCCAGCTACACCCAGCTAATTTTTTAATTTCTTGTAGAAACTGAGTCTCACTTGTTGCCCAGGCTGGTCTCAAACTCCTGACTTCAAGTGATCCTCCAACCTCATCTTTCCAAAGTGCTAGATTACAGACATGAGCCACACAATGCCCAGCCCAGGACACTCTTCAAATCAAAGACACAAATAGGTTGAAATGTAAAAGATAGAGTAAGACAACTTGTAACCCAAAGAGAAATGAAATGACTATACTAGTAATTGACTTTAAGTCAGAAAAGTTACCAGAGACAAAGAAGGATGTTTTATAATGATAAAAGGGTCAATCTGCCTCTAACAATCAGGCCCCCAAATATCTGAAATAATGATTGACAGAATTGATGGGAGAAATAGACAATTGAACAATAATAGTTGGAGCCTTCAATAGGTAGAATATTAACAAGGAAATGGAAAGTATGAACGACACTGTAAACCTAATAGTCATCTGTAGAACATTCCACCCAACAACAGCAGCGTGTATAATATTTTCAGGTATACATGGATCATTGTCCATTATAGGGTATATACTAGGTCATAAAACTAGCAAGCCTCAATAGGAAGAATTTTTTTTGAGACAAGGTTTCTCTTTCACCCGGGCTGGAGTGCAGTGACATAATCATGGCCCACTGCAGCCTTGGCCTCCTGGGCTCAAGTGGTCCTCCCACCTTAACCTCCCAAACAGCTAGGACCACAGATGTGTTCCACCGTGCCAGGCTAAATTTTTTTTTTTTTTAGTAGAGATGGGATCTCCCTATGTTGCCCAGGCTTCAGTAAATTTAAAGAGATAGAAATAATACAAAGTATTTTCTTCAAACACAATGAAATGAAATTAGAAATCAATAACACAGAGAAATTTGGGAAAATAACAACTATGTATAAATTAAAGAGTATATTTCTACAAAGCCAGTAGGCCAAAGAATAAATCACAAAGGAAATTAGAAAATACTTTGGTATGAATGCAAACAATGATACAACATACTAAAATTCATGGCATACTGCTAAAGTAATGGTTAAACGAATACGTATACCCTTAAAAGCCCATGTTTAAAAAGAAAGCTCTCAAATCAGTTATCTAACCTTTTACTCTAAAAAGCTGTAAAAAGAAGAAAAAACTAAACCCAGAGCTAGCAGAAGAAAATAGTAAACCTTAGAGTAGAAATAAATGAAATAGAGAACAGAAAAATATAGAAAATCAAAAATAGCAGAAGTTGGCTCTTTGAAAAGATCAACAATATTGCCAGCCCTTTTAAGTAGACAAATCAAGAAAGAAAGAAGTGTTGGTGGTGTAGTGGTGAGCATAGCTGCTTTCCAAGAAAAAAAAAAGACACAAATGACTGAAATCAAGAAAGATAAAGAATGAGAGAGTAGACATTAATACAGATCTTACAGAAATGAAAGGATTATTAATGAATACTATGAACAGTTGCTTGCCAACAAATAATCTAAGCAAAGTAGACAAATATCTAGAAAGACACAAAACAACCAAAACTGAGTCAAGAAAAAATACAAAACCCCAATAGATGGTTAGCAAGTAAAGAGATTAAATTTGTACCACAAAGAAAAACTGTCCCTAAAGTAAAGCCCAGACTCAGATGGCTTTTTTGGTGAATTCCACTAAATGTTTAAGGGAGAATTAACACTAAATCTAAAACTAAACCAGAGACATCACAAGAAAACTACAGACCAATATCCCTTATGAATATAGATATAAAATCCTCAACAAAGTACTAGCAAATCAAGTCCATCAACATACACAATTCTATTTTACTTCATCATGTACATCAACAAAGTGGGGTTTATAGTAGGAATGTTGAAGTTGGTTCAACATACATAAAACTGTCATTGTAATATACCACATGGTCATCTCAGTAGACTCAATAGAAACATTTGACAAAATTCAACACTTATGATAAAAACACTCAATATACAAGCGATAGAAAGGAACTTCCTCAACCTTATAAAAGGCATCTGCAAAAACACCCATAATTAACATTGTATGGAATGGTGAAAAACTGTATGCTTTTCCTCTAAGATAAGAAACAAGATATGGATGTCCTGCTCTCACCACTTCTGTTCAACGTTGTACTGGAAGTCCTAGCCTGGGCAAATAAGTAACTAAAGGACTTAAAGGCCTCCAGGTTGGAAAAGGAATAAAACTCTATTCAAAGAGAACATGATCTTGTAAAAAGAAAATCTTAAAGAATCCACTAAAAAACTATTGGAACTAATAAACAAGTTCAGCAAAGTTGTGGGATATAGGTTCAATATAGAACAATAAATTGTATTTCTATATACTAGCAATGAACAATCTGAAAATGAAATTAAGAAAACTTTTCCATTTATAACAGCATAAAAAAGAATAAAATACTTAAGAATAAGTTTAGTGAAAGAAGTATAAGATGTATACACCGAAAACCATAAAACTCACTGAAAGAAGTTAAGGAAAACTTAAACAAGTGGAAAGACATCTCATGATCCTAGATCAGAAGACTTAATATTGTTAAGGTGAAATACTGCCAAATTATACATATCCAATACGTTGCCTACCAAATTCCCAGCTTACTTCTTTGCAGATATTAACAAGTTGAGCCTAAAATGCATGTGGAAATGCAAGAAACACAGAATAGGCAAAACAATTTTGAAAAAGAACACAGTGGGAGAATTCAGTATTTCTCCATTTTAAAACTTACTGCAGGCCGGGTTGGGTGGCTCATGCCCGTAATCTCAGCACTTTGGGAGGCTGAAGTGGGCAGATCACTTGAGGTCAGAAGTTCGAGACCAGCCTGGGCGAGATGGTGAAACTCCATCTCTACTAAAAATACAAAAATTAGCGTGGTGGTATGCACCTGTAATTCCAGCTACTCAGGAGGCTGAGGCAGGAGAATCGATTGAACCCGGGAAGCAGAGGTTTCAATGAGCCAAGATCTCACAACTGCATGATCAGCCTGAGCAACGGATTGAGACTCCATCTCAAATAAATAAATAAAACTTGTTGCAAAGCTATAGTAATAAGACAGTGCGGTACTGGCCTAAGAATGGACCGCTGGAATAGAATGAGTGTCCTGAAATAAACTCTTTACTTTTATGTTCAATTGGTTTTTGACAAAGGTGCCTAGATGATTCATCTGGGAAATAATAGTCTTTTCAAGAAATGGTGCTGGAACAACTGGATATCCACATGTAAAAGTATGAAATAGGACCTATACTTCATACCATCTACAAAACTAAAAAATCAATTAAAATCCTAAAATAAGAGCTAAATTTTAAGACTGTTAGAATAAAAAGTCATAAATCTCCATGATCTTGAATTATGGAATGATTTCCTAGATAAAAAACTAAAAAGCACAAGAAAGATTAGAAAAATGAGATACAGTGTACTTCATCAAAATCGAATAATTTTGTGTTATAAGTTTTGTGTTACTATCAGGAAACAAAAAAAAATCCACAAAATTGGAGGAAAAAAATCTATAAAATTGGAGAAAATACCTGCAAACTATCTGATAAGGGGCTTGTATTCAGAATGTGTGAAGAACTCTTACTTCTTCTAAAGAGACAACCTAATAAAAAGATGGGCAAAGGATATGAAAAGTCATTTCTTCAAAGAAGTTATGTACATGCACAGTAAGCATATGAAAGATTCACAACATCATCAGTCATCAGGGAAATGCAAATCAAAACCGCAATGAGGTACTGCTTCACACCCATTGTAATGGCTAGAATTAAAAAGATAAAAACAAGTGTTAGCAAGTATATAGAAAAATTGGAACCCTCATACAGCTGGTGGGAGTGTAAACTGGTAAATGTTCTTTGGAAAATAGCCTGGCAGTTCCTAAGACAGTTAAACTTAGTGTTACACTATGACCCAGTAATTTCACTCATAGGTATATACCCAAGAGAACCAAAAACGTATGTCCATGTAAAAAATTGAACATTATTTATAACAGCCAAAAAGTCGAAACAATCCAAATGTCCATCAACAGAGAAATGGATAAACGAAATGTGGTATATCAGTAAAATGGAATATTATTTGGCTGTAAACTGGAATGAAGTACTTTAGTATATACCACCACCTGGATGAACCTCAAAAGCATTATGCTAAGTGAAAGAAGCCAGTCTTAAAAGTCTGCAGAAGTTTCTTTTTGAGGTGATGAGAATGTTCTAAAATTTACTGTGGTAGTGGTTGTACAATTATTTGTGTATACTAAAAACCATGAAATTATAACGCTTTACAGGGTAAATTTTATCGTATATAGATTATACCAATAAAAATATTTTTAAAGCCTATTTGCATTTTAAATATGTTTCTTTTTTTTTTTTTTTTTTTTTTTTTTTTTTTTTTTTGAGACGGAGTCTCGCTCTGTCGCCCGGGCTGGAGTGCAGTGGCCGGATCTCAGCTCATTGCAAGCTCCGCCTCCCGGGTTCACGCCATTCTCCTGCCTCAGCCTCTCGAGTAGCTGGGACTACAGGCGCCCGCCACCTTGCCCGGCTAGTTTTTTTGTATTTTTTTAGTAGAGACGGGGTTTCACCATGTTAGCCAGGATAGTCTCGATCTCCTGACCTCGTGATCCGCCCGTCTCGGCCTCCCAAAGTGCTGGGATTACAGGCTTGAGCCACCGCGCCCGGCTAAATATATGTTTCTATAATTTAAATGTGATTGTTAACAATCCAGAAATAAGTTATTATAAGACTAAGTATTATCAATCTTTCTTTGATAAATGGGTTAAATTTGTGGAGTCAGTTTTAGAATTAAAGCATCAATAGGTTATTTCTAGGTGTATGGGGTTTGTACACTGATGCTTGTTTCTTTTATATGTACATATATAAACTGCAAATATACTGACATATTCCAAGATCAAAAACAAAATAACTAAAAATGTGACTTTAAAATAAAATATATTTGTAATCAGCATACTCTTAAATTCTAACTTGTTAACTGACATTGGATAATCTAGAAGCAGATACTACTGCAGTTCTTTGTTGATTTGGTTGCTATGGTGACTGGATATAGTCACTTACAATAGTAAGCCTACTGTACATTGGATAATTTGATAGAAAATGAGGTTTGAGGTAGGTATTGATGACTGTACTGGTAATCAGTTGTACGTTTATCATCCTTTCTCTACATATATTTTCACTGGGTAAGTATAAAATGACATAAGATGCCACCAGAATAGAGTTTGTAAAGGGTGACTTGTTAGATGAAGGACAATATGAGGTCCAACTTGCCAGTGAAAATTACCTTAGTATTCAGTGAATTGAAACAAATTGGAATAGATTTCTGGAGAAGAAGCTGTTGAATCTTACAGCAGCTGTTGGTACCTGTGGAAGCAGCAGTTGAATGAAAAAAATCAGAGAATGTAACCAACAGTAAGTCAAGTGGGTTTTAGAAGTGGCTTTAGTAGATAAGCAAGTTTATGATATAATACTTCAGCCATATTTTATAGTTTATATTAAATCTTTTGTATTTGTTGGTCAAGGAGTAAGATCATATTACTGTTTTTTAATGTAGGCGCTGATTAATAGAGTATAAGAGCTACAGATTTAGCAGTTTTAGGGTAAACTTAAAACTATTAACCTTTTACCACAGAATAATTTTATTAAATCAATAGTTATAGATTGATTTTGAAAAAATTCTGTGATTTAAATGAAAAAAATTGTAAAAATCACTTTGTAGTTAAAACTGTCAGGACACTAATACTTTAAATATGTAAATTATTTATAAATTAAGTTATTTTAGCTTATAGATTACATTTATTGCTAAAATAATTATAGCATATTACCATGAAGTTAAAATTTGTGGAGTCTTTAAAACGCTGTTTTTCTAGTATATTTAGAATTTTTACAATTTGAGTATAGAATTTCAGAGTTTATGAATTTATTGAGAATGATCAGTCCAGCTGCACTCCTTGTGAAATTATAAATGTGGAAATTTTTAGAAGCTGTCTTACGAAGAAAGCTATTACAGACTGCTGTAAGACACCTGAAACATAACTTTTACAGACACTGATTATTCACCTTTGAAGAATGTTCTAAGTAATTATATTTTAGTTAATTTGTTAATGTGGTTGAAATGACTGTTTCATACAGGTGCACACACTTGCCATTTGGGTAATTTGTTGCAGAGTTCGAAATAACTTAACAGTATTTGTTACCCATATAACTTTCATCACAAAACTTCTGAAAGTTAGAATTACTTCAATAAGTTATTTTGACGTGATCCTATTATGTTGTGAGATACTAATTGTTTTAATTCTAAATTGCATTATGAAAACCTGTGTTTTTGAGTTTTAATGAGCATAATGAATTGCTTTTGATATATTGATGCAGTTTATGTAAGAAAACTTATTCTTCTGTGAAGAGACTATCAGCATTTAAGAGAAAACTTACTTTATTACGACAAGGCAGAAATTTTATTAAACAAATAAGTTAGTTTATGTTCAAATGCAGGCAGTTTATACTGGAAGCGTTACATGTTAAGGGGGTACATGTTATTGCTCAAATATAAGCTATGTGAACAGTGAATTCATATTTTAAACTCAATCCTAAAATGAACAAAGTAAATGAGTGCGAAAGTGCTTTGTTAACAATAAAGTAAAACACAACTTTAAGCTGTGATACTGTAATTATCCCCTTCGGTAATCTTGATACCCTGGACTTATTTTGAATATCAGTTTTTAAAGAGTGGTAGAATGGTTAAAAAACATGCAAACCCAAATGACACCTGAAAATTGGAATTGATGCTGATATTCTAATTACTGTAAAATCTTTGTATTTTTTTCTTTAAAATAATTTTAAGTGGAAACATTTTAAGTCTGACTTTTTAATAGAACTGGCTTTAGAAAGAAAGATTTATTGCCAACCCACACATGTATATATGTTCAATGAGATACATGGCACCCATGTGCAGGTAATGACACTTTTTAGTAGGATTTGTAAGAGAATGAAGAACAGATCTACTTACAAGCCATTCTGAAATAAATGAGAACACAAATCCTTAGTTGCATATGTATACACTGTATGTACATATATGCAGACATTGTCTGTAAATGTGTATATATGGGATAATACCTCATTATATTTTAAGAATCTCCTGTATGTCAGGCAGTATGTTGACATACAGAATATACAGAATTTCCCTTTGTAGAAAAGTCACTAAAGTTTACAGTTAAATTAAAAGCTGCACACCTATTAAGTTATAGAGTAGAATTTGAATGTAGAATAGTCTAACTCAAAATTGATTTATCTTTTCTGTCAAAATGACTTTATTTCTGTGGAAACAAGTATGAAGACAAATGAGCCTAAACAGGAAAAAAATATTTTCTAATTACCACATATTATACCCTATATACTGTTTATTATTGTAATTGGCTGTAACTGTCTCCCTTACTGATTCATCCTTGTATCCCCAGCTCTTCAAAGAGTGCCTAACATATAGTAGTTGCCCATTAATTGTTTGCCAGATAAATGAATTAAATGGGCAATTGGTTGACTCTTCTCAGTTGTTTGTCTGTATGCTGGTATCAAGCATATATTCTTACTTAGGTTGAGTTATTATCCATCATGGAACTAAAAATCCAAATTCAAATTCATTAGTTTGATAATATTCTTATCTTTTATTTGCAAATCTTAATTTCTATTTTGACGTCAGCTGAAATACGTTATATAAGCCTGTCAGTCTACAGATTGACAAGATCTAGCCAAGTATAGATAAAGCTTAATTCAAAGTTCATGTGATCAAGTTAATTTAATAGCACTTTAATGTATAAATAATTTAGACATATTTGTGAATTGACAGGATGTTCAAATGAAATGAATTTTCTAGCTTAACTTCTCAGGAAACTCAGATAATTAGTTCAAGTTTAGACATAGTGAGATGGAGGTACCTGCAGTTTATCAAGGTGAATAAATCCAGAAAGTAGTTGAAAATGGAATTTTAAAGCTCAGGGCATCCTGAGGTACATTGTCTAATACAGTAGCCATTAACCACATGTGGCTATTTAAACTACTAGAGTTAAATAAAATTGCAAATTCAGTTTCTCATCCCTACTAGTCACATTTCAAGTGCTCAATAGCCACATACAACTAGAGGCTATTATATCAGACAGCACAAATGCTATAGGACATTTCTGTCATCACAGAAAGTTCTGTCAGACAGCACTGGTGTTGAAGCTGGAGGAAAGGATTTAGGAGTCATTTGGAGATGGACAGTAGTTAATTCAGCAAACAATTATTCAGCCTATGTTTTTGTAAATGTACTGTAGTCTGTGTAACTACAAAAACAGATTGAGGTCTAAATGTACCACTTTAGTCTCTGTAAATGTAAAAATAGATTGAAGTCTTATGAAAGGCTTGTGTTGTAGTGGACGTGACATCTTGTAAACAACTAAATACGATTTAGTGCTAAGTGTCATAATAGAAGGATGTACAGAGTGCTTTGAACCTTAGAATGGGAATAATATAACTTTGCTTTAGGATGTCAGAATCTTGAAGGATGAGTAGAGTTTTCTGAAGAAGAAATTCTATGTTCACAGTCATAGTGGTTGAGAAGCCCTGTTTAGGAAAATATTAGCAGAAATCAAGTCCGAACTAATTGTCATGCCAAATAATAGTAAGTCAGTCACAGACCAGAAAATGAAGGTGAAGCTATTGACCATTAGAACACTACATTGAAAGGAGTAGAATAGATGGATATCTGGAAAGCTAAAGGATCAGCATAGGAAAATATGAAAAGTAAGGAGTATGCAGATCCTGGACCAGTTCAGGATAACTCTCATAAGCATTGTGTTCTAGGTATGTTCTCTTTCATGTGTGTCCACTTGGCTAGGCTAGAGGCAAGTCCTTAAATTGAAAGATCTATATTGATAAAAAATAATAATACCAAGAGCTACTCATACAGCACTTACAATAACAGCTAATACGTGCATAGATAGTGCTTATTATATGCCAGTCACTGTCCTATGCACTTATTATATGTTAACTCATTTAATCATCACAAGAACCCCATGAATGCTGAAGTAATTTGAAGACTTTTAACCATGGGTTGGAGGAATGAATGGTTTGGCTTAGCTAACTATTGCTAAATGTATGTTATTAACTATCATTCAAGGATACAAGGCACAGAGGATTTTCTCCTTTACTATTGCTATCAACCACAGCAAACATAAAGGAACAGTTGGATAAGGAGGAAATAGAAGAATTAGGCATTCCAAATGTTTATGTGCTTTCTGTAACTTGGGGGTTGTTATACGCAGAATTGTCATGTTCCCCCTCACCCCCTGCCACAACCCAAAATTGGTGTGTCGAAGTCCTCACCTTCAGTATCTTCAGTACCTCAGAATGTAACTGTATTTGGAGACAGAGTGAAAGGGGAGAGTTCCCTGGCCCCACCCCGCTCGCAGGACATGCAACAGAGGTGTGCCTCTCTGTTCAGCCACTGAGAGCTCCAATCCCTTATGGGAGCGGGAGCTTGCAGATGGGCAGGTGCAGGAGCCAGAGCAAGCATGTTGGGCTCTGGCCCCACGGTAGTGTCTATGGGTGGGTGTCTGCGACTCCCAAAGCCCAAGTGGGTGTGCTACGGTGCACTCTTTTAGCTTTGCCGTCCACAGATGGCTTAGGTGCCTTCTTGGCACCCAGGTTCTTGTGCGGAGTCCAGGAAGAATAAGGACTTGAAGAGTGAATGTGGGGGCTTTATTGAGTGGTGGAAGTGGCTCTCAGCAGGATGGATGGGGAGGTGGAAGGGCACCGAGAGGGAAGATTATCTTCCCCTGGGGTTTGGCCGTCCAGCGGCCAAACTCTCTTCTCTGATTGTCCCCACTGAATTCTTGGTGTTCAGGTGCTCCTCCTCTGCCACGCTGTTGTGCTGTTTGTCTGCTCATCTCCTTCTGGAGCCTGGGGTTTGGGATTTATATGGGTACAGGATAAGGGGGTACGGTGGGTCAAAAGACAACTTTCTGGGCATGAAAGCAGGAATGCCTGTTCTCACTTAGGGCCACAGGTATCCAGGCTTGAGGGTGGGGCCTTTGCCAAGGAACTGCCCTCTTTTGCCCATTATTTCCCTGTCTCCTGTCCATATCATTTTCCCCCTCTAAAGAGAAGGTGAGCCCCAATCCAATATGGCTGGCTTCCTTATAAGAACAGGAAATTAGGACATAGACACATACAGAGGGAAGACACAGGGAGAAGATGCCATCTACACGTCATGGAGAAAGACTGCAGAAGAAAACAATCTTGCCAACACCTTGCTCTGAGACTTCTAGCCCTCAAAATTGTGAGAAAATAAATTTCTGTGGTTCTTTTTTATGGCAAACCTAGCAAATTAATACAGTAGCCCAGATAACTTTTTTGTAAATATTGGAAACATGAATATATGTTTTTGAATTCTGGATTGATTTTCTTACTGTATCTACTAAATCCTTCACCAAGTTTTAGAAATGGAGATGTGAAGTGTTTACGTTGTTGTTCTCAGACCTAACAATGTTTGTGAAGAATGCAAATCATACTGGTTTTGGGATGAGGCGAGAAAGTTAACTTATGTCTATAAAACTGATACCATTCATAAACATTTTTCTTTTAATTTTTTTTCTGTAATTTGGTCTTGTAGATTTTTTCCGCAAAAATATAGGTGAACAAGAAGTTGGGGGAAAATATAGATTCTTCACCCACCAGAGAGAGGGACCTGAATATATATACAGTATTTTGAAAAAGTCCCAGGATGATTCTAAGACATCATCCTTTCCATCTGGTGCACATCTTCTCATCTGATAGATTTTGGTGGTGCTGTGGGTCAGATGTAAGGTTGTTATTTTTCTTATTCTCTTTTGTATGTAAGAAACTTAGACTGACAGAAATTAAGCAAAATTGAAGTAGGGGACCAAGGAATTGTGTATTACCATTGGAATGTAAAATAATATTTTTCAAAGTTAGTAAGGTATAATTTATGCATAGGTGTAATCTTTTCTATAATACCAGTCTTTGAATAATACCAATAATTTTCTGTTAATTTGTTTTTTAAAAATCTGAATTGTACTAAATGATACCTCAGACATCACTTAACTCTAACTTTTCCCAAGCTGTATGCTCTGTTTGTTTGGAGGTTCCTATCAGGCTTGTTTGTCTCTGGTATCCATGCTCTCTTGTCCTTCCTCACTCCAGAGATATCTTTTACTGCTGTCCTGCTTTTTTGAAACTTAGTTTTCTCCCTCAAGTAAATAATTTTATATATGAACCTCTTAAATCTTATCTATCCTCTTCTGTAACTTCTCCAAGCCATTGTATCTTTTTTATTGTTTATTAAGAACTGTAGTGAGCATTAAATTTTAATCATATTTTTTCTATATTTTTGTAGTCTTAACTAACATATATACTGGGCATATTTATAACTTTAGTCAGTGACATTTTCATTATCATACTTTCTCTGGTTTTTTTGTTTTGTTTTGTTTTTTATTTTTTATTTCTTATTTTTTTTCCTGAGATGGAGTTTCACTCTTTTTGCCCAGGCTGGAGTGCAATGGCACAATCTTGGCTCACTGCAACCTTTGCCTCCCGGATTCAAGTGATCCTCCTGCTTCAGCTTCCCGTGTAGCTGGGATTACAGGCATGCACCACCACACCCTGCTAATTTTGTAATTTTAGTAAAGACAGGGTTTCATCATGTTGGCCAGGCTGGTCTTGAACTCCTGACCTCAGGTGATTTGCCCACCTCAGCCTCCCAAAGTACTGGGATTACAGGCGTGAGCCACCGTGTTGGCCCTGTTATTTTTTAATGTAACAGTTTTGTGTACATATTTCCATATATCATCATAGGACACTTGTAAGAATAACTTAAAAGTCTACATGACCTGGCAGTTATTTGCAGTCATGATAAATTCTTTTCTGCCCTTTGGTAGTAGCCACCTTACCAAAAACATGTTTTAAGCATATGTTTATCTGTTATTCAAGAAGTAATGTAATTATTAGTAGTACTGAATAATTAAATTCAGGAAACACTAAAAATGCTCACTAATTGTATACATCTCTGTTTAAGATGCTTAAAGTTGGACTGTTGGCATATATTCAGACAATAACTTTTATCAATTGCCTACTCACCCATTATTGACACTAATACTCAACCCAGACATTAGAAGTTCCCACCATTTGCACTTACCGATGGCAAAGGAGAACTCCTAGGTGTCACACCAGTAGAGCAGGGTCTTAAAAGTGCCAACAAATCTGTTGCTAGAAATGAAAGAAGTGAAAGAAACTGAAGAGAGAAACATATTGCAGAATTTTTACAAATGGTGTAATGAAACTGTCCAATCTGAACTCTGATTCTTTAAAATGGTTGGGAGTTGTAAGGTCAGCAGTACATTTGAGATAAGTGCAAACTTAAAAGTATGGTTATTTGTTTCTATGAAATTTAAAGATATTGAAGGATTTAGTTTTTAAAAGTCTAATAAAGTACTTTATAATCATTTTATGATAGTATATTTGCAAAATGTGCTCTATAATATACCCCTGTGCAAATAGAGACATCAATGATAAGAATAATAGAGTGATGGATAATTTACCAGGGTTCCTCACCTGTCACACTTCTAAGAGTTACTTGGTTTACAGGATTTTTGTAGTCATTTCATTTATGATTATGCTGGAAACAGGTTTTTTTGACATATTTTATCTCAGATAAAATAGCTAGTTAATTTGTAGTTCTCCTTTCACTCTTCTCTCTGCTCATCATATTGTACTATTATAACAAGATTATGGAAAATGCCACTGCATTTGTGGCAGATGAATGTAAAATAGCACAGGAATCCAGAGAATTTGAAGATATATGAGTCCTGTGTTCTGGAGCTGGCCAAAAGTTTGATTATTTGCCAGAAAGCTGTGAGTGGGCTTAGCATTTAGACAGGGACCTTTATTCCAAAGTAGCCCTGGTTTAATATGGCATGTTGGCGACAGTACATACAACATACACATCTGTGTATGTTAATTTCTTCTCATCTCATATTTTCAATTTAGTCTTTTAATAATTCCCTAAAATAACTATTTCAGTTGGTATTACTCAGTGGCCTAACTTGAATCCTGTGACTGTTTATCTGCCATACTGTGAAAGCAGTTAGTTTTGTCTGTTTTGTTTACTACTCCATCCCAGTTATCTAGCAAAAAACCTCACATTATAAGATCTTAGTAATTGATTGTTGAATGAATTAATCAGTTCCACACACTTCCTAGTCCTCACTCTGCAGTTGTTTATTCTTTGAACAAAAGTTTATTGGAAACCTATTATTGACTAGGCATGGTGGCTCATGCCTGTAATCCCAGCGCTTTGGGAGGCCAAGACGGCGGATCACCTGAGGTCAGGAGTTTGAGACCAGCCTGGCCAACATGGCGAAACCGCATGTCTACTAAAACTACAAAAATTAGCCAGGCATGGTGGTGGGCATCTGTAATCCCAACTACTCGGGAGGCTAAGGCAGGAGATTTGCTTGAACCCAGGAGGCGGAGGTTGCGATGAGCCAAGGTCACGCCACTGCACCCCAGCCTGGGCAACAGAGCAAGACTCTGTCTCAAAAAAAAAAAAAGAAAGGAAAGAAAACCTATTATCAACTAGGCTCTAGGGTATGGAATTTTATAAGACAAGTTGAAGTGTTTGGTTTCATAGTGAGCTTTTATTCTAGTGGAGTGGAAACCACTCAGTATAACACCAAATCATTGCACAAAATAATTTCAGATAGTGATAAATACTAGGTAAAAAATAAAATATATGTGAGGGGTATATATACCCTACAATTTGGTTGTCAGGGAGCATCTTTCTGAGGAGATGACATCTGAGATACGGGAGTAAAAGGGAGCCAGCCTTATGAAGATCTTGGGAGAAGAACCATAATTTTAATATTCCCCTAAATACAACTTATATGTTAATAGAAAGATATTTATAAAATCCATTGTAAAGCCATCTACTTGCATCAAATCCTCTAAGATTTGAGTATCTTCTTGGGGGAAAAACCCCAGGCTTGAAAAGGTAAGTATTTATTTTTTTATTTTTTTTCTCCTGGTTATCTTTGATTACTCTTTGTTAGCTTGGTGACTCTGATTACTCTTACAACTATTTTATCATCTTCCAGCATTTCTTTGTTTTCTGATTCGCTATTTCTGCTCATATTTTTGTTTCCTTCCTTTTATTTTCTTTGGATTAGCTATGCCTTTTCTCACTGAGTTGGACACTTAACATACTAATTTTCAGCTGGGTACAATAGCTCACACCTGTAATGCCAGCACTTTGGGAGGCCAAGGTGAGAGGATTGCTAGAGCCCAGAAATTTAAGACCAGCCTAGGCAACATAGTGAGACCCTGTCACTACAAAAAATAGAAAAAATTAATGAGGTATGGTGCTGCATGCCTGTGGTCCCAGCCATGATACTTGGGTGGCTGAGGTGGGAGGATTGCTTGAGCCAGGGAAGTTGAGACTACAGTGAACCACAGTTGTGCCCCTGTACTCCAGCCTAGGCAACAGAGACCCTATCTCAAAAAAAATTAATTTTTGTTGTAAGTATTTAGAGGTCTGTATTTTTTGATAAATACAGTGTTGTCTGCATCCTAAGGTTTAACTGTAGAATGTTTTGGTTACAGTTCGTTTCTGTTCCTTTTCTATTATTCATTATAATTTCTTCTTTGACTTATGAATTATTGAAACTTTTACAGACATTTTATGTTTTTGCTTTTTGAGAGCCAGGGTCTCACTCTGTCACCCAGACTGGAATGCAGTGGTACAATCAAGGCTCACTGCAACCTTCACCTCCTGGACTCAAAGAATCCTCCCACCTCAGCCTCTCAAGTAGCTGGGACTATAAATGTGTGCCACCACACCCAGCCAATTTTTTTTTTAATGTTTTGTAGAGACAGGGTCTTACTGTGTTGCTTAGGCTAGTCTTGAACTCCTGGGCTCAAGGTGTCCTCCCGCCTTGGCTCCCAAAGTGTTGGAATTACAAGTGTGAGTCACTGGACCCAGCCTGCAAACGTATTTTTAAGCTTTTAAAAAATTATTTTATTTTTAACTTATGTGTACATTGAAGACATTTAATACTAATTTCTTTGAAATTTGTGAAACTTGATTTATGGTGTTTTATGTGGCCCATTCTTAAATTTTTTTTGCTCCACTTCTTTATGTGCTTGAAATGAAAGTATATATTTAAATTGTTAGGTGCGAGGTTCTTTCCAAGATCATTTAGGTCAAACTAATTGATAATGTTGTTCTGATATTCTGTATCCTTGGTAATATTTTGTCTGCTTGTTCTGTTAGTCACAGAGATAAGTGTTAAAACAGCCTGTCATGATAGTGTGATTGGAATGTGATCCTTGTAATTTTTTAAATTCAATTTGATTTTCTCTTTTTTTAAGTAAGCAAAATTTTGGCCATTTTTTTTCTAAGTCTTAAGGTTTATTTATAATAATGATTGCCTTCTACAATGCTTTATAATTTATATTTACAACCCCCCATAAACTTTTTGTATCTGGATTATTCCTTCACATTTTCTGATATTTGGCATAATGATCAAGCACACTTCATATCCATTGACCCCTTTCCTTCAGCAACTCAAAATATTAAATAAATACTGTAGAAAAAATGAAGAGATGACCTGAAGACTTGATCATCTACATATAGATGACAGAAGAGTCAGTTCTTTGTAATGAAATACTGTAAGAGTGAAGAATTAACAAATTGTTTGTAGTTTAACAGAAAAGCATAGTAACTCTTTTCAAAAACCACTGAATAAAAGTAAAATGAATCCTTTAAGTAGCATTCTAATTAGCAGACTGGTTTCCATATCCCATCATTCTCATAGTCTTCTGTTGTCGTGTCTTCTTCCATGTCTCCTTGGGATGAAAAGGGCTGAGGCTGTTGGCAGGTAGTTCATTCCCACTATTCTGACTCAAAGATACCAGGTTTTGGGTTCAGTGGTTTGAGTGAGTTAACCCAGAGCTTCCTCTACAAGCTGTCCTCCGTTAAGCTGTGCCTCCTTTCTGCTGTCAGAGTCTATTATTCCATGCTCCCTGTCAAGTAGAGCTTCCATTTTCAATCTTCCAAAGTGTTGCTCCAGAGGGAGCTTTCCAATTTCTTGGATAAAAGAAATCTGAGGCCAGGCATGGTGGCTCACGCCTGTAATCCTAACACTTTGGGAGGCCAAGGTGGGTGGATCACCAGGTCAGGGGTTTGAGACCAGCCTGACCAACATGGTGAAACCCTGTCTCTACTGAAAATACAAAACATTAGTCAGGTGTGGTGGCACGCACCTGTAGTCCCAACTACTCGGGAGTTTGAGGCAAGAGAATCACTTGAACCTGGCAGGCGGAGGTTGCAGTAAGCTGAGATCATGTCACTGCACTCCAGCCTGGGCAACAAAGTGAGACTCCGTCTCAAGGAAAAAAAAAAAAAAAAGAAATCTGAGCTTGATTTCTCATTTGAATGGTTAACAGAACAAGATACAGCGATAGCGAAGTTTGGAAGCATAAAGCTGGTAGGCAGAAGTCAGAAAAAGTGGTTTTGTTGCCAGGCCATTTTTTCAGTGCTTTTTAAGTGTCAGAAACTACTGGCGTTTGTGCAAGGTTCAAAAACTTGATCCTTCTCCTTTGGCAGTGAGCAAATTCTCAAGATTTGTTGAAATGTATCACATCTTTCATAGCTATAGATTTACTACCCTGAGTAAAGAGTGTGTATTCTTGTCACAAATGAGAATATCTGCAAAACTCAGAAATTCACTGGCTCTCATAAGATTTTTCCTTTCCTTTCCTTTCCCCTTTCCTTCCCCTCCCCTTCCTCTCCCCTTCCTCTCCTCTTTCTTGTCCCCTTTCCTTCTTTTTTAATGGAATCTCACTCTGTCACTCATGCTGGAATGCAGTGGTGCCATCTCGACTAACTGCAACCTCTGTCTCCCAGGTTCAAGCAATTCTCCTGCCTCAGCCCCCCCGAGTAGCTGGGACTACAAGTGTGTGCCACCCTGGCCGGCTAATTTTTGTATTTTTAGTAGAGACGGAGTTTCATCATGTTGGTCTCAAACACCTGACCTCAAGGATCCGCCCGCCTCAGCCTCCCAAAGTGCTGGGATTGCAGGTGTTAGCCACCACACCCAGCCAAGATATCTACTTTCATTAAAAAAAAAAAAAAAAATGTGTAGTTTTGGTGAAGATATAAATTAAATAAATAACCCTCCTGGCATGTGTGACATTTCTACCTCTTCCTCAAATTGAACAAGTAATGTATCCTATACCATACTCTCTTAAATGAGAAGACAGCAAAGGTGAGTCTAGTTCTGTTAAGGATGCTCTTCTACAATACAGTGTTTCCCAGAGCTCTGAAGAGAAACAGAGAAACAACTTTGCCACCAATAGCTTGGACCTCTTGATTTTCAAAAACCCTGTCAGGATGTTTTCTTTGTTTTGATTTTGACAGTATAGCATCTGATTTTAATGACAGTCCTTTTGTTGTTGTTGTTGTTGTTGTTGTTGTTGTTGTCAAATAAATTGTTCTTTTCTTTTGAAGGAGAAAACTGGAGGCTGTTTCTTACACTTCAGATATCACCAGAACATCCTTGACAGAGCAATTCTAGAGAAGTTTTTATCAGGGACAATACTTTTTCCTTTATTCTTATTACCATCTAAAGTCAGTATTAAGAAATTTTATGACAATTGTTGTTGCCACAGGGTTGAAGCTAATATTTGAGATAGAACACTCTTCTTGAATTACTCTGGGAAACAATAACCTTTGATTATTTCCATTGAGACTGTCAGAAATTATAAATATAAGAGGACATCGACCAATCTGCACATTCTTTCTTAGAACTTCATGTAAAGTATCAGAATCTCAACAGAACTAATCAGGTAAATCTTCAACCAAAATTATGTTCTTATCAGTCCTCAGATCATCTCCAAGCATATATAACTTGCGATACTTTGTTGCCCTTAGTAACAACTCTTTGTAAACTGAGATCTAAGACTGATAGGGAAATATAAGGCAGCTTGATTCAGGATTAAACATCTTGAAACAATCTTTTTGGAAGTCTGTTACAACTGGATTAATCCACTCTTGTTCTTGAATACCATGCTTCTTTGATAGTATTTTTATAGTAATGCTTTCTACATCTAAGAGGACTTGTTATGAATAAGATAGATATACCCTGTTTGGGTTGCCTTTCTAAGACGAACTTTCATCCAGGTTTCAACTTCAGTTATCTTGTGCACATCAAGTTCATGCAGAGTTTCTGGTTTATATTTATCCACCCATAATTCATTTTCAGACAGATATTCTTTTAAATTTTTTAGAGCATAAATCTGTTCTAAGGAACATAACTTTTTTTTCTACGTGGAAATCTGTTACTTTCTAACATTTTTTTCTTGTATGACATGAGTGATTCACACCTAATGTGTAGTAATAGTGTTCTCTCTGTTCTCTGAAAAATCATCACATGATGAGTCTACCCAGTCTTCCGCCTTTATGGAATGTAAACCAAAAAGTATCTAAGGCAAGTCTCTTTTTAAAAAATTAAGAAAAATGTTTTTATTTCAATAGGTTTTTGGGAAACAGTTGGTGTTTGATTACCTGAATACATTCTTTAATGGTAATTTCTAAGCTTTTGGTGCACCCATCACCCGAGCAGTATACACTGTACCCAATGTGTAATCTTTTATCCCTCACCTCCCCCCACACATTCCTCTGAGTCCCCAAAATCCAATGTATCACTCTTATGCCTTAAACTGAACATGCATTTGGTTTTCCATTCCTGAGTTACTTCACTTAGAATAATCATCTCCAGTTCCATCCAGGTTGCTGCAAGTGCCATTATTTTATTTTTTTAATGCCTGAGTAGTATTCCATAGTGGATACATACCACATTTTCTTTATTCATCATTGATTGATGAACATTTGGGCTGGTTACATATTTTTGCAACTGCAAATTGTGCTGCTATAAACATGCATGTGCAGTTATCTTTTTCGTACAATGACTTCCTTTCCGCTGGGTAGATACCTAGTAGTGGAGTTGCTAGATCAAACAGCAGATTTCCTTTTAGTTCTTTAAGGAATCTCCATGCCGTTTTCCATGCCATAGTGGTTATACTAGTTTACATTCCCACCAACAGTGAAAAGCATCTATTATTTTTTGATTTTTTTGTTATAGCCATTCTTGCAGGAGTCGCACTGTGGTTTTGATTTGCATTTCTC
This sequence comes from Rhinopithecus roxellana, assembly GCF_007565055.1. Taxonomy (NCBI): domain Eukaryota; kingdom Metazoa; phylum Chordata; class Mammalia; order Primates; family Cercopithecidae; genus Rhinopithecus; species Rhinopithecus roxellana. Next base: position 43,544,121 of record NC_044566.1, on the reverse strand, counting down.
TGATCATTAGTGATGTTGAGCATTTTTCTGTAGGCTTGTCGGCCATTTGTGTGTCTTCGAGTATTGTCTGTTCATGTCCTTAGCCCACTTTTTGATGGGATTGTTTTTTTCTTGCTGATTTGTTTGAGTTCTTTGTAGATTCTGGATATTAGTCCTTTGTCATATGTATAGATTGTGAAGATTTTCTCCCACTCTGTGGGTTGTCTGCTAACTCTGAATTATTTCTTTTGCCGTGCTAAAGCTTTTTAGTTTAATTAATTAAGTCCCATCTATTAACCTTTGTTTTTGTTGCGTTTGCTTTTGGATGCTTGGTCATGAAGTCTTTGCTTAAGCCAATGTCTAAAAGGGTTTTTTCTCAGTGTTATCTGCTAGAATTTTTATTGTTTCAAGTCTTAGATTTAAGACTTTAATTTATCTTGAACTGATTTCTGTATAAAGTGAGAGATGAGGATCCAGTTCCATTCTTCTACTTGTGGCTTGCCAGTTATCCCAACACCATTTGTTGAATAGAATGTCATTTCCCCACTTTACGTTTTTGTTTGCTTTGTTGAAGATCAGTTGACTGTAAGTATTTGGCTTTATTTCTGGGTTTTCTATTCTTCTCCAGTGATCTGTGTGCCTATTTTTATACCAGTACCATGCTGTTTTAGTGACCTTATAGTATAGTTTGAAATCGGGTAATGTAGTGTTTCCAGATTTGTTCTTTTTCCATAGTCTTGCTTTGGCTATGCAGGCTCTCTTTTGGTTCCGTATGGATTTTAGGACTTTTTTTTAAGTTCTGTGAAGAATGGTGGTGGTATTTTGATGGGAATTGCATTGAATTTGTAGATTGCTATTGGCTGTATGGTCATTTTACAATATTAATTCTACCCAATATTCTGTATAGTAATATTAATTCATGAGCATGGGATGTGTTTCTATTTGTGTCATCTGTGATTTCTTTCAGCAGCGTTTTATCCTTTTCTTGTAGAGGTCTTTCACCTCCTTGGTTAGGTATACTCCTAAGTGTTTTATATTTTTGCAGCTATTGTGAAAGAAGTTGAGTTCTTGATTTGATTCTCTGCTTGATTGCTGTTGGTGTATAGCAGACCTACTGATTTGTGTATATTAATTTTGTATCCTGAAATTTTGCTGAATTCATCTACCAGTTCTGGGAGCTTTTTGGATGACTCTTTAGGGTTTTCTAGGTATATGGTCATATCAGCAGCAAACAACAACAGTTTGACTTCCTCTTCACCAATTTGGATGCCCTTTATTTCTTTCTCTTGTCTGATTGCTCTGGCTAGGACTTCCAATACTATGTTGAATAGAAGTGGTAAAAGTGGGTGTTCTTGTCTCGTTCCAGTTCTCAGGGGGAGTGTGTTCAACTTTTTCCTGTTCAGTATAATGTTAGCTGTGGGTTGGTCATAGATGGCTTTTATTACCTTAAGGTATGTCCCTTCTATGCTGATTTTGCTGTCTTAATCATAAAGGGATGCTGGATTTTGTCAAATGCTTTTTTTTCACATCTATTGAGATAATCATGTGATTTTTGTTTTTATTTTTGTTTATGTGGTGTGTCACATTTATTGACTTATGTATATTAAACCATCCCTGCATCCCTGGTATGACAACCACTTCATGGTGCATTATCTTTTTAATATGATGTTGGATTCGGTGGTTAGCTAGTATTTTGTTGAGGATTTTTGCCTCTGTGTTCATCAGGGATATTGGTCTGTAGTTTTCTTTTTTTGTTTTGTCCTTCCCTGGTTTTGGTATTAGGGTGATACTGGCTGCATAGAATGATTTCAGGAGGATTCCCTCTTTCTCTTTCTTTTGGAATAGTGTCAATAGTATTGGTACCAATTCTTCTTTGAATGTCTGATAGAATTCAGCTGTGAATCAATCTGGTCCTGGCCTTTTTTGTTGTTGTTTGCAGTTTTTTTCATTACCAGTTCAGCCTCTCTGCCTGGTATTGGTCCGTTCAGAGATTCTTCATCTTCCTGGTTTATTCTAGGAGGCTGTATATTTCCAGGAATTTATCCATCTCCTCTAGGTTTTCTAATTTATACACGTAAAGGTGTTCATAGTAGCCTTGAATAATCTTTTGTATGTCTGTGATATCAGTAGTAATAGCTCCGTTGTGTTTCTAGTTGAGCTTATTTGGATCTTCTCTCTTCTCTTCTTTTCTCTCTCTTTTTTTTTTTTTTTTCAGATGGAGTCTTGCTCTGTTGCTCAGGTTGGAGTGCAGTGGCGGGATCTCAGCTCACTGCATCCTCTGCCTCCCAGGTTCAAGCGATTCACCTGCCTTGGTCTCCTGAGTAGCTGAGTTTATAGGCATGTGCCACTCTGCCTGGCTAATTTTTGTATTTTTAGTAGAGAGAAGGTTTCACCATGTTGGCCAGGCTGGTCGTGATCCGCCCATCTTGGCCTCCCAAAGGGTGAGATTAAAGGCGTGAGCCACCACAATCAGCCTTCTCTCTTCTTTTCTTGGTTAATCTCGCTAATGGTCTGTCACTTTTATTTATCTTTTCAAAGAACCAGCTTTTTGTTTCATTTATGTTTTGTAGTTTTTTGTTTGTTTCCATTTCATTTAGTTCCACTCTGATGTTTGGTATTTCTTTTCTTCTGCCGAGTTTGGGTCTGAATTGTTCTTGTTTTTCCAGTTCCATGAGGTGTGAACTTACTTAGATTGTCTCTTTGTGCTCTTTCAGACATTCTGATGTAGACATTTAATATGATGAACTTTCCTCTTAGTGTCGCTTTTGCTGTATCCCAGAGGTTTTGATAGGTTGTGTCACTATTATCGTTCAGTTCAAAGAAGTTTTTAATTTCTATCTTGATTTCATTTTTGACCCAGTGATCACTCAGGAGCAGGTTATTTAATTTCCATGTATTTGCACTGTTTTGAGTATTCCTTTTGGAGTTGATTTCCAATTTTATTCCACTGTGGTCTGAGAGAATACTTGGTATATTTCAATTTTCTTAAATTTACTGAAAGTTGTTTTGTGGTCTATCATATGGTCCATCTTGAAGAATGTTCCGTGTGCTGATGAATAGAGTATATATTCTGCAGTTGCTGGGTAGAATATTCTGTAAATATCTGTTAAGTCCATCTGTTGTAGGGTATAATTTAAGTCCATTGTTTCTTTGTTGACTTTCTGTCTTGATGATCTGTCTAATGCTGTCAGTGGAGTATTAAAGTTCACCACTATTATTGTGTTGCTGTCTATCTCATTTCTTAGGTCTAGTAGTAATTGTTTTATAAATGTGGGGGCTCCAGTGTTAGGTGCATATATATTTAGAATTGTGATGTTTTCCTTTTGGAGTAGTCCTTTTATCATTATATAGTGTCTCTCTTTGTCTTTTTTTAACTGCTGTTGCTTTGAAGTTTGTTTTGTTTGATACAAGGATAGCAGCTACTACTCCTACTTTTGGTGTACATTTGCATGGAATGTCTTTTTCCACACCTTTACCTTAAGTTTGTGTTAGTCCTTATATGTTAGGTGAGTCTCCTAAAGACAGCAGAAACTTGGTTGGTGAATTCTTACCTATTCTGCTATTCTGTATCTTTAAAGTGGAGCATTTAGGCCATTTACATTCAATGACAGTATTGAGATGTGAGATACTGTTTTATTCGTTGTGCTGTTTGTTGCCTGAATATCTTGTGTGTTTTTTTTGTTTTTGTTTTTTTTCATTATGTTATCGTTATTTTTATATAGGGTCCTGTGAAACTTATGCTTTAAGGAGATTCTATTTTGGTGTATTTTGAGGATTTGTTTCAAGATTTAGAGTTCCTTTTAGCAGTTCTTGTAGTGCTGACTTGGTAGTGAATGAATTCTCGCAGCATTTGTTTGTCTGGAAAAGACTGTCTTTCCTTCATTTCTTGGCTGCTAATTGTTTTGTTTAAGGAGGCTAAAACAGGACCTCAGTCCCTTGTAGCTTGTAGGATTTCTGCTGAGAAATCTGCTGTTAATCTGATAGGTTTTCCTTTTATAGGTTACCTGATGCTTTTGCCTCACAGCTCTTAAGGTTCTTTCCTTTGTCTTGGCGTTAGATAACTTGATGACTATATGCTTAGATGATAATCTTTTTGTGATGAATTTCCCAGGTGCTCTTTGTGCTTCTTGTATTTGGTTGTCTAGATCTCTAGCAAGGCTGGAGAAGTTTTTCTTGACTATCTGCACAAATACGTTTTCTAAACTTTTATGTTTCTCTTTTTCCTTGAGAACACCAATTATTCTTAGCTTTGTACGTTTAACATAGTCCCAAACTTCTTGGAGGCTTTGTTCTTTTTTTTTTTTTTTTTTTTTTTTTGAGACGGAGTCTCGCTGTCACCCAGGCTGGAGTGCAGTGGCCAGATCTCAGCTCACTGCAAGCTCCACCTCCCGGGTTCATGCCATTCTCCTGCCTCAGCCTCCCGAGTAGCTGGGAATACAGGCGCCCGCCACCTCGCCCGGCTAGTTTTTTGTATTTTTTAGTAGAGATGGGGTTTCACTGTGTTAGCCAGGATGGTCTCGATCTCCTGACCTCGTGATCCGCCCGTCTCGGCCTCTGTTCATATTTTTAAATTCTTTTTTCTTTGTCTTTGATGGATTGGGTTAATTCAAAAGCCTTCTCTTCAGGCTCTGAAGTTCTTTCTTCTGCTTGTTTGATTCTATTGCTGAGACTTTCCAGGTGCATTTTGCGTTTCTCTGACTGTGTCCTTGATTTCCAGAAGTTTTTATTGTTTTTTTATTGATATGTATGCTATCTATGTCACTGAAGAATTTTTCTTCCATATCGTGTATCATGTTTTTGATTTCTTTAGGTTGGACTTCACCCTTCTCTGGTGCCTGCTTGATTAGCTTAATAATCTACCTTCTGAATTCTTTTTCTGGCAATTCAGAGATTTTGTCTTGGTTTGCATCCATTGCTGGTGAGCTGGTATGATCTTTTGGGGTACTAAAGAATCTTGTTTTGTCATATTACCAGAATTGTTTTTCTGGATCCTTCCCATTTGGGTAGACTGTGTTAAGAGGGAAGATCTGGGATTGAAGGGTTGCTGTTCAGATTCTTTTGTCCCATGGGGTGCTCCCTTTGATGTGGTATTCTCCCCGTTCTCTTAGGAATGGGGCTTCCTGAGAGCTGAACTTTTGTTTTTGATCTTCTGGGTCTAGCCACTCAGCGGAGGTACTGGGCTGCAGACTGGTACTGGGGAGTGTCTGCAAAGAGTCCTGTGATATGATCCATCTTCAAGTCTGGCAGCTGTGGATATCAGCACCTGCTCCGGTGGAGGTAACAGGGGAGTAAAGTGGACTCTGTGAAGGTCTTTGGTTGTGTTTTTGTTTAGTATGCTAGTTTTATGTTGGTTAGCCTACAGCCAGGAAGTGGCACTTTCAAGAGTGCATCAGCTGTGATCCTACAGGGAGGATGCAGACTTGCCCTAGGGACACCTGGTTAAGTATTCAGGTTTCTCAGGTGGTGGGCAGGGCCGTAGAGCTCCCAAGAGATTACTACCATTGTCTTCAGCTATGAGGGCAGGTAGAGAAAGACCACCAGGTGGGAGCAGGGATAGGCATGTCTGAGCTCAGCCTCTCCTTGCTGTGGTTGCTGTGGGGGATGAGGGTGTGGTTCCCAGTCCAATGAAGTTATATTCCCAGGGGGTTTACGGCCACCTCTACTGAGTCATACAGGTCACCAGGGAAGTCGGGGAAAGCCGGCACTCACAGGCCTCACCCTGCTCCCACTCGGCCACAGTCCTGAAGGCCAGTCTCACTCCAGCTGTAACCCCCCCAACAGCACCGAGTCTATTTCCAGGCAGCTAGTGACTAGGGCTGAGTACTTGCCCCAGATCATGAGCCTCCCCATTCCAGCAGACTCACAGTTCTTCGGCATCTTGGGGAGCCTGCAGTGGTGACACAGTTCCTTAGAGGGTCTGTGGATTCTCTCGGCTTTCTTATTATGTTCCTGTGGTAGTTGTTGGAGCAAAAGTTTACGACGTGAGTCTCCACATACTGTTCTGTCTGAGTGGGAGCTGCAAGCTAGTTCTGCCTCCTATCTGCCATCATAATCCTGAGACAGGTCTCAAGCAGTTTGGAAATTTATTTCATTAGGGTTACAGATCATGACTCATGACACAGCCTCGGGATGTCCTGTGAACATGTGCCCAAGGTTGTTTGGTTGTAGCATGGTTTTCTATGTTTTAGGGAGACATAGACATTAGTCAATACATGTGAGACATACAATGGTTTGGTCTGGAAAGGGGGAATAACTCAAGGGGTGTTGGGGGGTGGCTTATAGGTCGTAGGTGGATTCAGCTATTTTCTTACTGGTTGAAGGAGCTATTATAAGACCTGGAATCAGTTGGCCGGGCGCGGTGGCTCAAGCATGTAATCCCAGCACTTTGGGAGGTCGAGGCGGGCGGATCACGAGGTCAGGAGATCGAGACCATCCTGGCTAACATGGTGAAGCCCCGTCTCTACTAAAAAATACAAAAAACTAGCCAGGCGACGAGGCGGGCGCCTGTAGTCCCAGCTACTCGGGAGGCTGAGGCAGGAGAATGGCATGAACCCGGGAGGCGGAGCTTGCAGTGAGCTGAGATCCGGCCACTGCACTCCAGCCCGGGCCACAGAGCGAGACTCCGTCTCAAAAAAAAAAAAAAAAAAAAAAAAGACCTGGAATCAATAGAAAGAAGCGTCTAGGTTAAGGGGTTGTGGAGACCAACGTTCTTATTATGTAGATGCCATCTCATATGTGGCCACCCCGAGGCAGTAGATGGCAAATATTCCCTATTCAGACCCTTAATAGGTGCTAGACCCTCAGCCAGTCTTTTCAGAATCAGAAAAAGTCCTGGAAGGGGAAGAAGATTCTCTGGAATGTAAATTTCCTCCACAACAGACAGCTTTGTAGGGCCATTGCAAAATATGTCAGAGAAATATATTTTGAGGTAAAATACTTTGGTTCCTTTCAGGGCTCTGCTATCTGTCATGTGATGCTATACTTGAGTCAGGTTGGAATTTGGTATCTTATTTCTGCAAAGAGTCTGTTGTGTCAGTCTTAGGATCTCTTATTTTAATGTTAATGTTGGTCAGTTGTGTGCCTGAACTCCAAAGGGAGGAGAGTATAATGAGGCATGTCTAACCACTCCTTTCCCGTCACAGTCTGAACTGGTTTTTCAGGTTCAGTTGGGTCCCTTTGGCCTAAAAGAGGGTCCTTAGTCAGGTAGGGCACTTAGAATTTTATTTTTAGTTAACAGAAAGATGCCTTTGGTCTAAGAAAGTTTTGACATTATAAACTTGAATAGTTCATCTGTAGTGTCCAACCTGTAGTATATTAAAATATAATTCGTTTCCATTAAAAAGAATGTAATGGTTGATGCCAGGTTCCTGAAAGGAGACATCAGAGGTAGAAGATACATTCAGGACTATTCCTATTAGACCCACTCCCACCCCACACATTGCACAGAGGATATTAAACTTAAACTTCATTCAACATAATCTTGTAATCAGTATTGAACCTTACTGAGCATACATGTCCCTGCTCCAGGCTGTGCCCAAACCACCGTGGGCACATGTTCTCATAGTGCGTGTTTCTGCACTCTCACCTTTCTCATCCCCAGATGGGATGGGCAGGCTGGCAGGAAGAACAGTAAGAACCCAGGAAGACATGAAGGCAGAGATGGACTCACATCTCTATGACATACATACAACATAGCCATGGTCAAGGTGGCCTTATTCTCCCAGAGCGGCATCCCCTCATGGGCAGAGAGGAGCTCAAGCCCTGCTTCAGGTGGAAGGGCAGTTGCCTGGCCCTACCCAGGATCAATGCTGAGCCCCTCAGACGTCCTGCTTCCCAGGGACCCTGTTTATATATTATATTTATATTTGGATTTATTTCTAACTTCATTTTTTTTTTTCTAATCACTCTACTTTTTAATCTTTTTCTAGTTCATTTGTGGTGAGGGTCTTTTAGTGCTAAACTCTTAATTTTTACCTGAGATATCTTTATTTCATTTTCTTTTTGAATTACAGTTTAGAAATAGGATTTCTAGGTTGATAGTTGTTTTCTTAAAACTCTGCATATATTAATACATTGTATTTCACTGTGGCAGTTGAGAAATTTGCTCTTCTTTTTTTCTTCTTTTTTAGAGACAGGGTCTCACTCTGTTGCCCAGGCTGAGGTGCAGTGGCACGATCATGGCTCACTTCAGCCTTGGCCTCCTGGGCTCAAGGAATCCTCTTGCCTCAGCCTCCCAAGTAGCTGGGAATACAAGCATGCACCACTACACCCAGCTAGTTTTATTTCTTTGTAGAGATGGGGTCTTGCTATGTTGCCCAGTAGAAACCAAAAATAAAATCCTAAGGCCCCCCCAACCATCTGAATAGATCCCCCGCCTTGGCCAGGGCACTCCAAAGTTAACCTGCAAAACTGATTCAGGGCATGACAGGAAGGGAGGGTAGGACATGCCTTATTATACACCTCCTCCCTTTTGGAATTTAGGGGAAGCTGACCAGCATTTAACATCAAAACAGACCTTAAATTTGATAAGAAACATTTATAATCTATACTCTCTGAAGCCTGCTACCTGGCTTCATCTGCATAATACAATTTGGTCTTCACAACCCCTTATCATAACCCAGACATTCCTTTCTATTGATATTAACTCTTTCAACCAATTGCCAGTTAGAAAATTTTTAAATCTGTGTATAACCTGGAACCCCCTGCCCCTTCAAGTTGTCCTGCCTTTCTGGATTGAACCAGTGTATATCTTACATGTATTTGATTGATGTTTTATGTTTCCCTAAAATGTATAAAACTAGGCTGTGCCCCAACTACCTTGGACACATGTTCTCAGGCTCTCCTGAGGGCTGTATCATGGGCCATTGGTCATATTTGACTCAGAATATATCTCTTCAAATATTTTACAGATACTGTTTAAAATCACCCAACCTGTAGTATTTTGTTACATCATCCCTAGCAAACTAGTTTAAGTGTCTGCTGACTTTTCAGGATTCATCTTTTAGTATATTGTCTATGGCTTTACTCTTTTCCTCAAGCTAGTATTTATTTCACACCATTCAGATTAACAGTCTTCTAATTGGTAACTTTGCTTTTGAAATGGTTCACTCTTCATTTTTTCAATACTGCTGTCAGAGCCATCTTTCAAAAATGAAATTTGTACCTAGCTTTCAGTCCCCAGTTTCTAAATCCTGCACCCCGTAACAGGACCAGAGGTGAGGTACAAAGTGAGCTTAGAACAATTTGTCATGTCAGAAAGTTGAAAAGCACTTACAAAATGATAGATACATGTCAGGACACAAGTACCTGTAGATGATTCCATGGGAAAAGAATAGTCTTCAAGAAATGATGATGCTAGGGCAACTGGATATCCACATGCAAAAGAATGAAGTTGGGCCCCTACCTCACATCGTATACAAAAAAATTAACTGAAATGGATCAGCAACCTGAATATAAAAGCTGATACTGTAGAACTCTTAGAAGACAACATAGGGGTAAATCTTCATGACCTTGGATTTGACAGTGGATTCTTAAATATGACACCGAAAGCACAAGAAACAAAATTAGACAAATTGGACTTCATTGAAATTATAAATTTTTGTGCACCAAAGAACATTGTCAGAGATGTGAAAGACAGTCTGTAGAATGATAGAAACTGTTTTGTTTCTGTTGTTTGTTTGTTTTGAGATGGAGCTCTCGCTCTGTTGTTCAGGCTGGAGTGCAGTGGTGTGATCATGGCTCACTGCAACCTCTGCCTCCTGGGTCAAGTGATTCTTCTGCCTCAGCCTCTCAAGTGGCTGGGATTACAGGCACCTGCCACCACGCCTGGCTAATTTTTGTATTTTTAGTAGAGACAGGGTTTCACCATGTTGGCCAGGCTGGTCTCAAACTCCTGACCTCAAGTGATCCTCCTACCTCGCCCTCCCAAAGTGCTGGGATTACAGGCATGAACCATCACACCTGGCCTATAGAAACTGTTTGGGAATCATGTATCTCTTAAGGGTATAGTATCCACAATATATAAAGAACTGTTACACAGAAAAAGCCAGTACAATTAAAATTAGGCAAATGACTTGAAAAAACTTTTCTCCAAAGAAGATGGAGTGGCCAGCAAACACAAGAAAAGATGCTCAACGTCATTAGTCATTAGGGAGATGCAGATCAAAACCAAGAGATACATTGTACTCACTAGGATAGATATAATTAAAAAATGGAATAACAAACTGGCAAGAATGTAGAATAAGTGGAATCCTTATAATTTTTGTTAGGCACATAAAATGGTGCAGCCTCAATGGAAAAATTTGGTGGTTCCTCAAAAAGCTAAACATAAGAAATACCGTATGACTCAATTATTCCACTCCTACGTGTATATTCAAAAGAATTGAAAACAAGTACTGAAATACTTTTATACACGAATGTTTATAGCAGCACTGTTCTAAATAGCCAGACGGTGGAAATAGCCTAAATGTATGTCATCGTTTGAATGGATAAACAAATTGTGGTATGTTCATACAATGGAATGTTATTTAGCCATAAAATGGAAATGCTGAGGCCGGGCAGGTGGCTCATGCCTGTAATCCTAGCACTTTGGAAGGCCGAGATGTGCGGGTCACCTGAGGTCAGGAGTTCTAGCCTGGCCAACATGGTGAAACCCCATCTCCATTAAAAATACAAAGCCAGGTGTGGTGGCATATGCCAGTGGTCCCAGCTACTCGGGAGGCTGAAGCAAGAGAATTGCTTGAACCCAGGAGGCGGAGGTTGCAGTGAGCCGAGATTGTGCCACTGCACTCCAGCCTGGGTGGCAGAATGAGACTCTGTCTCAAACAGACAAAAAAAAAAAAGTGCTGATGTATGCTACAACTTGGTTGAACCTTGAAAACATTGTGCTGAGTGAAAGAAGCCAGGTCACAAAAGATCACATATTGTATGATTTTGTTTATATTAAACATCCAAAATGGGTAAATACATAGAGATAGAAAGCAGATTGGTGATTATCAGTGGCTCCGAATAGGGCAGAATGTAGAGTGACTGCTTAATAGGCATAGGAATTTCTTTTGAGTAATGAAAATGTTTTGGAAGTATACATGGAGGTGATGATTGCACAACATTGTGAATGTATCAAATGCCACTGAAGGTTACACTTTAATATGGTTAATTTTATGTCATATGAATTTCACCTCAATAAAAATGTTAATAGTTAAGAAATTGCTTATAATGTTGATTTTTAAAATAATCCATCAGTCCATATTGAGACTAAAAAAATTAAAATTGAAAGAGGGGGCTTGTGTTTGTTTTAGAGATGAGATCTCACTCTGTCACTCAGGCTGGAGTAGAGTGGCGTGGTCATAACTCACTGCAGCCTCAAACTCCTGAACTCAAGTAATCTCCCTGTCCTAGCCTCCTAAGTAGCTGAGACTACAGGCTTGCACAACCATGCTTGGCTCTTTCTTTCCTTTCTTTCTTTCCTTTCTTTCCTTTCCTTCCTTTCCTTCCTTTCCTTCCTTTCTTTCTTCCTTTCTTTCCTTTCTTTCCTTTCTTTTCCCTCCCTCCCTCCCTCCCTCCCTCCCTCCCTCCTTCCTTCCTTCCTTCCTTCCTTCTGTCCTTCTCACAAGGTCTTGTTGTGTTGCCCAGACTGGTCTCAAACTCCTGGCCTCAAGTGATCCTCCTGCCTCAGCCTCCCAGCAAGATTACAGGCATGAGGTACCACACCCAGCAAAAGACTCTTCTTGGAGAAGAATGCTGACTAATACATGTAAAAAGAATGATGTTTTAAAATCACCATTTTACAGTCCCCATAGTAATAATTGATTTAGTAATTGCTGAAACCATTGTTTGAAGGATTGCCAGGGACAAGAATATTCACAAAGCCTCAAAGTTATCACCCTGTTGATTATCACTATCAAAGGGAAACTGTGCCTTTCTAATACAGACATCTGAAAGATACTATCTTAACCAAATGGTCAAACCTTACACCACCCAGGTACTCTAAAACCATTTAGCAAACAGAGTGAGAGTGGGCAAATGTGGCAACAAGTTAATTGGTGAATCTAGGTGAAGGTTACGTGGGTGCTAATTGAACTGTTCTTGCATTTTTTCTATAGGTTTAAAAATTTTCAAAATAAGTTGGGGTAAAGATGATTTTTGATATGACCCTTTCCTGTTTAATAGTGTTGCCTGAAGGTTAACAATTGAACTCTTTAGCCTACTAGTTAAGGATCTTTATGATTCATCCCCTGTTTATCTTTCCAATCTTTTTCCATCATATTTCTCAAACTAGCTTAAATGTTAGCTATGCCACACTAATTCCTGTTACTCAGATTGCTCACATTCTCTTTCACCCTCATGACTTCGTACACATTATGTGTGCCCTCTCCTTGAAGTTTCCTTTTCCTGTCTTTATCTTGCAAACTTCTGCTTGTCCCTCTGAATTCTGTGTAGTTTATCATCTCCTGCAGGAATCTTCCCTGATCATCCTAGGTTGAGTGGATGCTTATAATGCATTGCTCATATTCCTATTATACCACTTGTTATACTATAAGTTAATTGGCTGAGTACTTGTCTGTTTTCTTCCTAGACTGGGAACTCCTTGATGCCTTGGACTGTGATGTATTTTTCTTCTTTTGGTGTCCACAGTACCTGCAAGAGTGTGTGCCACACAGTAGCTGTTTAAGAAAAGATTTTTACATAAATGAATACATTTCACCTCCTACTATTTCCCTGGATATTTTAACTTAAAATAGGTCTGTTTGTCTACATTTCTACTTAATATCAGTTTTATATATGTCATGTTTGTTTTCTTAGTTTTATTTCTTTTTCTCAACTTTATATAGTGAATGATTTTGTTACAGAAAGTATTAGTAATTTATAGAATTCTGCAGCACAACTAGTACATGATAGGATTTGATCCAGTAAGTATGAACATTTCTTGCTTAACTATCATTGCTAAGCACTGTGGGAGAATACAGTAGATACGAAATTTTGGCAATTTAGACAATGAGCTAATGTTTCCTAACATTAAAGCCAAATCTGTAACTCATTTTCTATACAAATAAAACTTCTGGATTTAGCATAGATGTAAATATGTTTTTAAAGGGAAAGAAACTCTAAATATACTAAAAACATTTGGATAAGTTTTTTTTTTTTTAAACAATCTTGTAATATAAAGTCCTTTATAGTGTTGACCTAAAAGGAAGAAACTGAGGCAAAATTCATGTAAGTAGGGCTTATTTGGGCCAGAGTTGAGGATTGTAACCCAGGAGCATGGATTCAAGTTGTTCTGAATGTAGACTCCAATTAGCAGCAGTTACAAGTAGGCTTTGAAATGAAAGGAAGCAATCCTAAATTGTTTCCAAGAAATTACATTAATGTAACATAAGCTATTGATTGCCTATACATTATTCCTTGTATCACAAATTCCAAGAAAATGAAGATAATGGGTGAGTCAGTTAGTCAAGAACAAAATATCTTTAAACAATTGCCCCTGGGCATGGGTGCATAGGGTGTGACTGAAGTCCCATACTTACGTCTCTCTGGGCCTGATAAATTTTACATGCCTCACATAACTCAGACTGCTCTGAGCTGTTTTTCTTTTCTCAGCAGCATAAAATGAAACCCAGAAGCTATAAAGGAAAACATATTGATACCATAATTCTTCTACTTAAAAATGTAAAACTCGGCCGGGCGCGGTGGCTCAAGCCTGTAATCCCAGCACTTTGGGAGGCCGAGACGGGCGGATCACGAGGTCAGAAGATCGAGACCATCCTGGCTAACACGGTGAAACCCCGTCTCTACTAAAAAATACAAAAAAAAAACTAGCCGGGCGAGGTGGCGGGCGCCTGTAGTCCCAGCTACTCGGGAGGCTGAGGCAGGAGAATGGCGTAGACCCGGGAGGCGGAGCTTGCAGTGAGCTGAGATCCGGCCACTGCACTCCAGCCTGGGCGAAAGAGCGAGACTCCGTCTCAAAAAAAAAAAAAAAAAAAAAAAAAAAAAATGTAAAACTCTAGTGTAGCAAAACAAATTTATTTGAAAAAACTGGAGAAAGTATCTGTGTTACATACTATGGCAAAGGGCTCATTTCATTGGCATACAAAGGACTGTTACAAACCAGTGGAAGAAATTCAAACAACCCAGTTGAAAAACAGGTACAGGGGGCGGAGCAAGATGGCCGAATAGGAACAGCTCCAGTCTCCAACTCCCAGCGCGAGCCACACAGAAGACCGGTGATTTCTGCATTTTCAACTGAGGTACTGGGGTCATCTCACTAGGGAGTGCCGGACAATCGGTGCTGGTCAGCTGCTGCAGCCTGACCAGCGAGAGCTGAAGCAGGGCGAGGCATCGCCTCACCTGGAAAGCGCAAGGGGGAAGGGAATCCCTTTTCCTAGCCAGGGGAACTGAGACACACAACACCTGGAAAATCGGGTAACTCCCACCCCAATACCATGCTTTAAGCAAACGGGCACACCAGAAGAATATATCCCTCACCTGGCCAGGAGGGTCCCACGCCCACGGAGCCTCCCTCATTGTTAAAACAGCAGTCTGTGGAGATCTAACCGCGAGGCAGCAGCGAGGCTGGGGGAGGGGCGCCCGCCATTGCTGAGGCTTAAGTAGGTAAACAAAGCCACTGGGAAGCTCCAACTGGGTGGAGCTCACAGCAGCTCAAGGAAACCTGCCTGTCTCTATAGACTCCACCTCTGGGGGCAGGGCTTAGCTAAAAAAGCAACAGGGGAAGCAGGAGAGGCCTGAGCAGACGCGAACGACACTGTCTGACAGCTTTGAAGAGAGCAGTGGATCTCCCAGCACGGAGGTTGAGATCTGAGAACGGACAGACTGCCTGCTCAAGTGGGTCACTGACCCCTGAGTAGCCTAACTGGGAGACATCCCCCACTAGGGGCAGTCTGACACCCCACACCTCGCAGGGTGGAGTACACCCCTGAGAGGAAGCTTCCAAAGTAAGAATCAGACAGGTACACTCGCTGTTCAGCAATATTCTATCTTCGGCAACCTCTGCTGCTGATACCCAGGCAAACAGGGTCTGGAGTGGACCTCAGGCAATCTCCAACAGACCTATAGCTGAGGGTCCTGACTGTCAGAAGGAAAACTATCAAACAGGAAGGACACCTATACCAAAACCCCATCAGTACGTCACCATCATCAAAGACCAGAGACAGATAAAACCACAAAGATGGGGAAAAAGCAGGGCAGAAAAGCTGGAAATTCAAAAAATAAGAGCGCATCTCCCCCTGCAAAGGAGCGCAGCCCATCGCCAGCAACGGATCGAAGCTGGTCAGAGAATGACTTTGACGAGATGAGAGAAGAAGGCTTCAGTCCATCAAACTTCTCAGAGCTAAAGGAGGAATTACGTACCCAGCACAAAGAAACTAAAAATCTTGCAAAAAGAGTGGAAGAATTGACAGCTAGACTAATTAATGCAGAGAAGGTCATAAACGAAATGACAGAGATGAAAACCATGACACGAGAAATACGTGACAAATGCACAAGCTTCAGTAACCGACTCAATCAACTGGAAGAAAGAGTATCAGCGATTGAGGATCAAATGAATGAAATGAAGCGAGAAGAGAAACCAAAAGAAAAAAGAAGAAACAGAAATGAACAAAGCCTGCAAGAAGTATGGGATTATGTAAAAAGACCAAATCTACGTCTGATTGGGGTGCCTGAAAGTGAGGGGGAAAATGGAACCAAGTTGGAAAACACTGTTCAGGATATCATCCAGGAGAACTTCCCCAACCTAGTAGGGCAGGCCAACATTCAAATTCAGGAAATACAGAGAACTCCACAAAGATACTCCTCCAGAAGAGCAACTCCAAGACACATAATTGCCAGATTCACCAAAGTTGAAATGAAGGAAAAAATCTTAAGGGCAACCAGAGAGAAAGGTCGGGTTACCCACAAAGGGAAGCCCATCAGACTAACAGCAGATCTCTCGGCAGAAACTCTACAAGCCAGAAGAGAGTGGGGGCCAATATTCAACGTTCTTAAAGAAAAGAATTTTCAACCCAGAATTTCATATCCAGCCAAACTAAGTTTCATAAGTGAAGGAGAAATAAAATCCTTTACAGATAAGCAAATGCTTAGAGATTTTGTCACCACCAGGCCTGCCTTACAAGAGACCCTGAAGGAAGCCCTAAACATGGAAAGGAACAACCGGTACCAGCCATTGCAAAAACATGCCAAAATGTAAAGACCATTGAGGCTAGGAAGAAACTGCATCAACTAACGAGCAAAATAACCAGTTAATATCATAATGACAGGATCAAGTTCACACATAACAATATTAACCTTAAATGTAAATGGACTAAATGCTCCAATTAAAAGACACAGACTGGCAAACTGGATAAAGAGTCAAGACCCATCAGTCTGCTGTATTCAGGAGACCCATCTCACATGCAGAGACATACATAGGCTCAAAATAAAGGGATGGAGGAAGATCTACCAAGCAAATGGAGAACAAAAAAAAGCAGGGGTTGCAATCCTAGTCTCTGATAAAACAGACTTTAAACCATCAAAGATCAAAAGAGACAAAGAAGGCCATTACATAATGGTAAAGGGATCAATTCAACAGGAAGAGCTAACTATCCTAAATATATATGCACCCAATACAGAAGCACCCAGATTCATAAAGCATGTCCTTAGAGACTTACAAAGAGACTTAGACTCCCATACAATAATAATGGGAGACTTCAACACTCCACTGTCAACATTAGACAGATCAACGAGACAGAAAGTTAACAAGGATATCCAGGAATTGAACTCATCTCTGCACCAAGTGGACCTAATAGACATCTATAGAACTCTCCACCCCAAATCAACAGAATATACATTCTTCTCAGCACCACATCACACTTATTCCAAAATTGACCACATAATTGGAAGTAAAGCACTCCTCAGCAAATGTAAAAGAACAGAAATTATAAAAAACTGTCTCTCAGACCACAGTGCAATCAAACTAGAACTCAGGACTAAGAAACTCAATCAAAACCGCTCAACTACATGGAAACTGAACAACCTGCTCCTGAATGACTACTGGGTACATAACGAAATGAAGGCAGAAATAAAGATGTTCTTTGAAAGCAATGAGAACAAAGATACAACATACCAGAATCTCTGGGACACATTTAAAGCAGTGTGTAGAGGGAAATTTATAGCACTAAATGGCCACAAGAGAAAGCAGGAAAGATCTAAAATTGACACTCTAACATCACAATTAAAAGAACTAGAGAGGCAAGAGCAAACACATTCAAAAGCTAGCAGAAGGCAAGAAATAACTAAGATCAGAGCCGAACTGAAGGAGATAGAGACACAAAAAACCCTCCAAAAAATCAATGAATCCAGGAGTTGGTTTTTTGAAAAGATCAACAAAATTGACAGACCGCTAGCAAGACTAATAAAGAAGAAAAGAGAGAGGAATCAAATAGATGCAATAAAAAATGATAAAGGGGATATCACCACCGACCCCACAGAAATACAAACTACCATCAGAGAATACTATAAACACCTCTACACAAATCAACTAGAAAATCTAGAAGAAATGGGTAATTTCCTGGACACTTACACTCTTCCAAGACTAAACCAGGAAGAACTTGAATCCCTGAATAGACCAATAGCAGGCTCTGAAATTGAGGCAACAGTTAATAGCCTACCCACCAAAAAAAGTCCAGGACCAGATGGATTCACAGCTGAATTCTACCAGAGGTACAAGGAGGAGCTGGTACCATTCCTTCTGAAACTATTCCAATCAATAGAAAAAGAGGGAATCCTCACTAACTCATTTTATGAGGCCAACATCATCCTGATACCAAAGCCTGGCAGAGACACAACAAAAAAAGAAAATTTTAGACCAATATCCCTGATGAACATCGATGCAAAAATCCTCAATAAAATACTGGCAAACCGGATTCAGCAGCACATCCAAAAGCTTATCCACCATGATCAAGTGGGCTTCATCCCTGGGATGCAAGGCTGGTTCAACATTCACAAATCAATAAACATAATCCAGCATATAAACAGAACCAAAGTCAAGAACCACATGATTATCTCAATAGATGCAGAAAAGGCTTTTGACAAAATTCAACAGCCCTTCATGCTAAAAACGCTCAATAAATTCGGTATTGATGGAACGTACCTCAAAATAATAAGAGCTATTTATGACAAACCCACAGCTAATATCATACTGAATGGGCAAAAACTGGAAAAATTCCCTTTGAAAACTGGTACAAGACAGGGATGCCCTCTCTCACCACTCCTATTCAACATAGTGTTGGAAGTTCTGGCTAGGGCAATCAGGTAAGAGAAAGAAGTAAAGGACATTCAGTTAGGAAAAGAAGAAGTCAAATTGTCCCTGTTTGCAGATGACATGATTGTATATTTAGAAAATCCTATCGTCTCAGCCCAAAATCTCCTTAAGCTGATAAGCAACTTCAGCAAAGTCTCAGGATACAAAATTAATGTGCAAAAATCACAAGCATTCTTATACACCAGTAACAGACAAGCAGAGAGCCAAATCAGGAATGAACTTCCATTCACAATTGCTTCAAAGAGAATAAAATACCTAGGAATCCAACTTACAAGGGATGTGAAGGACCTCTTCAAGGAGAACTACAAACCACTGCTCAGTGAAATAAAAGAGGACACAAACAAATGGAAGAACATACCATGCTCATGGATAGGAAGAATCAATAACGTGAAAATGGCCATACTGCCCAAGGTTATTTATAGATTCAATGCCATCCCCATCAAGCTACCAATGAGTTTCTTCACAGAATTGGAAAAAACTGCTTTAAAGTTCATATGGAACCAAAAAAGAGCCCGCATTGCCAAGACAATCCTAAGTCAAAAGGACAAAGCTGGAGGCGTCACGCTACCTGACTTCAAACTATACTACAAGGCTACAGTAACCAAAACAGCATGGTACTGGTACCAAAACAGAGATATAGACCAATGGAACAGAACAGAGTCCTCAGAAATAATACCACACATCTACAGCCATCTGATCTTTGACAAACCTGAGAGAAACAAGAAATGGGGAAAGGATTCCCTATTTAATAAATGGTGCTGGGAAAATTGGCTAGCCATAAGTAAAAAGCTGAAACTGGATCCTTTCCTTACTCCTTATACGAAGATTAATTCAAGATGGATTAGAGACTTAAATGTTAGACCTAATACCATAAAAACCCTAGAAGAAAATCTAGGTAGTACCATTCAGGACATAGGCATGGGCAAGGACTTCATGTCTAAAACACCAAAAGCAACGGCAGCAAAAGCCAAAATTGACAAATGGGATCTAATTAAACTAAAGAGCTTCTGCACAGCAAAAGAAACTACCATCAGAGTGAACAGGCCACCTACAGAATGGGAGAAAATTTTTGCAATCTACTCATCTGACAAAGGGCTAATATCCAGAATCTACAAAGAACTCAAACAAATATACAAGAAAAAAACAACCCCATCAAAAAGTGGGCAAAGGATATGAACAGACATTTCTCAAAAGAAGACATTCATACAGCCAACAGACACATGAAAAAATGCTCATCATCACTCGCCATCAGAGAAATGCAAATCAAAACCACAATGAGATACCATCTCACACCAGTTAGAATGGCAATCATTAAAAAATCAGGAAACAACAGTTGTTGGAGAGGATGTGGAGAAATAGGAACACTTTTACACTGTTGGTGGGATTGTAAACTAGTTCAACCATTATGGAAAACAGTATGGCAATTCCTCAAGGATCTAGAACTAGATGTACCATATGACCCAGCCATCCCACTACTGGGTATATACCCAAAGGATTATAAATTATTCTACTACAAAGACACATGCACACGTATGTTTATTGCAGCACTATTCACAATAGCAAAGACTTGGAATCAACCCAAATGTCCATCTGTGAGAGACTGGATTAAGAAAATGTGGCACATATACACCATGGAATACTATGCAGCCATAAAAAAGGATGAGTTTGTGTCCTTTGTAGGGACATGGATGCAGCTGGAAACCATCATTCTTAGCAAACTGTCACAAGAAGAGAAAACCAAACACCGCATGTTCTCACTCATAGGTGGGAACTGAGCAATGAGATCACTTGGACTCGAGAAGGGGAACATCACACACTGGGGCCTATCATGGGGAGGGGGGAGGGGGGAGGGATTGCACTGGGGAGTTATACATGATATAAATGATGAATTGATGGGTGCTGACGAGTTGATGGGTGCAGCACACCAACATGGCACAAATATACATATGTAACAAACCTGCACGTTATGCACATGTACCCTAGAACTTAAAGTATAAAAAAAAAAAAAAAAAAAAAAAAAAAAACAGGTACAGGATATCAATAAATAGTCTGTGGAGGCCAGGCGCGGTGGCTCATACCTGTAATCTCAGCACTTTGGGAGGCCGAGGCAGGCGGATCATGAGGTCAAGAGTTTGAGACCAGCCTCACCAACATGATGAAATTCCGTCTCTACTAAAAATACAAAAATTAGTCAGGCATAGTGGCAGGCGCCTGTAATCCCAGCTACTTGGGAGGCGGAGGCAGGAGAATCGCTTGAACCTGGGAGGTGGAGGTTGCAGTGAGGTGAGATTGTGCCATTGCACTCCAGCCTGGGCGACAGAACAAGACTCCGTCTCAAAAAAAAGTAGTCTGTGGAAAAAGAAGTCAAGATTGCTGATAAATATAGAAATATTGCCCCCCCCAAAAAAGGGGGGTTGTTCACCTAGCAAGCAACAAACAAGTGTCCACAAAAACGCAGGTTTTGACCAATAGAAGTTTTATTACATATCACAAGGAAAGAGATCACTGAGAGTATTCTCCAAAGCAGTGTCTCCCTGAGGGAGAGTGACAGAGAGATTTCATGGGTCAGTGGAGAAGGGAGAGGATACATCATCACATATAGAGGAGGGGCCCAAGTGGCGCAGACACAGTCAGTCATTATGCCAGCACATAGGTTGCATGTAATGGTAATGATGCTATAGTTACTCCTGGGGTGGAGACTTTATAGCATGGTGAGGCAGAAAGTTCACTTGGGTTCATCTGTAAGTTGCTGGCAGTAGCTGATTCCAACCAACTGGATGACCACATAACATACAGGGTTTAGGCCGGGCGCGGTGGCTCACGCCTGTAATCCCAGCACTTTGGGAGGCCGAGACGGGCGGATCACAAGGTCAGGAGATCGAGACCATGGTGAAACCCCGTCTCTACTAAAAATACAAAAAATTAGCCGGGCGCGGTGGCGGGCGCCTGTAGTCCCAGCTACTCTGGAGGCTGAGGCAGGAGAATGGCGTGAACCCGAGAGGCGGAGCTTGCAGTGAGCCGAGATCGCGCCACTGCACTCCAGCCTGGGCGACAGAGCGAGACTCCGTCTCAAAAAAAAAAAAAAAAAAAAAAAAAAAAAAAAAAAAAAAAAAACATACAGGGTTTGGGAAAAAAACAGGTTGCAAGGCAGGAGGCTATAAAGCAAGCTGACTGTTCATGTTTATTAAATTCCTGTAGTCCCTGGAGACCTTCTGTGTCTGCTTACGATATGTTATAATGAATGAGTAGGTCTGTATACTCCTTTGGAAAGTTGTATGAGTGAAAAATTCATCATACTTTTCAATTCCTGATTCAGTTATCTATCATTGTGTAACAAACCAACTCAAAACTTAGTGCCTCAAATCAACAACCATTTATTTGTTCCATTTCTGCTCTCTGAGCAGAGCTCAACTGAGCAGTCTTTCCACTGGTCTTGCCTAGAGTTACTCACCTACTTAAAGACATACAGAGTCAACAGGAGCTGAAAACCTGCAATGGGCTGGTCAGGCAGCTCTCTCTCCCCATCTTTGTGGGATCTTCAGCAGAGTATCTGAACCCTCTTTACATGGTAGCTCAGGAACCCAGGAGGGAACTTTCCAAGAGTCACAGGGCCCAGTATCTAAGTGCTTATGAAAACCAAGTCACATGGCCAAGCCCAGAGTTAGTATTGAGGACTATACAATATGTAATACCAAGAGGTGTGATTCACTGGGGACCACCAGTGTAACCATACTTCCTAATGTATGGTACATACCTGTTTGTCTGTTTATTGCCACTCTTCCATCAGAATGTATCATCCAAAAGGGGATGGGTTGTTCTTATCTTGTTCACCTATATCAGCCTAGAACAAGATATACTACATTGTTGGATTTCAGTGAATTTTTGCTGAATATATATGTCTAGTAAGATCTTGTGTTTAAAGAAAATGGTGTGTATTAGGGGAGGCTGGTATTTCTGTGTGCATAGTAAACTTCTGGAAAGATAAACATAATGGTTTTATGATTGAACATGATGGTTTCTGGACTTGAATAAGGGGACAGAGGGTACCTTTTACTCTTGTTTCATTTACATTGTGTATTTCCATGACTGTATCCCAGTTTGATAGCTTAATACATAGTAAAATATAAGAGTCATTCTTCATTTGTAAAAAATTTATTTTCTTAGACATTTATAAGAAATACTAAAATTAGAGTACAAGGCCAAGCAGCTTATAAAAATGATTTAAAGTTGTCTGGTCAGTATGATAGAGTTCTAAAAACATTCAAGTTTATGCTAAACAAATGTTATTCATTTGCTTATTCTTCTACTCAAAAAATATTTTTTGAGTGTATAATAAGTACTATAGTACATTGTTTTGGATATCTCAGTGACAAAATTCTTTGTTCTTTCAGAGGTCTGTCAGTTCAATTGGCAGATCTGGTTGGATGAGTAGGAAAATGCCAAATTTTAAATACCTTTGAAAATTCTTAAAAAAACTGTATTCCTATATTCATTTTGGTTATTAAAATAGTCATTTGGAGCCAAGCATAGTAGATAAGATTTTGAGTCAGAGACAAAGAATAAAATAGTAAGACTTTTTCATTTGTGACTTCTGAACTAAACTCTCAAGGCAATATAGAAAAAAGTAGTTTTAGTACTTCTGAGTCCTCTAGAATAGATCTCTCAACCATATAGTTAATTGCTGGATAACCTAAAGAGTATCTGGCATTTATGGTGCCCAAGAAACACTTATTGAAGAAATATATAGTAGGCTTCACTTACTGCTGCCTACTGTGTATGTCACACTGTGCTATATGTTTTACGTGTATAATATCTGTTAATCCTTCAACAGCCCTGTGGCAAAATCATTATAGATCTCCGTTTTCAGACTAGGCGACAAAGACTTAAGTAACATACCCAAAGTTAAAAATAGCTATTAAATGGTGAAGCACATTGAAAGTTGAGATCAGAGGTACTTCAAAGCTTATATTATTATTATTTTTAAACAACATTTTTGAAAAATATATACTTTTAAGTTCTGGGATACATGTGCAGAACGTGCAGGTTTGTTACATAGATATACACGTGCCATGGTGATTTGCTGCACCCATCAACTCGTCATCTGCATTAGGTATTTCTCCTAATGCTATCCCTCTCCTTTCCGCCCACTGCCCTCAAAGCTTATATCATAATGACTGTTCCTTTTTGCCCCTCCACCAAACCCATTCATATGAGAATAGCATTGTTTTACATCTGTATATTTTTGGCATGTTTATTCATAAAACAGTCTATTTTTTAAATTACCCCAGAGAAGACTTTATGGACAAAAGTGTAGAGGCAGGAAGGAATGTGTGGCTGGACTAGACTGGCTTATAACAGACATGATGAGATGGGTAAAGAAGTAATAAATTGTAACCTGGAAAGCCAAAGGATTGTACAATGCTGTCAATTGGCTATTCTGCTAAAAGGTCAGATGAGGGAAGAACTGAAAATTTTTAGTTTAAAAAAAATAGCTTTTGGGTTATTGTAGATTTTAATTATAATATTTTCTTTATTCAAGGATATGTAAGGATATGTAAGATGTGCTTACATTTATTCTTTAAATATCTCTGATTTGTCTATCAACTAATAACATTAGAGCAGTGTCTTTTGCATTTCTTAATTCCCTCTCTAATTTCCCTCTTTATCCTTCTCATTTTGAGCAGATTGTTGGTTTGGCATTCTGCCTGGATAACCTCAGCAACAAGTATTAATAGCTTGGTCAAAATACAGAATTTTGAGGACTCCTTGTATCCATAGGGTAAAGTGGATGTAAAGCAAAGATATTTAGGTAGTTTAGCCATGATTTATTTTATTAACCCATTTATGCCTAGTGTACCATTATTGGAACGCTAAGCTTGTGGGAGTTATTTATATCCTACTGCTCAAGGTCATCACCAAGTTCTGATTTTTCAAAAAGAAGCCTTACAACCTCTGGCATAAATGGGTTAATTCAATCATTTCTTCTTGATTTCCTCTGTCCTAATAGTTCTTAATCTACTTTGGGTCTTGGGCCTCTAAAAATCTGATGAAAACAGTGCTCAGAAATTGTAATATCTACAGAAAGTTTTATATACCAATCTGGGTTGTTTACAAACCCTTCCCATCTGTGACCCCCAGGTTAAGAACTCTTGTGCTTTATCTCCATGCTGGTCTCAAGTAACATCCTACAGTAATTCACCACCACTATAAAATTTTATCACTAATTAGAAAAAAGGTGGAAAAGATGGAATGGTTTAAAAATTTTAAGAACCATAGATTTGTTAGAATCATTAAAAATGTGTAGGAAATAAAAGCAAAAGGAGCATCCTTCAGCCTACTTTCAGAATTTTAAGTATGTTTTACAGGCCAAGCATGGTGGCTCTCCTGTAATCCCAGCACTTTGGGAGGCCAAGGTGGGTGGATCACTTGAGGCCAGGAGTTTGAGACCAGCCTAGGCAACATTGCAAAACCCCATCTTTATTAAAAAAAAAAAAATTATGTACACACACACACACACACACACACACACACAATTTAGCCAGGCGTGGTGGTGCACACCTGTAGTCCCAGCTACCCTAGAGGCAATGATGGGAGAATAGATTGAGCCTGGGAGGTCAAGGCTGCAGTGAACTGTGATGGCACCATTGTACTCCAGCCTAGGAAACAGAGTGATACACGTCTATAAAAAAAAAAATAAAAATAAACAGTTACCTGATCGCAAAGATCAAGAACAAAATAGCAGAAAATCTAAAAAGTAGTGATGAATCAACCATTGTAAAATCAACCATTGTAGTGATTCCTCAAAGGGCTGAAAAAAGAATTACCTTTTGACCCAGCAATCCCATTACTGGATATATGCCCAAAAGAATATGAATTGTTCTGTTATGTCAGGAAGACGCATGCATGCATCCGTTCGTTTCCACACTATTCACAATAGCCAAGACATGGAATCAACCTAAATGCCTCTCAGTGGCAGACTGGATAAAGAAAATGTGGTACATATACACCATGGAATACTGTGCAGCCATAAAAAGGAATGAGATTGTGTCCTTTGCAGGGTCATGGATGGAGCTGGAGGCCATTATCCTTAGAAAACTAATGCAGGAACAGAAAACAAATACCACATGTTCTCACTTATAAGTAGGAGCTAAATGATGAGAACACATGGACATAAAGAGGGGAACAACAGACACTGAGGCTTACCTGAAGGTGGAGGGTGGGAGGACGAAGAGGAGAAGAAAAAAAATAACTATTGGGTACTAGGTTTAGTACCTGGGTCGCAAAATAATATGTACAACAAACCCCCATGACATCAGTTTACTTATGTAACAAACCAGCACATGTACCCTGAACCTAAAATAAAAGTTAAAAAAAAAAGTACTGAAAATACTCTACATTGTTAAGCTGATTTAAGTAAAACTCATAATCTTAAATGTAGGTATTATTAAGAAGAGAATGAAATGAGTATTCAACTGAAAAGATTAGAAAAAACAACAAAGTAAGCCTAAGGAGAGCAAAGGAAATGATACAAGTTAAAAGTAGAAATTAATATCTTTAAAGGAACCTACCTAGATGACGGTGGCCTCCTGAGTTAATCCTCTGTGGTACTCCCCTGCTTAAGTAAAACTCTTCATTGTCCTTAAAATGGCTCACAAGGCCCTTCGTAACCTGGTTCCTATCTACTGCTTACTATATTTCTCACCCCTTCCCCTGTGTTCCCCCATCCCCATGTTCCAACCATATAGAACTCCAGAATTTCTTTTGGTTTATTGAACACAGTAAATTTCATGTCATTTCCAGTCCTTGTGCTTTGCACTTATTCTTCTCTAGGTCTTCCCACTCTTCTTGCCTAGCCAGTTCCTAATGAGTCTTCAAGACTCAGCTTAAATTTTACATACTCTAAAAAGGCATTAAACATACAAACATACATACACGTACACACAAGTGCTCAGGTAACAGACTAATTTACATATTCAATCTTCAGTGCTTTGATAGTATTTTACTGCCCCTATTATAGCACTTCTCTCACCAGTCAATATCAAAGAAGCGTTTGACAAGAGGAGTAATAATTGAGGTACACCATCAGAAATCCAAAGTTACACTGCTTGAAATTATTAAAACATATTTCCAACGATACTTTTGCTAGAGCAGATGCTAGTATGAGTGAGATAGGCCAAAATAGTATATTATAAGCAGAAGAAGGTATCCTAAATTTAGCAAATTGTATTGGTTAACTCTCAAGGGAAAAAAATACTTTTGAGTCTTCCAGATAAATTTTAGATACATCAAAGAAATAAATATAAGCAATTAAATTATATAAAAACTAGGAAAAATGGAACTAGTACTTACCAAACCTTTGGATCAGTGTTGCCTAATAGAAATATAATGCAAGCCACATGAGTAGTGTTTTTTTTTTTTAATTTATTTTTATTTATTTTTTTTTTTTGAGACAGAGTCTCGCACTATCACCTAGGCTGGAGTACAATGGCATGATCTCGGCTCATTGCAATCTCCGCCTCCTGGGTTCAAGCAATTCTCCTGCCTCAGCCTCCCGAGTAGCTGGGGTGATAGGCGCCTGCCACCATGCCCAGCTAATAAGTAGTGTTAAATTTTTTAGTAGCCATATTAAAAAACTAAAAACAGGAAAAATTAATTATAATGTTTTAACCCAGTATGTCCAAAATATTGTTTCAACATGTAATCGATACAAAAATATGAAGTACCAGAGTTTTTTAATACTAAGCCTTAGGGTTTTTAATGTATTTTTAAAGATACATGTGATATTTTGATACATGTATACAATGTCCAATGATCAAATCAGGATAATTGGGATATCTGTCATCTCAAACATTTATCTTTGTTTTGGAAACACGACAATTCTTCTAGCTACTTTTAAATACGTAACAAAGTAGTAACTATAAGTGATTTACTATCAAATACTAGAACGTATTATTTCTATCTAACTGTAATTTTGTACCTATTAACTGATTTCTTCTCAATCTCACACCCACCTTCCCAGCCTCCATCAATCACGATTCTATTCTCTACGTCCGTTAGTTCCACTTTTTTAGCTCCCACGTATGAGTGAGAACATGCGATATTTATGTTTCTATGCCTAGCTTATTTTACTGAACATAATGACCTCAATTTCCATCCGTTTTGCTGCAGATGACAGGATTTCTTTTTTTTCTTTTGTTTTTTTCTTTTTTTTTTGAGACAGGGTCTCACTTTATTGCCCAGGTTGGAGTGCAGTGGTGCTGTCGTAGCTCACTACAGTCTTGACTTCCTGAGCTCAAGCATTCTTCCTGCCTAAGCCACCCAAGTAGCTGGAACTACAGGCATGTGCCCCCATGCCGGTTTTTTTTTTTTTTTTTTTTTTTTTTAATTTTTTTGTAGAGATGAGGTCTCACTCTGTTGCCCAAGCTGGCCTGAGCAGGTTGAACTCCTGAGCTCAACCAGTCTTTCCACCTCAGCCTCCCAAAGTGCTAGGATTACAGGAGTGAGCCACTGTTCCCCAGGTAGGATTTTGTTCTTTTTCATGAGTGAAAAATATTTCATTGTGTATATATACCACATTTTCTTTATCCATTCATCCATTGATGGACACTTGGGTTGATTCCATATCTTGGCTATTGTGAATAGTGCTGCAATAAACATGGGAATACAAATATCTCTTTGATATACTGATTTCCTTTCTTTTGGAAATCAAAAGTGTGATTGCTGGGTCATACAGTAGTTCTGTTGTTTGTGTTTTGAGGAACCTCCATACTGTTTTCCATAATGGCTATAATAATTTACATTCCTACCAACATGTAAGAGCATTCTCCTTTCTCTGCGTCCTCCCCACATCTGTTATTTTTTGACATTTTTGTAATAGCCATTCTGACTGGGTTAAGATAATATCTCATTTTGGTTTTGATTTGCATTTCCCTGATGATTAGTGATGTTGAGCATTTTTTTCATATACCTGTTGGCCATTTGTATGTCCTTTTTTGAGAAATGTCTACTCAGATCTTTTGCCTATTTTTAAATCTGAATTTATTTTATTTTATTTATTTATTTTTGCTATTGAGTCATTTGAGAGCCTTACATATTCCGGTTATTAATGCCTGGCCAGATAGAAAGTTTGCAGATATTTTCTCCTATTCTATGGGTTGTCTCTTTGTTTTGTTTCTATTTGTTTTTAAGATGGGGTCTCACTATGTTGCCCAGGCTGGTCTCAAACTCCTAGGGTCAGGTGAGTCCCCTGCCTCAGCTTCCCAAAGTGCTTAGATTATAGGTGTGAGCTACCATGTCCAGCTGCCTTGTTGATTGTTTCCTTTTCCTTTGCCGTGCAAAAGCTTTTTAGCTTGACATAATCCCATTTTATTTTTGCTTTTGTTGCCTGTGCTTTTGAAGTGTTACACAAAAGAATATTTGCCCAGACCATGGTCCTTTAGTATTTTCCCAATGTTTTTTCTAGGAGTTTTGTATTTTTAGGTCTTACATTTAAATCTTTAAGCCATTTTGAACTGATTTTGTATATGTTGAAATACGGGACTCTAGTTTCATTCTTCTGCCTAATAGAAAACCAGTTTTCTGAGCACTATGTACTAAAAAGACTGTTCTTTCCCCACTGTATGTTCTTGATTCCTTTGATGAAAATGAATTCGTTATTGAGTTTCATGTCAAGGCTAAGTGAAAAGATAGAAAAAAAGTAAGAGTTAAAAAGTTAAAAAAAAAGAATGAATTGGCTGTAAGTGCATAGATTTATTTCTGGGTTCTCTGTTCTGTTCTATTGATCTCTATGTCTGTTTTTATTCTAGCACCATGCCGTTTTATAGTTTTGTAGTTTGCCTCATAGAGATCTTTCACTTCTTAGGTTAAATTTATTCCTAGGTTTTTTTTTTTTTTTTTTTGTAGCTATTATAAATTAGGTTGCCTTCTTGATTTCTTTTTCATATTGATTGTTGTTCATATGTAGAAACACTACTGAGTTTTAAAAATAATGATTATTATTTAATTGCAGGTGGGGTCTTGCTATATTGCCCAAGCTGGTCTCAATCTCCTAAGTTCAAGCAATCCTCCCACCTCAGCCTCCCAAAGTATTGTGATTACAGGCATAAGCCACCATGCCCAGCTAATACTACTGATTTTTGTATGTTGATTTTGTGTCCTACACCTTTACTAAATTTATCAGTTCTAAGAGTATTTTGGTGGAGTCTTTAGGTTTTTCTAAGTATAATACGATCATGTTGTCAGCAAACAAGGATAATTTGACTTCTTTTCTTCTTTGGATGCTCTTTATTTCTGTCTCTTGCTTAATTTCTCTGCTAGATGTACTTAGCCTTTGAAATCCAGTGTTTATTTCACACTTAGAGCACATCTCCATACAAACTAGCTACATTTCAGGTGCTTGATAGCCACATGACTCTTGGCTATCATTGGACAGCACAGCTGTAGGTGAAGTTAAATATAGAAGCAGTAGAAGATAACACAAAGGAAAACAATAAATAACATTGGCTACAAGAAAGTAAAAGGGAGAAAACAAAAAGAAAAATATTTGCAACATATTATAGTACAATATTATTATGGGTTCATACAAATCATTAAAACCACTTAAAAACCCAAAAGATTAACAGGCAAGATTACACATGCAGGTAATTTACAAAAGAGCTAGTAACAAACTTAGACATAACAAAGAAGTGTAAATTAAAACAGTAGTACAGGTTCGGCATCCCTAATCTGATGAACCAAAATGCTCCAAAATCGGAAACTTTCTGAGCAGCAACATGATGCCACAAGTGGAGAATGCCACACCCAACCTCACGTGACAGGTCATATGACAGGTTGCAATCAAAACACAAAAACTTTGTTTTATGCAAAAAATTATTTAAAATATTGTATGAAATTACCTTCATGCTATGTGTATAAGGTATATATGAAACATAAATGATTTTTGTGTTTAGACTTGGGTCTTATCCCCAAAATATCTGATTTTATATATATATATATATACACACACACACACATACACACACACACTCCTTAATAAAAAAAAATCCAAAATCGGAAACATTTTTGGTCCAAGCATTTTGGGTAAGGGATACTCATATTTTAATATCCTATTTTCATCTATCAAGGCAGCAAAGATTTTAAAACTGTAATTTTCAGGGTTGCAAACAATGTAGTAAAAGGGTATTCTCATAGATTATCAGAGGGCATTCAAAGTAGTATTATAAAACCCTTTCTGTTACTTTTTATTTCCATAAGTTTTTGGGGAACAGTGGTGTTTGATTACATGAATAAGTTCTTTAGTGATGATTTCTGAGATTTGGGTGCACCCATCATCTGAGCAGTATATACTGTACCCAATTTGTAGTCCTTTATCCTTCACAGTCCCCTCTGCCCATCCCCAAAGTCCATTGTGTCATTCTTATGCCTTTGCATCGTCATAGCTTAGCTAGCTCCCATTTATGAGTGAGAACACATGATGTTTGGTTTTCCATTCCTGAGTTACCTCGTGAAGTAGTAAAACCCTTTTAAAAGGTAGTTTAGCAACAAACACCAAAATTGTGTTTGGGAATCTATCACAAGGAAACAGTAGTAGCTGCAGAGAGGTGAAAACTACATACCAAAACGCTCATTTCAGCATTGTTCACAATAATGGTAAAATTGAAAACTACCTAAATTCCTTAAGTTAGGGGAATGGTTAAGTCGTTTATGGTGTAATCTTTTGATGGAATATTTTCAATAATAACTTCGAAGTCTTTTTTGAATAATATTGAACTTTAAAAAGGATAGAGAATTGAATATCTTATATCCAGAATTTAGGGGGGAATTAATCCTGTGCAGAATAAGACTAATAAATTTATCAGAATGTTAACAGTGTGTATCTTAGGATAGCAGGACTTTAGTCTTTTTTCTGCAGATTTCTGTTTTTTCTCTGTTTTTCAAATGTTGTAAAATTGGTATGAATTACCTTTATAATAAAAAGAAGACTACTTAAAATGGTGGGATTAATTTAACACCTTCTTGGATATAACTTAAGATGTAATACTAATTCAGATATGATCAGCTCATGCTCTACCTATCAGTTTATATTTTATCTTTAGAAAAACATGATACTTAGCAACTGATTAAACTCGCTTAGATGATCTAAATATTCTGTGGTTTGACTCCATCTTTGTTTCAGAGTGAAGTTTATTGACTTTTCTTTCCAATGAAAGTGTGTCACTTCTTCTTTTATTCCCTTTACTTTTGGCTTAAGTCTAACCTCCAGAAAAGTGATGTAATATTTTTTTAGCAAACCAGCATCTTAAATGTGTAATCCCCATTTTCCTTCCCAGTTTCATAAGGTTAAATAGCTCACATCTGCTTTGTTACTGTTTTTATGTTCTGATTTGCTTTTTTTTTTGTTTTGATTAATACTTCTTCCTCTCATTTTTAAGGTTATTCTGGTACAAGTTAACCCGGGAGAAGCATTTACAATAAGAAGAGAAGATGGACAGTTTCAGTGCATTACAGGTAAGAATGGTAATTGAGAATAATCATTTGAGACCAAAAAACCACAAAAATTTTTGATACATAGTAGTGTGTATGCCTGTGGTTTCTTCCTTCTTTCTCACTACCACCACACAAAAGCATAAACTCTGATATCTTAGCATTTAAGTATTGCAGTATCATTCTAACTAATCTCTTTGCCCTGGTTTCCTGATTATTTTGATCATTCTTGATATTGTTCATGTCTCTTCCCTGTTCAGAAATCTTTATCAAATCTAGTCCAGGTGTCTTCGTTTTTCAAAAAGATCATTTCAACTTTTTAGTCTTGTTCCCACTTCCCCTTCAAATTGCTTTTCTTCAGTTTTTCTAAGAGGCTTATTCACTGTCTTTTGAAGCTATCTTGAGCTATGTGTTCTGTTTCCCTTATCTAGAATTCACCCTTATCACCACTGCTCCTCCCGCCCCCCCAATTCGCATCCTACCTGTGCTTCAAGACTGAGCTCCAGTCCCACCTTTAACAGGTTTTTTGGAAAGTCTTTGTTTAGTGAACATTTCCTTAATACTGTTGACTTTTGAGTCAGGCAGTTCTTTGGTCAGGGGGACTGTTGTGTGAATTGTAGGATGTTTAGTTCAATTCCTAGCCTCTGCCTACTAGCCACTCACCCTCACTATTTCATTTATGACAAATAGAAAAGTCTGGATATCCCCAAATATTCCCTGAGGGACAAAATTGACTCCAGTTGAGAACCGTCTTCCTGTGTGAATTTGAGAACACTAAAAAGGTGACTGGCTTTGGAATTAGAGAGAGAGAACCTAGGATTAAATCCCAGCTCTGCTGTTTTACTAGCTAGATGACCTTGTACATGTTACTTAACCTCTGTAAGTACTGTGTTTTTTGTTTTTTGTTTTTTTGAGACAGAGTCTTACTCTGTCACCCAGGCTGGATGGAGTGCAGTGGCTCAATCTTGGCTCATTGCAACTTCCGCCTCCTGGGTTCAAGCAATTCTCCTGCCTCAGCCTCCCAAGTGACTGGAATTACAGGCGCCTGCCACCACACCAGGCTAATTGTTGTACTTTTAGTAGAGATGGGGTTTTATCATGTTGCCCAGGCTGGTCTTGAACTCCTGACCTCAGGTGATCCACCCACCTCAGCCTCCCAAAGTGCTGGGATTACAGACGTGAGCCTCTGTACCCAGCCCTCTGTAAGTACATTTCTCATCAGTAAAATTCTCATTCCTGTCAATAATAGTACACCTTATAGGATAATTGTGAGGGTTCCTGATATGCATGTAATGTACTTTAAACCAGCCTGGGACATATAAGGCACTCAATAAGTGATGGTGAGTGCTGTAGTGTTATTGTTAATAGAAAGTGATCCCCATCACCTGTGAAACCCTATCATACCAATTATTGCACCATTCATTTACCAAATAACTACACCATCTTGTAATATTTCTTCTAGTTGTATTTTTAAAGTTATTTAAATTTTGTATTATTTAACATAGAATTTTTATTCAGTCTCTCCAACTAAAGTCTAAGCGCTTTGGGGACACATACCATTTCTTACATTTCTTTGTATCCCCTTCAGTTTTTGGCTTTCTATATATTGGGTACTTAACTGATAGTTATTGCTTTAGTTTAAAAAAGGAAGAAGTGCAGTGGGTCACACCTATAATCCCAGTGCTTTGAGAGAATAAGGCAGGAGGACCTCTTGAGACTGGGAATACGAGACCAGACTGGGCAGCATAACAAGACCCTGTCTCTACAAAAAATTTAAAACTTAGTCAGGCATGATGGCGCATGCCTGCCGTCCTAACTATGCAAGAGATAAGGTTGGAGGATTGCTTTAGCCCAAGAATTTGAAGCTGCAGTGAGCTATGGGCATACCAGTGCACTCCAGCCTGGGCAGCAAAGGGAGACCCTGTCTCAAAATAAAACTAAATTTTAAAAGAGCGTTAGAGGTGAGGTGTCTGTATACTTTGTCATCTTTCAAACTGGAATAGAGTGAAAGGACTCTAACACTTACTTCAAGACAACTGATGTGCCGGGCGCGGTGGCTCAAGCCTGTAATCCCAGCACTTTGGGAGGCCGAGACGGGCGGATCACAAGTTCAGGAGATCGAGACCATCCTGGCTAACACGGTGAAACCCCGTCTCTACTAAAAAAATACAAAAATCTAGCCGGGCGAGGTGGCGGGCGCCTGTAGTCCCAGCTACTCGGGAGGCTGAGGCAGGAGAATGGCGTAAACCCGGGAGGCGGAGCTTGCAGTGAGCTGAGATCCGGCCACTGCACTCCAGCCTGGGCGACAGAGCGAGACTCCGTCTCAAAAAAAAAAAAAGACAACTGATGTAAAGCAAGACTGTCTAGCCCAGGCAAACCTCCTGTCTTTCCCACATTTTACCTAGGCCGTCTAGTCTGTTTAATCAAAGAAGAAATAGACCTAACTCTTTTCAGAGAAGTAATTAGCTCAGTAATTAAAATTAAAACTTTTAGCCTGATATTTAAACCTTATATATCTGAGAGTTAAAAATTTCTCTCTAAGTTGAACACATGGACACAGGGAGGGGAACCTCACACACCGGGGCCTGTCGGAGGGTAGGGGCCAAGGGGAGGGAGAGCATTAGGACAAATACCTAAAGCATGCAGGGCTTAAAACCTAGATGGGTTGATGGGTGGGGCAAATCACCATGGCACGTGTTTACCCATGTAACAAACCTGCATGTTGTGCACATGTATCCCAGAACTTAAAGTAAAATTTAAAAAAAAATTTCTCTAAGTTAATTTAAATAATTTGTGCAGCAGTTATGACAATTTCACAAATAGGAAGAGTTCACATATTGTAGACTTAAATATACCAGGCAGTGTAATTTATAAGCAGTGTGATAAACATTGCCTGTCTTTACTTGCCAGTTAGGTTTTTATGAAAATAATTGTATTCTGTGTACCTCATAGAGGTACAGTTTCTAATAGAGCACACATCTAGGTTTATTTGTACATTGCTTTTCAAGTTGTTTTCAATAGATATTGTTTATGGTGGATACATTTTAACTAATACAGCATTGATCTTTTCTAACACATTTGCAGAGGAAGATACTCATTACTGTTTTAGTGTGACTCAGAATACAAAAACTGTTATTTATGATTGGGTAACCAGACCCTGAATTATAAGTAGCTTATATTTCAAAAGTTAATTTGTAACTGCAATCTCTAAACCCCACCTCTGTAAATCAATTAAATTGATTTTATATGTGGCAGTGACACCTTTGATCAGGACCACAAACGCCTAAGTTATAATGTGCCTATAATACTAATAGTATCTTAGTGATAGGAACTAACCACCATGGGAAGATATTTTTAGGCAGGGACACATTTCTCTGCTTCAGTGGGAAACAGATTCCTTTCTCCATATGACAGATTGTAAGATTGGAGACTGTTTTAAAATTATTAGGTAGAGGCTTTAAAAACACAGAAAAGAATAAAGGGAACTAGACAGAAAATAAGAACGCCCTCCCCTCTTTGTGTTTTTGACTGTCCAAAACTATAAGATGGAATATGGGTAGAAGGAATATAGTAGTGAGCAAGGGAACTGGGGTTGAAGTCAAGTTCTTTGTAAAATCAATATGCCTTCACTCTGAGCAAGAGAAGACAAGAAAACTTCTGGAGTTCATTTTCTTCCACTTCACCATCACTAGTTTCTGTCATATGGCAAGCCCCTTCGTGGACTAGCTCTGGATCTAGGTAAAAAGTGAGATTATGAATAACAAGGAGAAAGAGAAATTCTTGAGGGAAGAAAATCATATACCAGTGAAGCTGAGAGAAACATAGATCATTATAGCCCTAAGGCCATCAAGTTAGGAAAGCTGTTCTCTGACGGCCACTATAACATTAAAATCTCTATATTAAAACCTAACAAATTGAGATAAGAGCTGTGTAAATTAATAAGCATTTGAATTAAAGACCATTCTTTTAAAAGTAGTTTTATTACTTGTTCAGAATATATAGAAATGAAAACTAGGTTGAGAATCACGGAGAACTTTAGAGATCTACATAATTATTTTATTGGAGGCTCAGATTTTGTGAGTTACAGCTAGTCATGGGCAGAGTTCAATATAGTACTTTTTCTACTATGTAGCATACATTCTGGAAAGACAAATTGCTAATTTTTTTCTATGAATTTTCTAAGTATCTGCTGAGGTATACTGTGCTAGTTGCTGGACATTCAAAGAAAAGCTAAAACTAAGTTCCTGACATTCAAGAACAGTGTCATAGGGGAAAAAAAGGGAAAATTAACAGTTACACTATAAAAAGAGATATACATAGGGTGTTATGGGAGCATAGAAGGAGGGTTACTAATTACATTCAGTGGCATGTAAAGAAAAATTTATTCCAGGAGAAAGTGACACATGAGGCTTCTCGAAGAACAGTGGCAGTTGGCCAGATGGACAAAGGGTCTCAAGGTACTTTAGACAGAGGGAAAAAGTGTTCAAAAGCAACAGAAAGAAAGAATGACTTGACTTATTTGAATAACCACAGAGATTGGAATTGCTAAATTCCAATAAAATATGGAATTGTTGTATAAATATGTGGTACCTGTTGAACCAAAAGTCTTCCTACTACCAACATCATCTAGAAATGGTCAATAAAATAATAACATGTAATCTTTCAAATATACTCCTGAACTTCTCTTTCTTCCCTTCGCCCTAAAAAAAGGGGAAAAAAAGGTGGGGGGTGGGGAAGAATCACTGTGGGCCAGAAACAAGGACTTTTCCACATTTATTTGTTTTTTGTTTTTATTTTAAGAGACAGGATCTCTCTGTCACCCAGGCTGGAGTGTAGTGGCACAACCATAGCTCATTGCAGCCTCATACTCCTGGGCCCAGGTGATCCTCCTGCCTTAGCCTTCTGAGCAGTTAGGACTGCAGGTCCGTGCCACCATGCTTGGCTAATTTTTTATAGAGTTGATGTCTCACTATGTTGCCCAGGATACTCTCAAACTCCTGGGCTCAAGCAATCCTGCCGTCTCAGCCTCCCAAAGCACTGTGATTACAGACATGGACAATTGCACCTGGTCCAATATATTATTATTGGACTATATTATTGGAGCTATATTATTCAAAAAATACAGTTTTCATATTTTTAATGAAAAGAATTAAAAATATCTACATTGTTGTTTTGATTTGATCATTTTCTGTTGGCCCATACCATTTTTTCTGAGTCCTCTTCAGAATTTGATGTCTGTCTTCCCTTAGTTCTTTACCTTATTTCATGTCCTTTTGGATAAGACACCACTCTTAAATATCTTAAAAGTGTAGTCTTCTGTTTTGCTGCTTTTCCATTCTGGTCATTGGTTAGATCTGTTTATATTTCCTGATATGAACCCATACCTCATTATTTTCCCCTTCTTTAACCACTATTCACTGGTTTTAACTTAAATTCTTGATTACTTTTGAAATGAATACTATCTTGAGTCTGTCTCAGGTTTTTTCTATTGAGAGGTAATTTGAAACCTTCTAACTTGTTCTTATGTTTTCATGGTGAAGTGCTTTGACCGCATGTCAACAGATTGTCTTATACGATGAGAGATACTGTGAAAATTAAGTATTTTTGCCTAGTAACTGGTATGTAGAAATGTAAAAAATTTATTGAATGGGGAAAATTTTAGGTTTTATATTAATAGGTATTTGTAGCATGTGCTAAAGACTGCCCTTCTTAGTTTTATTTTGTGAAGAGTTATGAAAAATAGGAAATTAGGCAAGGTTTCTAAGTTTGGGTTACTAGGAAGGTCATAGAAGCATATTTCATAGAGAATATGTGGTAAACACTTAAGAATCCTGTGTAGAGCTAGCTCTCCTGATGACAAATTGGTTCCTCCTTTAGCTATCATCTGTTCTGTGAAGCCCTTGCTTTAGTTTGTCTCCTCTTTTAGCTGTAGATACACATACAGAAATAATTGACAGCAGATATTTTTACATATGTTTGTAACCCTGATGCTTTGCATAGCACCCAGCACATAGAGACTCTCAATAAATGTTTAAGGTGAGTGAAGAAGAAAAAAAAAACGGATGTTTTTTGAGCATTTATATGTGTCAAGCAAGTAGATCTGTTATAGACAACAGTTGTAGCTAAAAACCCTCCTTATGAAAGGCAGGTATGACTTTTTCTCTTCTGTGATACCCTAAAATGAATAAATGGGCTAATAAGTAAGAATTCATTAACTATCTGGAGGTTTTGCATTGTTATGGCACTTCTACTTTGGTGTGATTCCCTGCCACTACATGTAAGAGAGAAAATTATGAAAAGCAAAAAATATACAGACAGCTGTGCTTGAATAATTTTTATATGCTCTGGCTCCTTCAAATATTATGTTTTAGAAAAGCAAACATATTGATTATTTAATACTTTTAATCTAATAGGGCAATAGTTAACCAGAAGGGTACTTGGGTTTGAGTTCAAACTTTGCCACTTACTATTATATCAGTCAGATTATATTCAGTATATATTGTGTTTACACTTGTTTATGTAAATAGTGTGTGTCTGTGTGTATACATATTATGTAGGACTTAGAACATAATTTTGTCATAGAGAAGATTATTATTAGGCCGTACCTTTTGGAATATATTACTTATATCTGTGGAACCATAGAACCCAAGACCTACATCAGATATACAGTCTCTAATTACATTGATCATGGATTAACCACATCTACATTATAATTTTTCTGCAACATGGCTTCTACAAAAACAAAGACCTTATATTCTTCATCCATTCACTTACTCAGTATTCAGTGAGGGACAAAAATGAATAAGCAGTCTTTATTTTCTCAAGCTTATTTGTCAGACTTTCTTACATACCTTTATGGGAAGATGAAATAAAATTTGATCATCAGACCGTTACCAGTCTGCAACTTTGTCTTATGTTGTGTTACTCAGGATTTTGTTCTCTAGGGCTTTCTTTTGAGCATTTTAAATCAATACCTTTTATTTGTTTTTAACAAAAATAAACAGCATATTTATGAAATGTTTGAGTGTCAGAAAGTTGCTAACGTTAATAAATGTCAAACTCAAGAAAATCAGAACATATTGAAATGATAGGTCAAAAACAATAGGATAGGCCCAGCATGGTGGCTCACAGCTGTAACTCCAGCACTTTGGGAAGCTGAGATGGGCGGATCACCTGTGGTCAGGAGTTTGAGACCAGTCTGACCAACATGATGAAACCCTGTCTCTATTAAAAATAAAATAATTAGCTGGATGTGGTGGCACACACCTGTAATCCCAGATATTCGGGAGACGGAGGCAGGAGAATCACTTGAACCCGGGAGGCGGAGGTTGCAGTGAGCTGAGATCCTGCCACTGCACTCCATCCTGGGTGACAGAGTAAGACTCCATCTCAAAAACAAAAGCAAAAAAACCCAATGGATAAAATTTAATAGGAGTAAATATAAAGTTCTACGTTTTGATTTTAAAAACATAGGTACTGTATAGTGTGTATTAGTTGGGGCTCCTTTTTTGAAACTTAATCTTGTCTATAAAACACAAAAGAATTTAAGATGATATTGAGACTCCTCCCATCCTCATTCCTTTTCCTTCCTAATAGCTCAGTCCTGAAGCTCTTAGGTGAGTCAGAACAATATAAGCAATGCACTAGTGGGAGTGGGAGAGGTGAGCTGCAGTTCCCCAGAGTGGGATGTCAGAGCCCTAATTGAGTGAGGACCGTATTACAT
Source organism: Rhinopithecus roxellana (assembly GCF_007565055.1). Lineage (NCBI taxonomy): Eukaryota > Metazoa > Chordata > Mammalia > Primates > Cercopithecidae > Rhinopithecus > Rhinopithecus roxellana. Next base: position 43,504,627 of record NC_044566.1, on the reverse strand, counting down.
CAGAGAATAGCCAAGTGTAGGGAGTTAGAGCCCAAGCAGAGTGAAGAGGGAATTCATATAAGAAGGCAGCTTGGTATAGGGAGTCAGAGTATAAGGCTGAGGAGGATATCGTCAGGAAGGCATGTAGTGTGGCATGTAAGAAATTGAGCAGGATGAGGCAGTCACTGATGCAATACAGTGATCCAGCATGGGGAATCAGAGCTCAAACAAGAGTGAGGAGGCCATCTGTGTAGAGGGGTACCCTGACTTGGGTTGTAGGAGTCCCAGCATGGTCAGACAGTGCACAATCTGGGGATATATTACAGTGAAGAGTCAGAGTCCAACTAGGGTAAAAAGGGCATCCACACAGAGGTGGTCTAATTAGGAAGTCATCAGCAATGCCATGATTATACCCCTTCCCCTCCTCCACTAAGAACTCAATATTACTTGCTTCTAGTACAGATGCCACTTCTGCAACAGGAATTGTGTAGCCACCCACCACTGCCTGCCAAATTATCAGCACCTATAGGAGTGATGGTCTTTATGTCACACCAAGGAGACTCCTCAAACACACAAAGGTGCTTCAGATTCTATGCACTAAAACAAATGAAAGTGTCCACTGCAATGCAAGAGAAGACAACTTTATGAATAGAACTTGCTTATTTTAGCAGAACTAGAACTAAATATGAGTCATCTGTTGAATCCCATTTGCAAAAGGGAAAACAAATGAAATCTTGGACTGCAAAAATACAAATGCAAGTTCAAAACAGATGGTGGTGTATGCTGGTTAGATGGTATCCTTTTAACATGTTTAAAAGAAGTATTGACAAACTGGGATTATCCCAAGGAAGATAGCCAGGAGATCATAGAAGCATGAAATCATACTTATAAAACACTATAGACATGCGTGAAGGATGTTTAACCTAGAAAAGACGGCAGCGACTTTAAATACATTGATCTCTGCACCTTAGAGGGCAGAATTTAGACATAAACAGGTGAGTTATAAAGAAGCAGATTTTTTTTTGAGATGACATCTCACTCTGCGACCCAGGCTGGAGTGCATTGGTGCAATCTCGGCTCACTGCAACCTCCACCTTCTGGGTTCAAGCGATTCTTCTGCCTCAGCCTCCCGAGTAGCTGGAACTACAGGTGTGTACCACCACACCCGGCTAATTTTTGTATTTTTAGTAGAAATGGGGTTTTATCATATTGGCCAGGCTGGTCTTGAGCTCTTGACCTGGTGATCTGCCCACCTCGGCCTCCCAAAGTGCTGGGATTACAGGCTCATTCACCACCATGCCTGGCTAAGGAAGCAGATTTTGACACAGGGAAGAACAGCTATGGCTGTATAAAAATGGAATTGTTTCTTATGCCAGCATCCCATCTTTATATGTGTTCATACCCTCGTTGGATGATAATATAAAAGTAATTCCAGCATAGAAAGATAATTTTGATTAGGTGATTTCCAGCAGTTATTGTAACTAAAGATGCTTTGATTCCAGAATAATCTGTTTATTAAACTGAGTTATCTTTAGTTAATTCTGGGAATGAGGACTCTGAATGAGTGTCTTAAATTTAACAAGTCTATATGTGCACAGGCACATTTTATAAAGTAATTGAGCTAGTGAATGGTTATTGCTCATAGTAGACCTATAAATAGTATACCAACTAGTTAATTTATTAATACCCACTACCGATGCAATAAATACTTGAGAGAGAAATTTCCACTACATTCTGAATCTTATAGGGGCAGGAACAATAATGCTGTCTTTATTTTGGTACAAAAACCTTAAGTGGAATATTATCTTCCATTTTGTTTAACAACAGAAATTGCCTCTTTCATCTCTTGTCATCTATGCTAAAATAATGCCTTTTGCTTAGTGGATATTCTGTCAATATGTGAAAATGAACTGCTAAAATATTTTTGTGTACAGTACTTGCTTGCCTTGGCAACTGTTATATACCAAAAATACACTTCTCATACTTCGGGATATTTTAGTGCCTCAGAGTCTTCAATATGAGCACCATTTAAGGTTATACAATTATATGAAACTATTGATTTAAATATGTAAGTGGTGAGCCACAGATATCACCTGGGTGATGATCATTTGACCAAAAATTCTGGGTTTATGCTTATTTTCTTACGATTTGACTCTTTGTGTAGAAAAAGTATCAATGTGAATTCAAGTTTTCTGAGAGGTATCACCTTCATTTTCTCATACCTCACACTTCTTGGGGAAGACAAGAACCTAATTAACAGTACTGGAGTGTGTTGATTGTGAACCTCTTCACCTACTATAGTTAGTATGATCAGGTTCCACCTAGAATTCCTATTGCTAGCCTTTTGGTTTCAAGTGGCTCAGACCAGCTTCTCAGGAGTTATTGGTGTTTTCTCCTCATTGTTGCTCATATGGCTTTTTCTGCCAGTAGGGTTTTATTTATCCTTTCTTGTTTCTACTGTCCCCTCATTCAAGAAGTAACCAGCCTGGTGCTTCTGGGGCAGTTATTGTCAACTCCTCTATCCCACTTTTCTTCTTCATTGCTGCTGCTGTTCATTGCTTTTCTGCTCTCACCTCATTTCCTCAAGTACCTGATCCTGATTCTTCCTGCCATTACAGGGCTTTTTGAACATAAGCAAAGCCCTGTTCCCTCAGGATGTCTTTGTTGGGGAGGAGAGAGGAATGCAGAGTCCTTGTGCAAGTAAGACTCCTAGTAACCTGTTCTGATATCCTGGAATCTCTGAAACACCTCAGCCTCATGACTGTTGATACTTCAGGGCTTTGATATTAGAAATACCTCTGAAATTTATCAGAAGTTGTGTCTATTGTTTCGTATATCATAGTCACTACAACTTTTGCTGCAGTTACTGTAACAGTAGGCATGAGATACTACACATACACCATTTCTTCCTATAATCACAATAAAACTTTAAAGAAGTAACAGACTATGTGATAGAATTAATGGTGCATTGTTAAAAACACAGGTCTGAGAGTAAATTGACCTGGGTTCTAGAACCAATGAGTGGGAGTTAAAAGAAAACAGAGTTTAGCTTGGCATGAAGAAGAACTTTGTAATCAACGGAGATGTCAAAGGAGGGTTAGGAGTGATCAGTTTCCCATCCATCCTTCCTCCCCCCCCGAGATGGAGTCTTACTCTGTCACCCAGGCTGGAGTGCAATGGCCCAATCTCAGCTCACTGCAGCCTCCGCCTCCTAAGTTCAAGTGATTCTCCTGCCTCAACCTCCCAAGTAGCTGGGATTATAGGCACTTGCCATCATGTCTGGCTAATTTTTGTGTTTTTGTAGAGACAGGGTTTCACCATGTTGGCCAGGCTGGTCTTGAACTCCTGATCTCAGGTGATCCAACCACTTCGGCCTCCCAAAGTTCTGGGATTACAGGCATGAGCCACTGCACCCAGCCTCTCCCATCCATCTTTGTAGGTGGTAATGTATCTGCTGGCTCTTCACTTGATGGTGGTGTTACAGAAGATGGTTTATTTCTTTTGAGGGGATTGTTCATGCCTTTTAAGGTTCATCACAAGTCTAAAGTGCTATTAATTTATAGCCCTAAGTAGTTTACTTAAATTCTGGCCTGTGTTGTGCACATACTGAAATGAGGATGGGCTAGGGCAATTTAGATTCTACAAGTTTCTATCAGCTCTCAAATAATTACATATTCATAACTATACTAATTACATACCATGTCTTAAAAATATTTTAATATTATGGAGATTGATATTATAATAATTTTTTACAAGATCACCGGTTATCTTTTGCCCGCTGACTTTGCATTACAGCAAATCAGACTAAGTTCTACTGAAAGTATAAGTTACTCAAGTCACAACCACATGTAGTAGATTTTTATTCCCATGTGACTATTTACTTTTTTCAAAATTAGCAGACTAAACCATGGAGAAGTTTGTCCTTTATACATTATTTAAACAACCTTAACTTCCGTTAGAAAATTCTTTAAAGCATAGGTAACTATTTTTCATACTGGTGGAAATCATGATTGTATTTAAAAATTTGCTCTTTATACTTTCCTTTTTAATATGCAAACATCAGTTTAATTAGAGTCGCTCAAAATACTAGCTTTGAAACACTGATGAGTCATGTTTGTAAAAATGAATTATAACAGATCATCCATTCATAAGTTCAGCCCATTTCAATTTAAGTGAATGACTGTGATTCATTCTGAGCACATTGTGTAATAGTCCCAGGCTGTCCCAGAGAGCTATTAAATGTAACTTTTTAAGAGAAAGTGTGTTATATAAGACTTATTTAAGAGAAAATCACAATATTTATGTTCGAAAGGAAAATATAGGGAAATTAATTGTCATCAGTTCTTCATGTTCCTAATAAATAAAATATCACTGTTATATTTATTCTCTTGGAAGTATAAAATCTAAGCCAGTTTAGTGAGTGCTATTAAAATAAGCAACAAAAATCTTGATTAAAAATTTTTTTAATGACTGATGACAAAAGGAAATTAAGATCCAGAAAGATGAGTGTGTGAAATATCTTATGTTAGCTTTTGAATAAATGTTCACAAACCTCTTGCATTCTGGCACTTTTGATATTGTTTAGTGACTAAAATGGACGTAAAAGGATCTAAGCCTTCTTTTGAGCTGACCTCACAAAATGCCATTTTATTACATAGATAGAAATATGAATATAAAATGTTTATTTTGTGTGCCATTCTCTCTTCCTGTTTTCCCTTTTAGGAAAAAAGCCACTTACTTAAAGTAGATAAGAGCTAGGAAATGAGGAGGCTAGAGAAGCAAATTGACTTGGAACAGGGAAAAAAAGGAAAGATTAGATAATTTTAAAGACAAGAAAAATGAATTTGGATGTTTTACAAGATTCAAAAATTTACAGTCAAAAGAACTAGAGAAGATTTTCATTTTAAGCAGATTTTAAGCTAATTCCTAAGAACTACGTATCTAAGGCAGTTTCCATTTAGTTAGATTTTAAAAGCTGCCTTTTGAATATCTAATACCAATTATAAAATAAATGTGTGTAAGTAAAATAAAATGGTAACGTGTTTTTTATGAGGGGGGATGTTGGTTGGTTTTATAAATTAAATGATCATTTCTGTGGTCAGTTATTTTTGTGTAAAAATAGTTGTTATATTCTAGGTAATAGAAATTTAGAAGCCTATTTTTCTGTAGAAGAAAGGTGTTGCTATCTGCTCTTGATTTCTCAGACATTTGCTTCTCCTTAGAATGCTATGATCAGATTTTTATTAGAATCAAATTTTCTAAAGGCCATGATCGGTGTTAGCTTCATTACTTAGGTTAAGATTAACCCAACAGACATGCTATCTTTATGGACCATTGCAAATTTTTTAATATCTAAACATTTTTAACTTTTTATATATGAATAATTAAGGAAACATTCAGTTATAATAAAATTTATTCCTGGCACTATGTAGGCACTCAATAAATATTTGTTAATTGAGTAAATGGTCTCAGTAGATAGTTACATACAACGTATAGGGAATCTCTTACTTTTTCTACTACCTGTGTTTTTCCTCAAAATATTTTTTTAGTTCCATTTCATCGTGAAATTACTTGGAAACTGACACCAAAGAGATCATGTTTGGGCACAGTTTTATTTCACTCAGCTTGACTCCAAAAGTCTCATACTGTGGGAAAATAATCCATAACAGTAGTAACTATTGTGATCATATACTGCTACTACTTCTAGATTGAATGATTGTTACACTCTTATCAAGGTCACCAGTAACCTCTGTGTGGCCAGAATGAGTGATCAATTCTCACTTGTCATCATACTTGACCTCAGTGTATTATTTGAACCAGCAGCATTCGACCCAGTATATTTAACCCAGCGTATTATTTCCTCCTTCTTGGGCACTACTCTCTTGATTGCCCTTCTACAGTTTATGTATTCTCCTGTTTTTTTTTTTTTTTTTCCTACCACACTAGCACTTCCTTCTCAGTCTTTTTTTTCTTTTTTAAGTAAAGACAGGGTCTCGCTATGTTGACCAGGCTGGTCTTGAACTCCTGGCCTCAAGTGATTCTCCTGCCTTGGCCTCCCAAAGTGCTAGGATTACAGGCATGAGGCACTGCACACAGCAGTGTTTTTTGATGTGTATTAATATTTAATTTCAAAAGTATGTAGCAGTTAAGTGAGATAATAAATCAGTCACAAAAAGATAAATATTGCATGATTCCACTTACGTGAGGCATCCAAAATAGTCAAATTCATAGAGACAGAAAATAGAATAGTGGTTGCTAGGGACTAGAGGGAGGGAAGAGTGGGGAGTTATTATTTAATGGGTACAGAATTTTAGTTTTGGAAGATGAAAAATGTTCTGGAGGCTGGGCGTGGTGGCTCACGCCTGTAATCCCAGCACTTTGGGAGGCCGAGACAGGCGGATCATGAGGTCAGGAGATCGAGACCATCCTGGCTAACATAGTGAAAGCCCGTCTCTACTAAAAGTACAAAAAAATTAGCCGGGCATGGTGGCGGGCGCCTGTAGTCCCAGCTACTCGGGAGGCTGAGGCAGGAAAATGGTGTGAACCTGGGAGGCCGCTTGCAGTGAGCGAGATTGTGCCACTGCACTCCAGCCTGGGTGACAGAGCAAGACTGTCTCAAAAAAAAAAAAAGTTCTGGAGTTGGATAGTGGTGATAGTTGCACAACAATGTAAATGTACCTAATATTGAACCATACACTTAAAATGTGTTAAAATGACAAGTTTTATCTGTATTTTACCACAATTAAAAAAAAATAAATTTAGTAAATTTTTATGTTTATCAAAAACCATTTTTAAAGCAGCAGATACCTGAAACCAGAGCTTAGTGTGGTAGGCAGAATTCTAGGATGGCCCCCAATCTTGTTGCCTTCTGTTGTATATACCCTACATAATTTCCAGGACAATGAATATGATGAATTTTACTTTCACAATTGGGTTATATTGTATTGCATAGTACAGATGATTTTTAAGAAAGAGAGATTGTCTGGAATAAACCTCACCTAATCAAGCGAGTCCTTATGAAAAGAGACAGGGCTCTTCTGGAAGAGATTTGAAGCATGAGAGGGAAGTCAGCAAGTGGAAGAGTTTTCTTGCTGGCTTTGAAGATAGAAAGGGCCACATGGCAAGAAATGTGGGTGGGCTCTGGGAACTGACTGTGGTCCCTGGCTAACCACCAGCAAGGAAATGGGGACCTCAGTCCTGCAATCACAAAACTTAGTTCTGCCACAACCATAAGCTTTTGGTAAGAGGCCTCCAACCTCCATATGAGAATACACCCTAGCTCACACTTCGATTTTTGCCTTATGAGACCCTGAGCAGAGAAGCCAGTTACATCATACCCAGACTTCTGAAGTACAAAACTGAGCTAATGAATGGGTACTTTTTAAAACCACTGTTTGTTACACAGCAATAAAAAACTAAGACAAATAATATGAACTTTTTTCTTTTCTCATAAATTATAGTACAAAGGTAAACAGTTAGTGCTTGTATAGAGGTGCTGCTCCATAGGTTATACAAGTGGCTTAGGTTACTTTTGCCTTGGCCTGCCATCCCTAGGTTACTGCCAATGTATGCATGATCCAGGTTGGCTCACCACCACGTCCATGTGCTGAAGAGAATGGAAAAGGGCAGGAGAAGAAAAAGAGATGAGAGATTTGCCCACTTTCTTTAAGAACATATCCCAGAGGCCAGAGATGCTGGCTCACACCTGTAATCCCAGCACTTTGGGAGGCCGAGGTGGGCAGATCACAAAGTCAGGAGTTCGAGACCAGCCTTACCAACATGGTGAAACCCTGTCTCTACTAAAATATACAAAAATTAGCTGGGCATGGTGGCATGTACCTGTAGTCCCAGCTACTCAGGAGGCTGAGACAGGAGAATCACTTGAACCCGGGAGGCGGAGGTTGCAGTGAGCCGAGATCATGCCACTGCACTCCAGCCTGGGTGACAGAGCAAGACTCTGTTAAAAAAAAAAAAAACACACACACACATCCAGGAGATTGTACAGATCAGGGGTCTGTGCTTTGACCTCTAACTGCTGCTTCTGTCACAGAGATGCAAACAAAGAAATGGGTAGCCATTGGTATTGTGTGGCCCTGTATTGTAAGTGCCCCCCTCACCCCGCCCCCTGGCTGTTGTGATTTCCAGGGGATTTAAAGGGCAATACCCTTTCATCCCCCCTTTTTTTTTTTTCCCCCTGTCTGGGAGCCATACATTAAAGATTAGGCCAGTTAACATGTACCGTAGGCCAGGCTCAGTGGCTCATGCCTGTAATCACAACACTTTGGGAGACCAAGGTAGGAGGATCATTTGAAGCCAGGAGTTCAAGGCAACATAGTGAGACCTCATCTCTACTACTGAAAATTTTTTTTAAATTAGACATGGTGGTGCATGCCTGTAGTCCCAGCTACTCGGGAGGCTGAGGCAGCAGGATTGCTTGAGCCCAGGAGTTCGAGGTTGCAGTGAGCTATGATTGTGCTATTGCACTCCAGCCTGGGCAACATAGCAAGACTCTGTCTCAAATCTGCTGTAACAGGGAAAATTGAAAATGACCGTGCATGCTCAGGGAAAGACATAGGCTCTGGGAAGACCTTAAATGTACATCTCAGGCTGATCCATAGCAAAGAGAGAGTCTACAACAATAAAAAAAATCAGAACAATAACAAAAAACAGCCAACTCTGAGGAGAGGGAAGAAACTGATTTCCAGAGTTTCTACATGATTAGATTTAAATGTCCAGTTTTTAACAAAAAAAAAGATTATAAGGCATACAAAGAAACAGAAAAGTATTGCCCATTCAAAGGAAAAAAAAGAAATCTACAGAAATTGTTCCTGAAAAAAGACTCTGGTAGATCTACTAAATACAGACTTTAAAAAAAAAACAAAAACAAACAAAAAAAGACTCCTGGGGCTGTGAAAGAAAACAGAGACTTTAAAACAACTCTCTTAAAGATGCTCAGAGGACTAAAGTCCCTGACCATCTAGCTAAACCACTGGGTGTAGCCCATTAATCAGTATGTAATTGGACATGTGGCCATTTCTACTTCCATGCAGAGTACACAACCGGTTGCACCGCTCGAAGTTCTGCCCACTGGGAAGATTTCCCTTTACTATTGTCCTTCAAGAATGTCCTAGAAAGGGGCTGTAGTGCTGCAGCTGTTCACTTTTGGGTGATGCCTGCGTATCATGCAGAACCATTTGTGAACCAGGCCCTAGTCTTCTCTTCCTCTGTCAGCTGACTATAGGGCACTCCCCATGAGGCCATAGGTGCAGGCTGGGGCAGAGAAGGCAGGGCGGCAGGAGTGGAGACCATGGGCATTTGAGCCACTTCCTCATATAACTTGTGCCTCAAGACCTGCTCCAGCTCGATCACTTCCATTTGATGATGGAATGCTGCCATGCCTGAACCACTTTATGGCTAGATGGGTCAGAAAGCACCCAGTTTATGATAGGCAGTTAGGTCGCATGGTGATTTGATGACCTATAATCAAATGTGCAGTTTCCACCAAGTCCAGTAATGGGCCAAGAGCTGTCTCTCAAAAGGAGAGTAGTTATCTGCAGAAGATGGCAGGGCCTTGCCCCAAAATCCTAGAGGCCTTTGCTGTGATTCACCTATGAGGGCCTGCCGACGGCTCCAAACAGCATCCCTATCTGCCACTGACACCTCAGGCACCATTGGATCTGCTGGGTCATATGCCCCAAGTTTCAGAGCAGCTTGCACAGCAGCCTAGACCTGTTGCAGAGCCTTCTCCTGTTCTGGAACCCACTTAAACTGGCAGCCTTTTGGGTCACTCGATAAATGGGCTGAAATAACACACCCAAATAAGGAATGTGTTGCCCCCAAAATCCAATTAGGCTCACTAGGCATTGTGCCTCTTTCTTGGTTGTAGGAGGGGCCAAATGCAGCAACATATCCTTCACCTTAGAAGGAATGTCTCAACAGTCTCTCTTTTTCCATTTTTCTGCCTTCTTCTAGCCGTACTGGCCGCTGATTAGATTGTGTCCATCCAGATTAAGGTTGGGTCTGCCTTTCCCAGCCCACTAACTCAAATCCTTTGGCAGTACCCACACAGACATACCCAGGATCAGTACTTTGTGTCCTTCAATCCAATCAAGTTGACACTCAGTATTAACCATCACACGTCCTTCATACCTTTGTTCACATCGTTCCTTCTTACAAAAATCACACAGGAGCATGCACACATACGGGTGAGAGCTTTCTGAATCTTTCCAGCCCTTCAAAACCCAATACTAGTTACATCTATTTTGAGACTCTTTGTGACCACTCCAATGTTAAAAACAAACAAACAACAACAACAACAAAAAACTCCTTCATTTCTTGTAATGTATATATTGTCAGGCTTATATCTCTAATCTGGCATGTTATTTATTGGTCTATATTGTTATTTGTCTTTTTTTTCTGTCTTAGAGTCCATCTTTAATAATGTAATTAGGTGCTCATTGTCTGCCAAGATTGTGTTGTATGCATTGATTGCATTAATCAACTTTAAATCTTAGAGAGGAATATGAGATTCATAAAAAGCTTCATATCAAGTTAGTGGTGGATCTAGAACTCAAATGAAAGCTTTTGATTTCTAAAGAATAATTTTTACCTGCACCAAGATATCTTGGAATCAACTGAGGAGTTTAAACCTACAGATGTATAGGCCCACATCAGCCTTTCTCAGCTGGTATGATACAAAACCATGATACAGTGGTAATATACTCTTTGTAGGCTACCTTCCCCTCCACTCTCCTCCCCGTAGCACTTACAACTGCCCCTTACATACAGAAATTCAGTAAATGTTTATTTACTTATTTTAGGCATGTAACAATAGAATTGTCTTTATTTCAGCACTTAGTCATTTCTAATTGCAAAGACATTGCCTTATAGATCCTCAAGTAATGAAAAAAGGGAGAGAAAGTGACTTTGTTATTTAATTAACATATATATTAGCTAATGGTTATTGAACAATCCCTGTACCAGTTAGTGTTGTAAACACTCTACTTGTGATTAACCTATTTAATCCTCCCAGCAACCCTTTCAGCTAGCTATTATCTTCATTTTATATACAAAGAAATTGAGACACAGGTTAATAATTTGCCTGTAGTTACCAGTTACTGAATGACTCAGCTGAGACCTGAACTCAGGCAGCCTGGCTGCAGAGTGCATACTTCTAACAGTTACCTTACAGTGACTTCTCAAACATAGAGTACCTAAGATGGTACTCTACTCATAGTTCAACAATGATTAGTTCCTCCAAACCATGTACTTGCTTCCTGAAATATTTAATATATTTCAAAATTGAATGCTGAGAGTAATGTCTTAACTTCTAAAGAGCTAAAACCAAATTATTTTACCAAATACTGTACTCATAAATTTATCTTTGAACCTCAAGACTATCCCTGTCAAAAAGTGCCATTTAGCTTTACATGATTTATATTGCATGATGCTAGGGCAAACAGAACCTCTTTTGCTTTTAATTGCAAGATGTAATTTTTCCTCAGAGCATTAAGAGAACATGTTTTATTTCCTTTACTAATCCTGTTTTGAGGGGTGATTTCACTGAAAGAATTTTAAGGAGTGAACAATAGCACTGAGTATGAGAGGTTGAGAAAGGCTCTTTCTTCATTTATACTGAAGAAATACCTTAATTTTTATTACCCTAAATGGCAGAGGTGGGGTGGGGTGACTAATACCATTTGATTCTACTTTTTTTGGGAAGAAATCTTAATCAATTGGTTTTAAGATATTTTTGCTAAAGATGATATTATTAATAACAATAGGCATAAAAAGTGTGTGCTTTAAACCTTAACCTAAACACAGAATGTCCTTGTAAAATACCTTTTTGATTAACTGAAAACCAGAAGCCTTTTTCCAACTCATTTTACTGAAAATATTTACAGAATAACAAATTCAGCCATGGTAAGCAGAATATACTGAAAATAATTCAGTCTTTCTGTGCCTTAAATCATTGTAAGTATTAATAATACTGATTGTACTATATAGTTGTAGATTATGTAGAAGATAGAGTTGAATCTAGATTAGAATATGGCATGGGGGTTGCTTTTTAAACCCATTACTTTATGTAAATAATTTTTAACCTAATATGTGCAATCACTATTCCAAAACACTGGAGATGTAGTGATAAGCAACATAGACTGTATCCCTGACCCCCATGAAGTTTACAGTTTCCTAGGAAAGACAGAAGATTAAGGAATTCGATGAAGTGAGACAAGTGTTGTGATTGAAAAAGAAAAAGAAAAGGCACTATGGAAGCATATAGCAGGAGCATCCACACCAATCCAGGGACTAGAAAATACTTCCAAGAGGACACTTACAGGGTGAGCCTCGTCTATTCTTTTTCTCTCAAAAATGGAAGATTAAAAAGTTTTATTAATTAGGTGTTTGGTTTAATCAGGACCATTTATTTGATATATATTATTAAGGATAGCAACAAAATTAACTCTTTTGTAATAAGAAAAAACATTACTTTTGCATTGAAAATACAGATCCATGGAAAATAATTTTGGCATATTTCCTCCAAGTATATGGTAGGATTATAGGAGGTTTTTCTTCTTTATACTTTACGTATAGTATGATAATGTCAACATGAGTTTCATAAATAATTATATAAGCGAAGTTTTAACCCCTTTTAAATGGTTTAGTCCAACTTTATTTAAAAATGTATAGTTGTTTTTTTAAATTAAGACCCTAAGCTCATTCAGGAAAGTGATGTACCATGGTGTTTTTGGTGCAGATAAGTGAATTTTTAAACTGGTAAAAACCAAGAAATCAGACATATCAAGGTTATCAGTACATCAAATAGTCCATCCGTTTTCTGAAAATCAAGGGAGTGGAAGAAAAGAAATGTCTAAAGTTCATATCATAATATAGAACTGGCTTAAAGAATTCTGACATTTGGGATAGATAAGAAACCCACTAGTCCGAATGCAGCAGTGTTTACAACTAATTGATCACATCTCGTTATGGATTTCTTTGTTTCCTTTCCACTCCCACTGCTTCACTTGACTAGCCTAAGAAAATAAAATAAAATATAAAAGAAACTCAAGGCAGAGAATCTTTATACCTTGAGGGTTTATTTTCTTAACACTGTGAAAGAATATCTAGAAAGGTCACCTTCCTTATTAAAAATAAAAACCAGACTCTCCAAAGTTAGCTTCATTAGAAGAATATCCTGGTGAGAAGGACAACTGAATCACAAACACAGAGATTCACCTTAGTTTAGCCTTGTAGTAACTTCTACGACATTTTTTGATTCAGGGAAGTACTAATTAAGCATTCTAACCCAGGGGCAAACCTTTGTAATTTTTTTCCAGAAGCGTGACTGGGATGAGGCTAGGATGTCCAGAGAATACTTATATAACATTATAAAGAAACTACCGTGAATTTATATAATCTCATTTACATGCTTTTGTACCATCTGCAGAAAATGTTCTAGGAAACAGAAAAGATCTTTCCTGGTTCCTTTGTTTGTATGGCAACGTGTTGTATGTGATTTTTAGACACTACCTAGATATATAGAGATAGAAAAATCATTCCTCTCCACCTTATCTAGGATTCATTCTGTAAGTTTTCCTCTGTTATGGCGACAAACACTAGGCATAATTTCATTTTTCAGAAAGTTTCTTCCTGTATCTAAAGAGGTGTGACTTGTGCTCCTGACTGTGGTTATGGTCTTTGATTAAAGTGCATCCAAACATGTCACCATTAACCATAAGAATCACAAAATAACATAATGGTTGCAGGACAGGATTTCTTTACAGGTATGTTATTTTCTCTGTGGCTCCAGAGGTTAAAATTATGACTCTACCAGAGTTGAGTAGAGTTAGCATTGGACTCTCTGATCCCAAAACCCATGTGATGCCATTGTTTGAAGATGTCGTTCACTTTTAAAGGATGAATTTTAATCAAATCCGGTTTCCATTCTTCATGGTTTAACAGAGTTCTGTCTTTTGACATTCCCTTCTGCTTTATCATGTAATCCTTAAATATTTTTGGAAAAACCTTTTATCATTACAGTAAAATACCATCATATTTCAATATTTTAATATTATTTTTAGTCTTAATATGCTGAAGTGTCTCGCTTATTTGTGTACAGTCTTCTGTGTTCAGTCACTTGCTAGAATACAGAAAGCACAGTCACTGAATATGTGCTCTTTTCCCTGGAGAGATAATTTGTTTTAAATCCCTTTTCATGTCCTGAGGAACAACTCATTCTTGAAAGTTACTTGAAAGACGTAGGCCTTGCCTCACAGCCTAGTACAACAGACAGAAAAGTAGCCCGCAGTTAAAACAAAGAAGGCAATGCTAAGTGCTATGATGGAATTTACGTGGGAGGCTAGAGTAGGAATACCTGAGCAAGCATAGGGAAGTCATTGAGTGCGTAGGAAAAGATGATGCTTGAAGAAGTAAAGTTAGCCAGAAGGAAAAAAAAAAAAAATAGAAAAATATCTTCAAGACAGAAGGAACGGCATTTGCAAAGCCCAAGCACACAGAGATTAGAGGAAACGGAAAAGCTGTGATTAGAGAGGTGGCTTGGAGAAGAGACTGCATGGGAGAGTGTCTGAAAATGAGACTAAAAATATATGCTACTTTGCAAATACCGTTATATGCAATGCTAGAGATTTCACATTTTATTCTGAAAGAAACAGAACCATTGAAGGATTTTAAGCAGGGGATAATCAAAACTATAGTAATAACAGTGAGACCTGGAGGCTCAGTGTGGAGGGTAAGAAACTAGGATGATTTACAAATTTCACAGTCAAAAAGAACTATGAGAACAACTGTCTCAGCAGTGTTTTTATTTTCCAAATATTTCTTTTAGATGATTAGCAGTTAACAACAACAACAACTTAGAATGAGGGAAAGCCCTTGCTTTTTTAGGTTTTTTTTTTTTTTTTTTTTTTAACAGTTTTTCTTAAGAAGCAACACTGCTTGAGGAAACGCCACCAAAGCAAAAGCCTGAGGGTATGGGAAAAGGCCCTTGGCATGTTTTCATGTTAGTCTATATCAGAGTAATGATGACAGAATGAAAGGTTATTAGATGTGCCTCCAGCTTTGATCTCCATTTGGTTTTCCAGTTCCCCTGGGAAGTGCCAGTCTTACCACATAAACTAATAGGAAGGGTAATGCTTTAAGTGTACAGGCCTAGTTTCTTTTTGGAAGAACCTACAGCAGGATGTGAACATTCTGTGTCAAGCCTCCAGGGGTAAGTTCTCTTCCTTTTATAGAAGAAAAGATTTCCAGTTAGGTGTGGGTATGTTTAATTCAGGGATAATATATTTTGAAACCTTACACATATGATTACTCATAAGCTATCCAGCTGTAATCGTTAAAAAATTGATATTTTGATGCCCCAAAAGACTCATAAAGCTTTAAAATTATAGGCCCAAAGAAAAAGTGACTAGTGGGAAGAAGACCCTGAAATTGCAGTGAATTGTAAGACCATAGTATAGTGCTCCAAATCTGAATCAAAATGATATTTTGTCAAGCACAGCATATTATATAAAATAATAAATGGCAACATATCTGCAGATGATATTCTAAAAAGCCTAGATACAGACACCTTTTTACAGATAATTCATATGGCAAGTAGAACCTTAAGACATGTTTCTGAGGGTCCAGACCTTAAAGCACAGAAGCTATGAGGAAACTAAAATATAGATACTGTTGTATGGGCAATCTATAATTAAAATTAAAAACTTTAGCTGTTATGTAAAAAGAGAACCTAGCACAACCCGTGATGACATTAGCAGTACTGATTTAATGCAGTCTGCATGGTAGATGACTAGCCTGCTTTTTCACTTGAGCAGTGTTTTTCAATCTGTGGCCTTAATGTTTGATCCTGACAGGATTTGCGTCACTGATCCGTATCGCTGCCTGTGTGATGTCAAAGTGTGGGTGTTCAGTTATTGAGACATAGTTAACCTAATGTGCTGCAGTAAATCCTAAGTACTCTTTCCTACTAAAATAACAAAAGAATGATTCATCATTGTTCATATTAGGCTGATACTAAAAATAGTAATGTTCACAACCTGCTACATTCGTGCACATTAATATCACAGCCTCTGCAGCTTTCTAAACAAGTGCACAAAAAATAATTTCTTGTTTAGAAACAGGTGCTTGGTAAACACGTCTCCTTCAAGTTTTCTATTTATATACAGTTCAATTTAGTGCTAAAGGTAGATTCTAACCATGAGTCATTCTTCAAATGTACTCTACTTAGTGTTTATCACTGATACATCTAATTGTGCTGCAAATCTAATCATAGAAATTTTCAGTTACTTGTACACAGATAAATGAAATTATCCACAATTCTGAATCATACTTAGGCCCCTAATTTAAGCATTCTGCTTTATCCAAACTTTAAAAAGAATAATAAATTTCCAAGGAAAAGAAAGATCTCTAAACATCTAAGCATGAATAATGACCTTGATCTTTTCTGTTTCTTCTGTAACTTCCTTATTCTGTTCCCAAGTTCTGACTCACCAACTTGGTGAGTTCCTAGATCAAGGCCTACACTAATTGCCTGCCTTATATGAATAAATGTTCCCAGGTGTTTCATAGCCTTAATAAATAGGTATTTCTTATTAGTAGGGGGACCTTATATCCCAATTTGTCTAGACAGTTCTGGTTTTTGCCTCATCTTGATACCTAACTGGTTTAACATTTGTCTTGGATTTATCATTTTAAAACAATATTATTAGTAGTTCGTTAAAATAAGTTGTGATAGATTTGGTTGACCACCATTTTGAATTTCCATCTTCCACCTTGATCTCTAGTAAGTAGCTCATCCATCTCTTTTTCACTTTAACTTGTGGTTAAATCTTAGACAACCAAAATAGATCATTCTCTCTTCCTGACCCTTGCCAGAGCAAGTCTTAATTAACAGTCAATGAAAGTGTGCTTAGATTTAAAGGACCGGAGACTAACTCCTTTCAGTTTCCTGGTGGTAGTGGCAGAAGTATTTGATGCTGCTGTCTTTGCTGGCCACTTGGTGTCACCAAGGCACCTACTGGAAGGACCAGTGGGAAGCATATAGGTTAAATAAATAAATATGAGGAAATTAAATATTTCTGCCACTGAATATATAAAAAATAGTTTGAATGATTTTATCACTTTTTGTATTGTATAAATCTGTAACTGTTATTTGGCAGTACTGTTTTTTATTTTGCAGTAAACCCTTTCAGCAATAATGAGCTCAAAAACAAGGTCTAAATTTGGTGAAACATGCAAAAGAAAAATAAAGACAATTCAGTGAGATTTGTAAAAGTACTTAAAGTTTTTATAGTACTTAATATTGTAAAAATATTTGAAGTATTTACACATCTCAATAAGAAACAAAAAATAGAACTGAGAATATCCTCCACTTAGCAGATATGCTCCCAGCTTACCAGATAGCACCTTAGAAACAGTTTTTCTTAATATAAATATTGTAGTCTTAAAATATTACAAAAAAGAGTCAGTTGAAGGTATCAGCAGCTTTAAGTTTATAAACCATAAAATACAACATTGTAAGCAATTTTATTTAAAAAAATTAAGATGTCTATTTGAAAGAAAATGTTCAACTAAATACCAGTGATAAGGAATTAAAGACAGGTATAGCTAAGAAATTAAAATACATACGTACTAAGAATAATTGTTCTGTTTATATTACCTCAATATTCAGATACTCAATATGAAGAATACCTTTAAATGCTCTTTAATGTACTTGCCTATGTGTTTTTTAGTAAAGCATTTTATTTTTCAATAGATTTTGTTAGAACTTTATCTCCCTCAATGTAATTAAAATATATCAGTCAATAGAGAAACATACCAAATTAGTATTTTTAATGATTTTTAGCCCCCTTTTTCACTTCCGAAGTGTTCCAGATTGGGTGATGATAATATAATTATCCTACCTCTGCTCTGTTTCTTCCTTCTTCCTGTCACCAGAGCTCAGCCAGCCTGAAAGATAAATCCCTGTCCCTATTACTACTAAGAGTTATTCCCAAACCCTTATCCATAGATGTAGGGAAATTTCATCAGTCTCAGAAATGGGAATAATAAAGATAATGTAGTGGTTTTTCATTAAGTTAGATTTATTCACTTAAGACTTTTTAAAAATTCTGATGTTAAATCTTTTATAATGTTTGAAGCTACAGTATCCTCTCTTTATGAATTGATGTGACAATATAGGATAGACTTCCTTCTGTCCTTAATTTCTTCTTAACTTTTAATGTCTTTACTTGGCCTAATGAAAAGCTGGTTAATGAGTCCCCAGAATTTGTTTTGAAATTTTGCTGGCACATAAATTCAAATGTTTGGGAAATACTAACTTAGAACACAGATAACTTCTGTATTGACCATTTTCTGGTTAATATCTAGCCTCCTAACCTTATCCAGACACCCTCACCCCTCAAATCAATCCAAAACATATTTGGCCTTAGACTGATCCACACATTGCTTTCCTATTAGCATGTATAATGTAAAGTAAAAGTTTTGTTGAATCATCATCTTAGTATAAGTAAAGGGAAAAATTATGGAGAAAGAAACTGGCTACTATCTGGTGAGATATGCAGGTTGACTAAGGCCTCTGAACAGGAAAAGAGGTAAAACCTGGGTGAGCAAATCAGAGAGAGTTAAAAGGAGAAGAAACAAGGTTTGATTTGTGCCCAAGGACAAAATTATAGTTTCTAATTCTTCACTTCCCTTATCTCCCCTAAGACTATTGGCATATTTCATTGTCAGTCACTCCCCAGCAATAGACTCCCTCCTATGGAGCACCTGGTTGCAGATCTCATTGATCTTTCCTTGGTCCCTTGACTCTGTGGACATGTGTCAATTAAGCGCTAAGGTGCATGAGTTTAACACATATTATTTAGATGCTTATTCAGAACCTGCACCTTAATACTGCCACAAGAATCAGAGTCAGGGTCAGAGTCAGTCTTTTGAAGTATTAGATAAAAATAAATAGAAGAGTAGAAGTGTGCACCTCACATCCCATCCTTTTATATCTTAGTGACCTGAAACCACTCTTTGTTTAGGTGAATGAGTCTGCCTTTTAAATTTTTGGACATACAAATGACCCTGATTATGATAATCTAACAGAAGCCTTAATAAACAGCTGATCTGGTTTGCCAGGAAAAAAAAAAAATCAAAATCAACTGTTCTTACTTTTAATTTGCCTCATAACTAACAATCTCTTTCTGCAAATAAACTGATTCATCTTTTGTAGCTGTTCATTTTGCAACTATTTTGGAGGACTTGTTGCTAAAAGTTAGACATTTATGGATGCTTTACTGAATTTTATATATGGTAGAAGTCATCTTGGACTGTATCTGCTTTAGATTTTTTTTTTTTTAAGCCAAATCATTGGAATCATGTTGTATGGCAGTGTGGGCCATACTTAAACTGCAGAAGGGAAGAACTAACTAAACCAACTTGACAGCGTGGTCTTGGTGTCTGATTTTAATCATGTTTCAGATTACACAGAGCAGAGAGCTTTTGTTGCTCATCCTCTAGTAAGAGCATAAGACTAGCCTCCCTCCTTTTTAAATTTTTATTTATTTATTTATTTATTTAGAGACAGGGTCTCACTATTTTGCCCAGACTAGTCTCTAACTCTTGGGCTCAAGCATTCCTCCCACCTCAGCCTCCCCAAATGCTGGGATTACAGGCGTGAAGCAAGCCTAGCTTTGTTTTCGTGATTTTTTTAAGCTTACTCTTTTTTCTTATTGTTTTTTCTATATTAATTTCCCCTTTTCTTCAATTTGTCATGGCTTGGGTTTTGGTTTGGTTTGGGTGCTACATATGTCTTAAATCACCTTAAATTGTCTTTTGGAATGGGTTTAGCTACTAATTCACTGATTGTTTTCCATATAATATCCCTTACTTACTAGAAACAGTTTAGGATCTTTCTTCACAGTAGTTTCAGTGAGATAAATATAGGTACATTTTGCTTTGTTATATGTAACTAGCAGATATTTAGGGCATAATCATGTTGGGTTCTCCATCCAAATGTCAGTGCTTTTTGTGTGCTTTAGGTGATATTGACTCCTACCTTCAGTACCCTTCTAAGAAAACTTAACAAGATTTAACTTCATACCCTTACTATTCTCCCATTTGCCACAGAGTTCGCATCCTCAGTGTTAGTGGCGTGGTCACTACATTCAAGGACCTTTTGGTTATAGTGAGGAAAATACAGAATGCATGTATTTTTTGTTTCCTGAAGACCTCGTTAATTTGAGTATATGCATCAAACAATTGTTCTATAGGAACACAGAGGATGCATTGAGAAGATTACAGTTTATAGGAATGCATTATGCAGTGACCAGCATATTTTTCATTTTCCCATTCTTGTTTAATTATATGACAATTTTAGCAAACTTAAAAATGTACCTGCTTATTTTTGTAATATTATCTCAAATATTTGCAGAGAGCTATCTTAATAGCATGGCATGTCATAGCAATTGTTTGGATTTCTTCATAACATTTTAACATATTAACTACCATTCCTGAACTATTGATTTTCAGGTAGGCTTGTCAATGTAAGCACTAGCACTGTGCTTAGGTGACATTGCTTAAGGACTTACTGTGAACCAAACACTGTTCTAAGTGCTGTACAAATATGAACTCACTCAGTCTGCATAGTATCTCTATGAAATAGAACAATTATTTCCAATTTACATGTGAGAAAACTAAGATACAAAGAGGTTAAGTAACTTGCAAGGTCTCACAGCTATAAGCTGTCATTAGAATTAGACAGGCTAGCTCAGAGTTCATGTTCTTCATCACTACCTTATGCTGCCTTATGTTTAGGCTATAACAAATTATAATAAAATGAATGATAAAATCGCAAAATATTAACAACATTCCACTTGAAGACATTTTGATCCCAGTGGAAACAAATGTGGTTCACATAGTATTGACAAGGATAGACTAGTATTTTACCAGCTTGAGTGGCATCACCCAGTTCATGTGGAAGCTTAGTAGGCTACAGTAAAGAATTTGGACTTCATCTCATCACAATAAAGAATTGTCTCTGGGTTATAAGCAGAGGAGGATACAATGAAATTTGGTTTTTTTTTTTTTTTTTTTTTTTTTTTTTTTGAGGCAGAGTCTGGCTCTGTCGCCCGGACTGGAGTGCAGTGGCCAGATCTCAGCTCACTGCAAGCTCTGCCTCCTGGGTTTACGCCATTCTCCTGCCTCAGCCTCCCTAGTAGCTGGGACTATAGGCGCCCGCCACCTCGCCCGGCTAGTTTTTGTATTTTTAGTAGAGACGGGGTTTCACCGTGTTAGCCAGGACGGTCTCGATCTCCTGACCTCGTGATCCGCCCGTCTCGGCCTCCCAAAGTGCTGGGATTACAGGCTTGAGCCACCGCGCCCGGCCTGAAATTTGGTTTTTTTAGATCAATTTAGCATTAGTGTGAGAGATGTATCGATTGCTAGGGACTGGGGGCAAGGAGACCCATTAGGAGAATACTGGAATAGTTCTAGAAAGAGCCTAGTGCTGCTAAGGCAATAGCAGTGGAGTAGAAGAGAACATGGATTTGAGAGATATTTAGGAGATAAAACTGTCAAAACTCCCAAATAGATGACGTGGAAGTTGAGATGAGGGGGAAAATAGAGTCTAGGATTATTCTCACATTTCTGTCTTGAGATTAACTTATCACGGGTAACACAGAGGCAGAGTGACTATTGATGGAAAAAATAACTGGTTTTGAGTTTTATGTAGACCAAGAGCAAAACTCCCAGGAAAACAAACACTTAAGGAAGAGCAGAAGACAAGAAGCCATTAAAGAAGTTGAAAAAGTATGATCAGGAGGTAGAAAGGAAACTAGGAGAAACTAGTATTTCATATGTTAAGGGAGAATATTTAAGAGAGTTGTCAGCAAGATTAATTGGATTTGGTAAGTAAGAGTTTGATCTCAGTGACTTTTGCCAGTGCAGTCTCAGTGGAGTGGGCTGGACAAAAGCCTGATTATGGTGAGTTGAAATGTGATTTTTGGGGCCAGGCACCGTGGCTCATGCCTGTAATCCCAGTACTTTGGGAGGCTGAGGTGGATGGATCACGAGGTCAGGAGATCCAGACTATCATGGCTAACACGGTGAAACCCCATCTCTACTAAAAATACAAAAAATTAGCCAGGCATGGTGGTGGGCGCCTGTAGTCCCAGCTACTCCGGAGGCTGAGGCCGGAGAATGGCATGAACCGGGAGGCGGAGCTTGCAGTGAGCCGAGATCGCGCCACTGCACTCCAGCCCAGGCAACAGAGCGAGACTCCACCTCAAAAGAAAAAAAAAGTGTGGTTTTGGAGACTTCCATTTCAAGTCATTTGGTAGAATGGATGCTCTGGCTGGGTACCATCCTCTTATTAAAAAAAGATCTTCTATAAGACAATCTTAATTGCGTTGTCGTGCCCACGAAAAGTAAGAGACATGTCCTAGGGGTATAGGGAGCAAGAAACAATGCTGGGACAGTTAGTTATCCATTTGGATTAAAATGAAATCAGATCCTTTCCTCATACCTCACCCCAAAATTAATGCTTGAAGACTTAAAGACTTAGAGAGTATCTTCATGACTACAGAGTAGAGAAAGTTTTTTTGGGATACAAACACACAAAATGCTGACTATCAAATGATTAGTAAATTTGACTCAATTACAATTAAGAACTTCGGTACATCATAAAATATATGAAAAATAAATCATAAACTAGGAAGAAGATATTTGCAACCAGTGTAACCATAGAGAATTAGTATTCTGAATACACAAAAACTCTTCCCAATCTGTGTTTTAAAAAAGACTACCCAGTCCAGCCTAGGCGACAGAGTGAGACTCCGTCTCAAAAAAAAAAAAAAAAAAAAAAAAAGACTACCCAGTAAAAGAATAGGTGGAAAACATGGGCTGGGTAATACAAAATAAGATCAAAGTGAGAGCAAAAATTTAAAAATCTAAATACCAAGTAATGGAGAGGTTCAGTAGAACCTCTTAACACATGCCTGGCTGGTAGGAATATAAATTAATATACTCGGGAAAAGTATGTGGCACTATCCTATAAAAATTAACATTCACAAAACCTTAAGACACAGCATTTCTACTCTTAGGTACATACCTTAAAGAAACATTTGCACATTTGGGCTGAGAGACATATAGATAGCAGCAGTGTTCATGCTCCTATCTAAAGCATTAGATTGTCTTCGCTATCTACTTTAATTCCTTTGTTGATGTCATCCAGTCTCATTGATTTAAAGCCTATCTACCAAAGACTCTGGAATTTGTATCTCTAGACTAGGTAGGTATTTCCTTGAACTCTAGAATAGTAAAATGGACTGCCTGCTAGTTGAAATCTGCATTTGGATGATTAATAGACATTTCTAATGTAACATGTCCAAATCTGAACACTTAATCATCCCCAGATATGCTTCATCCACTTTTGTGCTATTAAAATTAGTACTGCTATGAATGTTCTAAATTACATCGTTTGGTTGGTGTTGTATGTAAGCATTTCCACTGCCCATATGCTTAAAAGTAGAATTACTAGATCATAGAGTATGCATATGTTCAACTTTAGCAAATATTGCCAGTTTTGCAAAAGGGTTGTAGCATATTCTTACCAGCAATGTGTATAAGTCAGTTGAATTTTTTTAACGTAACTTAGATCATGTTTTAAAATTCAGCAATGGCTCTTACTTTACTCAAAGTAAAAGCATACAGTGACCTATGAGACCTAACAAGAGTGTAACTCATTTCCCTCTTAATCACTCTAAGCTCACTCCTTTTCTCCCCCTTCACTTATGATGCTCTGGTGACAGTGGTGTCCTTGTTAAGTCTTAAACATGCCAGCCATGTTCCCCCTTAGGGCCTTTACTCCCTCTGTGTAGAATGTTCTTACCTCAGATATCTACATTGGCTCACTCCCACACTTTCAAGTCTTGGTTCAGATGTGACCTTCTCATTGAAACCTAAACTGATCTCTATTTTAAATTGCAATCTTCAATCTCCCCCCTCACCATCAGCCTATCTTAGTACTTAAAATCCTTTTTACCCTACACTGTAATGATAATGACAGTGGTTTGTAACAAGTTGTACAGTGGAAAGAAAGTGAATTTTGGTATTAAAAGATATACTTTAATAACAACTTCAGTATTTATTAGCAAGGCAATTTACTGCTCTTCTCTGAGGTCTTAGCTTATTTCAGTGACAAGGTTAATCAACATCATAGCATTGTTGTGAGAATGAAATTAAATAAAGTACCAAGTATATTGGTTGATGATACTCAGTAAATAATAGTTATAGTATGTAAAAGTATAATCACCATGTTTTCAAAAATAACCACATAGTGCAGATTATGTGCTAGGCATCATTTGGAGTGTTTTACTTGGGTTAACTCACTTAATCTTAACAAGTGAAGTGAGTATCATTTCCAGGTAAGAAAACTGAAGCAGAGTAGCTTGCCAAGGGCACAAAGCGAGGAAGAGGCAGGATTATCTAATAATAAGGCTCTACGTTTCAAAAACTGTAATTACATTCAGAGGCCCCATCTCACACAAAGGTGGGAAATAATTGGCAAAGGATAACCTAGAGAAATAGATCTCAGTAAATACATGTAAGACACCCCAGAGGAGATAAGACAGTAAGGGCCTATTCTTACAAGTGGGGAAGGGTAATCGTCAACTTCAAAATTCCTATGAAAAAGGCAGGGTTGCCCTGAAAAATGAGACCAAAGGGCAAGGAGTCTCCTGGTATCAACAGAATGTACTCATAAACATTAGACCCAGCCCCTCTGTCAATCCGACCATGTCTCTGATCTTCAGCCCCTAAACAAAAAGCAAGCCTCTGCAGACCACCTTCTTATTTTTGCTCACATTTTCACACAGCTGTATTTCCATTTCTTGACTGATTATTTAACTTATCATCTGCTTTCAATCATTTCCATTATGCTCACTAGAAAGTTTTTTTTTTTCCATTATAAATAAATTCCCTTATATCCTCAACCTTTTTACAGAACACTTGTTCCTGTGTTGCCTTGAAATGAAGCCTGGATGTCCTGGAACACTTTCCCCCGCATGCCCCAGGAGCAGAGACTTCCTGTCCTCTCCTGAAGCAGTGCTGGTAGTCTGCAGATAGTCCAAAGCTACTTCCCTTCACCACTGTTGTTCCTGTTTCACGCTAAAGTTCCTTATTCCTTGAGATCACGGCATATGTGCATACAATCCTCTATCCCTTCTCAATGCTTTAAGGCTGAGTCCTCATTTATTGACAGCTTTGGTGCTGTGTTCAATTTTGTTCTCCATCCCAACTCTTGTCCATCAGCATGACTTTAATGTCCAAAATCTAGGCTTAAAGTTCCTTAAATAAAGTACCAAGTATATTGGTTGATGATACTCATCATGGTACTTTATTTAATTTCATTCTCACAACAATGCTATGATGTTGATTAACCTTGTCACTGAAATAAGCTAAGACCTCAGAGAAGAGCAGTAAATTGCCTTGCTAATAAATACTGAAGTTGTTATTAAAGTATATCTTCTAGTACCAAAATTCACTTTCCCCTGTACAACTTGTTACAAACCACTGTCATTATCATTACCTGTATATTTGTGTTAGCTGTTAATAAATTTCCTCTGAAGTTACATAGCACCATAAAGTAATGAAAGATCTCTTAAAAGTTCTTGTTCTTCTTTCCTGTTGTAACTGGATATCTTTGATCTCCTTTCTGGTCTCTACTTGTTCTTGGATAGAGAACTCTGAACCTGCACCTGAGGCTGCCTTTTCAGATTCATGGATATGAGTAAGAATGCCATCTACTGAGCACCTGCACTTTAATTTAAATCTTAAATTAGAAAAAAAAAAACGATGAAAGTGGTAGTCTTTATTCTCTTAAGAGGCAAATAACAGCCTGAAACATAAGTCTCACCTTTGAGACACGTCTACCAAATTCTATACACAATTATTCACATGTCTACCTATATTCTATTTGTGTATTGTGGATATTCCTTAAGGATTATCGAGAATTATGTTATACAATGACATTTCAGACTGAATCTTTTAAATTAATAAATATTATCTCAAATTTTATAAATGAAAATTAGCAGCAGGCTACATGAGTAAAAAATTAGAAGATAGCACCTGTAGTGTTATTGAAGGTAAAGTAAACACAAAGAGAATCATTTACATCAAATATATATTTCTGAAAAGTATACTTTGATAAGCTTTTGAATTGGTTCATAAGGAAGTCTGAAAGATGGTCAAATTCAGGGCAGCAGCAATGGAAATCATTTAATCATTTTTTTTTTCCTGTATCAGAAACGTTCCTGCAAGCGGGAACATTTGCTTTTTTTTCCCCTTCCCCTTTCCCGGGTCACTGCAGGTCACGTGATGACTATCACATGACTCGGTCAAAGGATCTTTTCCTCTTACAGCCTTGCAAAAGAAAAAAAAAAAAAAAGACCGTTCTCCAATTAAAGCTGTTAACGTGTACTACGCTGTTTCCTTGTTGGATTTTCTTGTTCTGTGCTGCTACTGTAAAAACAAAATGAGTGGTAAGATTTGCTGTTTTCTAACATTCTGCTCTTATTTTAAGACAGAAAGCGTTGTATTAATCTGAAGTCATGCCGTGTGTTTTTAAAAATAGATGCTAAATTTAATCGCTATAAAAATATTTTAAATTGCCGTGTAATTACAAAAAGGTTAGACTGTGTCGAGTTATTTTGTAATTTTATATTCCACAGAGTATTCCATTCTAGGAGCTTTATTTTACTAGGTTTTTCTTCTAGAGCTGAAATCTGAAAATTGGCATCAGAGTATTTGGAAGCCATTGTGAAAGCTGGCTTATAGAGAATGTGTAGCACAGCAGCAGCACGTTGCATTTTAAGAATTAAAACTCCTGGACAAATTTGTAATTTTATTTAAAAAAACTCTTATATATGAATCTATATTAACAAGGAAAAATAAGGAAGAATTTAAGTTATACTAGATGAAATATCTTCTTTAAGTCAGTGATGGCACTTTTTAAGAAGCTGGGGTGGGGAGCTTCTCAGATTTCTTAAGACAGTTGGTTAGAATTGTTGACTCTTCTGCAGGTTTTTGAAATAGGAAATGTATGCTTAATAGCTCCATGATTGGGGTAAATCATGCTCAAATCACATAGATTATAAAGGAGCTGCTAGGTGTATGCACAGTTGTTCAGGTATTGCTACTCTTGTGCCAAGTCTACATTTGACAATATGATCTGAGTTTCTTCCTTGGGACAAAATCTCCCTCACTGCATACAAATTTAAGTCAGTTTATAGTTAATCTTCTGTTACTTTCTAAATTAAGAAGTATTGTTGGAACTAAGGAGCTAATCAAACATTTACATCATTAAATATGCAAGGCTTTAAGGTTTTGCTACTATAGACACAGGAATAACAACAGACATGAGATGCTGTAAATGCTGTAGTTCTAAACATCGATACTTGTATTTATTATGTTTATACAATAGGGGTTTGCATTCAGTGTTGAATGTTACTTCACAACAATATTTTAGGCATTAAATATGATACCATTAAATTGTCTTTTTAAAAAATAATCTGGCTGGGCATGGTGGTTCACACCTGTAATCCTAGCACTTTGGGAGCCCGAGGCAGGTGGATCACTTGAGGTCAGGAGTTCAAGACCAGCCTGGCCAACATGAGGAAATCCCGTCTCTACTAAAAATACAAAAATTAGCCGAGCTGAGATCATGCCACTGCTTCCAGCCTGGGCAACAGAGTGAGACTCTGTCTCGAATAAATAATAATAATAATAATAAAACCTATTAAATGACACATTTATATTTGGAATTTTGGCTGGGCACAGTAGCTCACGCCTGTAATCCCAGTATTTTGGGAGGCCGAGGTTGGCAGATCACTTCAGGCCAGGAGTTCAGGACCAGCCTGGCCTACATGGGGAAATGCCATCTCTACTAAAAATACAAAAATTAGCTGGGCTTGGTGGTGCCCACACCTGTACTCCCAGTTACTCAGGAGGCTGAGGCAGGAGAATCACTTGAACCCAGGAGGAAGAGGTTGCGTTGAGCTGAGATAGTGCCACTGCATTGCAGCCTGGGCAACAGAGTGAAACTCAATCTAAAAAAAAAAAAAAAAAAAAAAAAAATCTAACCACGTACCATTTCTGCCTCAGGATAAAAACAAAATTACTTGCTAGAGTGAAAGGATTACTTCGTAAAGAAGTAAGTTAATCAGTCTTTTTCCTGGGCTACCTCTAGTAATATATTTACTGCTGGTTTATTTTAGGTTACATTTCTGTTTTCAGCATCACACTTAGATGTAATTAAAAAACAAAGTAGAATTTTGTATTACCAAATTATAAACTATTTTAACGGCTGTCAAAGTATAAAATGGTTTGAATTGTAACTACATATATATTCATATTTCTGGTAAAAGGAGGGCAACTTGAAGCAATTATGTGATTTTACTATTTTGAATGTAATTAGCAATAACTTATTACTCTGATGGCAAAACAAAAACACCTGTTCTAATGACTCACTCTAAGGATTAAATATGACAGCATATAAAAGGACCCACAGTAAAAGTGCAAATGCTAATGGCCTTTATTAAGATTACAAATATGATTTTCAGTGAATTCTGTCAAGTTCTCTCTGAATTTCACATACTATAAATAATATCTAAGCCACCTGTAAGGATTCAGGAAGTTAGTTTACTGTAATTTTATTTAAATTAGCTAATGGAAGTAGTATTAGCTATATATAATTAAGATAATATTCTGGACAACTTCATGTATTTGGTGGTGGGCTTGTTTTGGATGGGAAGACTATCTTGTTGAAAAGTTCTTTTCAGCCAGATATTATATGTGTAATTTAGTGTTCTACACAAACACTTCTTACTTTCTCTCAACCACTTCAGTCTTATCCCTACTTCTCTTCTCCTCCCCACCTCTTCTGTCTTTTCTCTCCCCTCCCGCTTTCTCCCATTTCTCCACATCGTTCCTCCTCCCCCTTACCATTGTTTTCTCCTCTCCCTCCCTTCTTGTGTTCTCTTCACTCTCTCCTTAATTGCCTCTTGTCCCCTTTCTTATCCCTCCCTTTTCTTCTCTTAACTCTCGCTCTCCCCTTCTTCTCTCCCCTCTTGCCTTTCTCCTCTCCTTGCTTCCCCCTTTTTTCTCCACTTTCCCCACTTTCCTTCCTCCTTTTTAGTATTTTCTCTCTTATACCCCCTTTCTTTTGTATTCTCTTTTCTCTTCCCTAGCTCTCTCATCTCCCTAGCCCTAATTTTACCACCACTGTGTGGTTCTGTCCTCACCCCTTGCCTTCCCTAGAAAGGGCAGAATGGCTGTAATCCGGATTTGCTGGGACCTCCATGCCCTTTATTCTGGTTTTCTGAAGTATGTATAATATTAACAAAGTTATTTGTTTCCTACCCTACAATTAAGCTTTTCCTCCTTCATTTATTTTATAGCTGAGAGCCATTATATAATGGTAGATTATAATTCTGCATATAGAAGAGATCCTTTTCGCTTTACATTCTTCATCAGACCTTTGTTCTTATTTCCTTAGAAATAAGTAATTTCTTTGAAAAGGTTTCATTTCAGGTTATTAAAAACCGGTGGGCATGAGGGGACACTGCAGTGTAGAGTTACAGGAAGAAAGGAACTGAAGGGGGGTAAGAGACTTTTTTAAAAGTTACATAAAGCAACTAAGATTTTAGTTCCTAGAAAGAACAAAACACACCTTCTCCAAGTGCTTCTTTTGTTCCCAGAAACGTTAAAAGAGAAGATAAACTAGACATAATAGTTATAAAAGTTAATTGGAAAACCTAACACTATAAAAGTGAAAGGAAGTGTAGAATGAGAGAAGCTGAATTTTCCTTTTTAGAACTTTTTAGTGTGAGAAACAAAAAAAATTTTTTTTTCCTTTGGGTAAATACACGTGTGGCATTTTTCTTTGTTCTTAAGCTGCCATAGACATGAGTCACGCATTACACAGTGTTTTAACCCTAGCAAAGCAAGTTCCAAATTTGTAACTATTCTTCCTCTTGCTTTTTTATTTTGTCTCTGTTATTTTTGAAAATTTTGCCTTTTGTATTTTTCATTGATTTTTATATGCAGAGTTTAGTTTGATTTTTCTCTAGGTCAGTGTTTCTAAACTTACACTATTATAAGAGTCACCTGGGATATTTGTAAAGTGACTATAATGATTCAAGACCCCATTGACTAAGAATCTGTAGGAGAGCCTGTTAATCTATTTTTAAATGCCCTCCCACCCGCCCCCGCCCCCGCCCCCGCCCCCGCCCCTTGAACTTTAAGAAACAGAAATGTAGGTAAAAGGTAATTTGTGCACTTTACAAGATAAATTTTTATAACAGGTCAGTCATCTGAATTTCTTTTTATAAAATTTTTATAAAATTTTATAAAATGTATATAAAATTTTATAAAAATGTTATTGTTGGCTTGAGTATTTAGATGAAGTATTCAAAATGTAATTCAAATTGTTTTCAACTTTAGCCCGATAAGCAATCATGGGTTAATACATCATTTCTGTGACCCATTCAGGTCCTGCTCAGGTTCCAATGATGTCTCCAAATGGTTCTGTGCCTCCTATCTATGTGCCTCCTGGATATGCCCCACAGGTATGTTTTTATGCTATTTTTCTTTTCATATTTATATAATAGTGATTATTCTCTTTGATTTTGATGAAAAAATACCATTTAATTACTGAGGCTCACCGAGTGTTGTGTATCTATCATAAATCTATTTATTTCAAGTATCTTAGTACGTTTGGAAAGGAAGAAAAATTTTTATTGGCAGCACTCATCATTTGGCCTTGTCTTTGGGTATTAAATCACAAAAGAAAATTCATTCTAGAGTTTTATCTCCCTAAATATATGACTAAATAAAAATAATATTTTAGGTTGTAAAGGTGCCTACACTGACATTTTAAAATTTAGTCATTTGCTCAGATGTAACCCAAGACTGCTTCCAACTTTATTCATACAAAGAATCTCAGACACTGATGGTAATTGTATGGCATGTTGTGTTCAATAGAAAAGAGTTTAGCTCTGCAACCATGAGGGATGAGGGGAAATCAGTATCTCCACACACCTGTAACCTTTTATGTACAATGGCTGGAAAGCTCTGACCTTATAGTAATTTATGAACACAGGCAAACTGAATTAAACTGTAAAATCTGCAGGTGTTCAACATCTTCCACTACTGAGGTTTCGTATAGTCTGCACTCGTTGCCTCAGACTATTTTGGGAAATAATCAGTTTCTTTCCCTAGCATTGAATTTACACTTGAAGTTTTCTTCAGACCCTCTGTTACTTCGTCCCTGATTATGCCAGAATATTGGTGGTGGGATATTGGGGTGGATTTTCTGCCCACTCTATGAAGCACTCAATCACATGAACGACGGCAAAAGAAGAGCATGCTGGGAAGGAGAGAATGGAATGAGGTTTAGAGTCAGAAAAGGAGAATCCATATCTTATTTCAAACCTTTGCTGGCTGCATGGTCTTGGGCAAATCAACTTCCTTCAGTCTCAGTGCCTTCCTCATGAGATGAGATCATGTACTGCAATTACCTTGTAAGCTTTTCAGAACAGTCTCTACTAACTATCTCTACTTTTGTTTAGCACACTGACTCCTTGATATAGTCTGCATTCTGTCTATATTACTCTACTAAAACTGCCCTCCACTGTGTACCAAATCCAAAGGCCTACTTTCCAGCCTGGTCCTCTTTGACCTCTGGTAAAATTTGGTACCACTGATAAGATTTACTGCAGATTTCCTTGACATCATGCTGCCCTGATTTTTTTTTTTTTTTTCTACTTCTCTGTTGCACCTTCTCAGATCTTCTGTTACATGAAGACTGTTCTCTAGCATAGTTCAGTTCATGATTTATTGAGTGGCACCACGTACTAAGCTCTGTATTGGGAGCTAGTGATAAAAAGATGATTAAGACAAGTTCTTTCAGTGCACTTGTAGGTTATCTGCTCTTCTCTCATCTTACAGTACCTTTTTGTTTTATTGTTTGTGGCAAACTCCTACCCTTTTCATTTCACTTCGTCGTGAGCTCTGAAAGCAGTTTTCCCTGAGCCTTTGCAGGTGCTTCCCCCTTTGGGCTTTCATGGCATATTACTGATACATATATTCCTCTTTTCGTAAACTTATGAAACTAATTCTTTCCTGAGATTATGAATTCTTACAGTTCGTATATTCAACAGTGTTCCACAAATATGTATTGAGTGTTTATATATGTCAGGCACGCTTGGGTGCTTGGAATATGTCCATGACTGAAAGAGGCAAAGACTCATGCCACTCTGTGGTTTATATTCTTATGGGGAGAGGAAAATAAAAAGTGGATAAACTCTATAATGTTTGCTGGGCACGGTGGCTCACGCCTGTAATCCCAGTACTTTGGGAGGCCAAGGTGGGCGGATCACCTGAGGTCAAGAGTTCGAGACCAGCCTGGTGAAACCCTGTCTCTACAAAATATACAAAAATTAGCTGGACATGGTAGCAGGTGCCTGCAGTCCCAGCTACTAGGGAGGCTAAAGCAGGAGAATCTCTTGAACCTGGGAGGCGGAGGTTGCAGTGAGCGGAGATTGCACCACTACACTCCAGCCTGGGAGACAGAGTGAGACTCTGTCTCAAAAAAAAAAAATAAAAAAAATTCTATAATGTGTTCAAGCTGGTTATATTTTACAATAGAGTGGTCAGAATAGGCCTCATTGGGCAGGTAAGATTTCAGCCAAGTCTTGAAGGACAGGTGGGGTTTAGCTGTACATCTCTCTGAGAAAAGAGGATTCTGGACAGAAATGGCTAGTGCAAGTGGCCTAAGATGACAGCGTGCCTGGGAACAGTAAGGAAGTCAATATGACTGGACTGATTCATCAAGGAAGAATAGTAGGGAATGAGGTAAGAAGTAAGAAACCTAGATCATATAAGACTCTTATTCATCTTTATATCCTCAATGCTGAGTATACAGCCTGTCATATAGTAGGGGCTCAGTAAATATTTGTAAATCAGATAATCATCCGAGTTGAGGTTCTATATCTTTAGACCAAGAGCCACAGAGATAATCTTCCTATAGCAATTCTTTGGTCATAAAGAGCCTATAGCCGGCTTGTCCACTCAACGAAGTTTAGATTTCTTGACATTTAAGGCTTTACACGGTTCTGTCCTGGTTTTGCCTTGGCACCATTTTCTTAATACTTCCAATTATGTCCATTTTTGTAGCCAAACATTTCTCACATGCTTACTTGGTGTTTCCTTAATGCAGTTATCTAAGGAATGTTATTCATTTATCCATTTCTGCCTTCTAAAATTCTGTCGACCCTTGGGGGCCTAGATCACTTCAATACCAGAAGTGGTATTGAACCACTTCTTGGTTATAATACATATCACCTAATATAAGTATGTACAGTTAGCCCTTCATATCCTTAGGTTCCAAATCTGTGGATTCAACCAACCACAGATTGAAAATATTTGAAAAAAAATTGCATCTATACTGAACATGTATAGACTTTCTTGTCATATTTCTTAAAGAATACAATATAACTATTTACACAGCATTTATATTATATTAGGTATAAGTAATCTAGAGATGATTTAAAGTATACCAGAGGATGTTGTAGGTTATAAGCAAATACTACTCCATTTTATATCAGAGGCTTGAGCATTAGAAGATTTTGGTTTCCACGGAAGGTCCTGGAACCAGTCCCCCATGCATACCAAGGGACAACTGCATATGTATTTTTACTCCTACAGGATTTTAGGTTCCTTAGGATAGGAACTGCCTTTTAATTATTTTTGTGTTCTTGTGGTAACTCAAATGTAGTAGGTATCCCATAAATAGTTGTCACATAAATTAATTTTAACTATAGTCTTCCTGGAAGGATTATGTGAAACTAGTGGGCTACTATTATTAATCTTAATTTAAGATGAAGATGATCTGTAGAAAATGTGTCATTTTCATTACACAGGGTAATCCAAAGACAAAAATCTAGTCTCGTCATTTTTTAGTTAATTTAAGTTTCCAGTATATAAGACTTGATTCTTCCACAGAGGGCGAGCTGAAGCAGGGTGGGGCATCGCCTCACCCAGGAAGCAAAAGAGATCAGGGAACTCCCTCCCCTAGCCAAGGGAAGCTGTGAGGGACTGTGCCATGAGGAACGGTGTATTCTGGCCCAGATACTACACTTTTCCCACAGTCTTCACAACCCACAGACCAGGAGATTCCCTTGGGTGCCTACACCACCAGGGCCCTGGGTTTCAAGCACAAAACTGGGCAGGCATTTGGGCAGACACTGAGCTAGCTGCAAGAGATTTTTTTCATACTCCAGTGGCTTCTGGAATGCCAGCAAGACAGAACCGTTCACTCCCCTGGAAAGGGGGCTGAAATCGCAGAGCCAAGTGGTCTAGCTTAGCAGATCCCATCCCCACAGAGCTCAGCAAGCTAAGATCCACTGGCTTGAAATTCTTGCTGCCAGCATAGCAGTCTGAAGTCCACCTAGGACACTCAAGCTTGATGGGGGAGGGGCGTCTGCCATTAACTGAGGCTTGAGTAGGCTGTCCCCCCCCAGCCCACCGCCCAACAGTGTAGAGAAAGCCACTAGGAAGTTGGAACTGGGCGGAGCCCACCTCAGCTCAGCAAAGCCACTGTAGCCAGACTGCCTCTCTAGATTCCTCCTCTCTGGACAGGACATCTCTGAAAGAAAGGCTCCAGCCCCAGTCAGGGGCTTATAGATAAAACTCTCATCTTCCTGGGACAGAGCACCTGGGGGAACGGGCAGGTGTGGGTGCAGCTTCAGCAGACTTAAATGTTCCTGCCTCCCGGCTCTAAAGAGAGCAGTGGATCTCCCAGCACAGCCCTTGAGCTCTGCTAAGGGACACATTGCCTCCTTAACTGGGTCCCTAACCCCAGTGCCTCCTGACTGGGAGATACCTCCCAGCAGGGGTCGACAGACTCCTCATACAGGAGAGCTCCAGCTGGCATCCCGTAGGTGCCCCTCTGGGGCGAAGCTTCCAGAGGAAAGAACAGGCAGCAATCTGTGCTGTTCTGCAGCCTCTGCTGGCACTACCCAGGCAAACAGGGTCGGGGTGGACCTCCAGCAAATTCCAGCAGACCTGCAGCAGAGGGGCCTGACTATTATAAGGAAAAGTAAAAGAAAGGAATAGCATCAACATCAAGAAAAAGGATGTCCACACAGCAACCCCATCCGAAGGTCACCAACATCAAAGACCAAAGGTAGATAAATCCATGAAGATGAGGAAAAACCAGCACAAAAAGGCTGAAAATTCCAAAAACCTCCTCCAAAGGATCACAACTCCTCGCCAGCAAGTGAACAAATTTGGATGGAGAATGAATGAATTTGACGAATTGACAGAAGTAGGCTTCAGAAGGTAGGTAATAATAAACTCCTCTGAACTAAAGGAGCATATTCTAATCCAATGCAAGGAAGCTAAGAACCTTGAAAAAAGGTTAGAGGAATTGCTAACTAGAATAACCAGTTTAGGAGAAGAACATAAATGACCTGATGGAACTGAAAAACACAGCACAAGAACTTTGTGAAGCATGCACAAGTATCAACAGCCAAATCAATCAAGCAGAAAGGATATCAGACTTTGAAGATCAACTTAATGAAATAAAGTGTGAAGAAAAGATTAGAGAGAAAAGAATGAAAATGAACGAACAAAGCCTCCAAGAAATATGGGACTATGTGAAAAGTCCAAAGCTATGTTTGATTGGTGTACCTGAAAGTGATGAGGAGTATGGATCCAAGTTGGAAAACACTCTCCAGGATATTATCCAGGAGAACTTCCCCAACCTAGCAACACAGGCCAACATTCAAATTCAGGAAATACAGAGAACACCACTAAGATGCTCCTTGGGAAGAGAAAACCCAAGACACATAGTCGTCAGATTCACCAAGGTTGAAATGAAGGAAAAAATGTTAAGGGCAGCCAGAGAGAAAGATCGGATTACCCACAAAGGGAAGCCCCATCAGGCTAATAGCAGAAATCCTACAATTCAGAAGAGAGTGGGGGCCAATATTCAGCATTCTTAAAGGAAAGAATTTTCAACCCAGAATTTCATATCCAACCAAACTAAGCTTCATAAGCTTAGTTTAGGAGAAATAAAATCCTTTACAGACAAGCAAATGCCAAGACGAGAGATTTCATCACCACCAGGCCTGCCTTACAAGAGCTCCTGAAGGAAGCACTAAATATGGAAAGGAAAAACCAGTACTAGCCACTGCAAAAACATGCCAAATTGTAAAGACCATTGACTCTAGGAAGAGAATGCAGCAACTAGCAGGCAAAATAACCAGCTAGCATCATAATGACAGGATCAAATTTACACATAACAGTATTAAACTTAAATGTAAATGGGCTAAATGCCCCAATTAAAAGACACAGACTGGCAAATTGGATAAAGAGTCAAGACCCGTCAGTGTGCTGTATTTGGGAGACCATCTCACATGCAGAGACACACATAGGCTCAAAATAAAGGGATGGAGGAATATTTACCAAGCAAATGGAAGGAAAAAAAAAAAAAGAAACAGGAATTGCAATCCTAGTCTTTGATAAAACAGACTTTAAACCAACAAAGATCAAAAGAGACAAGAAGGGCATTACATAATGGTAAAGGGATCAATTCAACAGGAACAGCTAACTATCCTAAATATATGTGCACCCAATACAGGAGCACCCAGATTCATAAAGCAAATTCTTAGAGACCTACAAAGAGACAGACTCCCACACAATAGTGATGGGAGACTTGAACACTCCACTGTCAGTATCAGATCAATGAGAAAGAAAATTAACAAGGATGTCCAGGACTTGAACTTAGCTCTGCACCAAGCTGACCTAATAGATATCTACAGAACTCTCCACCCCAAATCCACACAGTATACATTTTTTCAGCACCACATCACACTTATTCTAAAATTGACCACATAATTGGAAGTAAAAACACTCCTCAGCAAATGTAAAAGAACAGAAATTATAACAAACAGTCTCTCAGATCACGGTGCAATCAAATTAGAACTCAGGATTAAGAAATTCACAAAAACTGCACAGCTACATGGAAACCGAACAGCCTGCTCCTGAATGAGTACTGGGTAAATAACAAAACGAAGGCAGAAATAAAGATGTTCTTTGAAACAAATGAGAACAAAGACACAACATACCATAATCTCCAGGACACATTTAAAGCAGTATGTAGAGGGAAACTTATAGCACTAAATGTCCGCATGAGAAAGTGGGAAATATCTAAAATCGACACCCTAACGTCACAATTAAAAGAACTAGAGAAGCAAGAGCAAACCAATTCAGAAGCTAGTAGAAGACAAGAAATAACTAAGATCAGACCAGAACTGAAGGAGATAGAGACAAAAAGAAACCCTTCAAAAAAAATCAATCAATTCAGGAGCCGTTTTGAAAAGATGAACAAAATAGACCACTAGCTAGACTGTTAAAGAAGAAAAGAGAGAAAAATCAAATAGACACAATAAAAAATGATAAAGGGGATATCATCACTGATCCCACAGAAATACAGACTACCATCAGAAAATACTATAAACACCTCTATGCAAATAAACTAGAAAATCTAGAAGAAATGGGTAAACTCCTGGACATATACACCCCCCAAAGACTGAACCAGGAAGAAGTGGAATCCCTGAATAGACCAATAACAAGTTCTGAAATTGAGGGGGTAATTAATAGCCTAACAACCAAAAAAAGCCCAGGACCAGATGGATTCACAACTGAATTCTACCAGAGCTACAAAGAGGATCTGTTACCATTCCTTCTGAAAGTATTTCAAAAAACAGAAAAAGACGGACTCCTCCCTAATTCATTTTATGAGACCAGCATCATCCTGATACCAAAACCTGGCAGAGACACAACAAAAAAAGAAAATTTCAGGCCAGTATGCCTGATGAACATTGATGCAAAAATCCTCAGTAAAATACTGGCAAACTGAATCCAGCAGCACATGAGAAAGCTTATCCACCACAATCAAGTCTGCTTCATCCCTGGGATGCAAAGCTGGTTCAACATACATAAATCAATAAACATAATCTATCACATAAATAGAACCAATGACAAAAACCACATGATTGTCTCAATAGACATAGAAAACTTTCAATAAACTCGGTATTGATGGAATGTATCTCAAAATAACAAGAGCTGTTTATAACAAACCCACAGCCAATATCATACTGAATGGGCAAAAGCTGGAAGTATTACCTTTGAAAACCAGCACAAGACAAGGACACCCTCTCTCACCACTCCTATTCAACATCGTATTGGAAGTTCTGGCAATCAGGCAAGAGGAAGAAATAAAGGTTTTCAAATAGGAAGAGAGGAAGTCAAATTGTCTCTGTTTGCAGATGACATGACTGTATATTTAGAAAAAACCCCATCATCTCAGCCCAAAATTGCCTTAAGCAGATAAGCAACTTAAGCAAAGTCTCAGGATATAAAATCAATGTGCAGAAATCACAAGCATTCCTATATACCAATAATAGGCAAACAGAGAGCCAAATCATGAGTGAACTCCCATTCACAATTGCTACAAAGAGGATAAAATACCTAGGAAAACGACTTACAAGGGATGTGAAAGACCTCTTAAAGGAGAACTACAAACCACTGCTCAAGGAAATAAGAGAGGACACAAATCAATGGAAAAACATTCCATGCTCATGGATAGGAAGAATCAGTATTGTGAAAATGGACATAATGCCCAAAGTAATTTATAGATTCAATGCTATCCCCATCAAGCTACCATTGACTTTCTTCACAGAATTAGAAAAACTACTTTAAATTTCATATGAAACCCAAAAAAAGCCTGTATAGCCAAAACAATCCTAAACAAAAAGAACAAAGCTAGAGGCATCACACTGCCTGACTTCAAACTACACTACAAATCTACAGTAACCAAAATAGCATGGTACTGTTACCAAAACAGATATATATACCAATGGAACAGAACGGAGGCCTCAGAAATGACACCACACATCTACAACCATCTGATCTTTGACAAACCAGGCAAAAACAAGCAATGGGGAAAGGATTCCCTATTTAATAAATGGTGTTGGGAATACTGGCTAGCCATATGCAGAAAACTGAAACTGGACCCATTCCTTACACCTTATACAAAAATTAACTCAAGATGGATTAAAGACTTAAACGTAAAACCTAAAACGATAAAAACCCTAGAGGAAAACCTAGGCAGTACCATTCAAGACATAGGCATGGGCAAAGACTTCATGACCAAAACACCAAAAGCAACGGCAACAAAAGCCAAAATTGACAAATGGGACCTAATTAAACTAAAGAGCTGCTTCTGTACAGCAAAAGAAACCATCATTAGAGTTAACAGGCAACCTGTAGAAAGGGAGAAAATTTTTTGCAATCTGCCCGTCCGACAAAGGGCTAATATCCAGAATCTACAAAGAACTTAAACATATTTAAAAAAAAAAAAAAAAAAAAAAAAACTCAACCCCATCAAAAAGTGGACAAAGGATCTGAACAGACACTTCTCAAAAGAAGACATGTATGTGGCCAACAAACATGAAAAACAACTCATCATCACTGGTCATTAGAGAAATGCAAATCAAAACCACAAAGAGCTACCATCTCACGCCAGTTAAAAAGGAAACCACAGATGCTGAAGAGATGTGAAGAAATAGGAACACTTTTACACTCTTGGTGGTAGTGTAAATTAGTTCAACCATTGTGGAAGACAGTGTGACAATTCCTCAGGGATCTATAACCACAAATACTATTTGACCCAGCAATCTCATTTCTGGGTATATAGCCAAAGGATTATAAATCTTTGTACTAGGACACATGCACACGTATGTTTATTGCAGCACTATTCACAATAGCAAAGACTTGGAACCAACCCAGATGCCCATCAATGATAGACTGTGGTGCATATACACTATGGAATAGTATGCAGCCATAAAAAGGATGAGTTCATGTCCTTTGCAGGGAAATGGATGAAGCTGGAAACCATCATTCTCAGCAGATTAACAAAGGAACAGAAAACCAAACCCCGCATGTTCTCACTTATAAGTGGGAGTTGAACCATGAGAACACATGGACACAGGGAGGGGAACATCACACACGGGCCTGTGGAGGGATGGGGAGCTAGGAGAGGGATAGCATTAGGAGAAACACCTAATACAGATGATGGGTTGATGGCTGCAGCAAACCACTATGGCATGTGTATACCTATGTAACAAACCTACATGTTCTGCACATGTATCCCAGAACTTTAAGTAAAAAAAAAAAAAAAAAAGAAAAAGAAAAAAAGCTTCAGAAGAAGCAAACTATTTGAAAAGATGATATATAGTCCACACACCAAGATTATGTACTTTACACATAAGTAACCTCCATAGCCATTTCTGGGGCCTGCTTGGTCCTTATTTTAGGCAGAACCTTACTGAGCTTTATTATTGCAATTTAACAACTAAGGAAAGTTTTAAGAAATTGATGTACTACACAGAGGCAGAAATACGTGCTAGTGGAATTAAGTTATCAAATGAGGAAATGAACAAAACATAAAACTATAAAACTTAAATACAAAGCAAGTGATGCCAGGAGTAGAAGGAACTTAATTCACTAGCAAATAGTACTAACTTAGAGTCCCTAAGAGCATTGTATTGCAGGACAGGGTAACACTTCTGCTATTTCAGTGATGAAGTTAATAACTTACCAAGAGAAGTTTATAAACTACCTGAATGGGACTCCTGAAAGGCACTATCAGAAGTTCTGCCTTTCTTGTAATGGCTCCCTTTTTTATAGAATGTGGGCTGTTATGGTAATGAGAGGGTGCCTAACAGGCAAGGAATTATAGATCACATAACGTGGGGAAAGAGCCTATTTGGACTTTGGGAAAAGTTTCAGGTTACTTCTTTGAGCTGTGCCTGGTGGTTCATTTTGCCTTTATGAGGCCATGCAGCAGTGAGGTCAGTGTGTTTTTTCAAAGATTTTGCAAATCGATCGGATCTCAGTCTTCTTGCTGCTTTTGGGGACAACAGCCAAAAGGGACAGACAGGGGAGTGTGAGAAACTACAAGGTGGGGAGACCTAAGAGATTTATATGAGATTGAAGAGATATAATAAGAACTGGAGAGAAAGGAGATTGTGGTCACATACTGTTGTGTGTATGTTTGTAGATACATAAATGTTTGTTGAATGAATGGTCTGTGTTACTGTTTAAGAGCTTAAAGTTGTTTTGAGCTTAAAGTTAAGCTGTATCATTGTTTAAGAGCTTAAAGTTGGAATAGTTCTGGGTTCAGGGTGAGACCATAGAAGTAGGTTGCAAAAAGTAGAGAGGAAGCTAAGGTTGTGGGAATTGAGAAGGTCACAGAACCCCAATAGCTTGGGTGGTGTAAAGAGAGGGAGAAAGAAATGTAGCATTCTGTTAGTGCTAAAAGAACATATATATATATATGATCATATCATTCATTTAACAAATACTTTTAGAGCATCAACCCATGTGCTAGGTACTATTCCAGGTCCTGGGGGGAAAAGCAATAAACAAAACATTTATCATGGGCTTTATATTCTGGTAAGGAAGACACATAATATAAAATGTCAGATAATATACACAGTTTCCTTTCTCTGCAGCCCTTCTCAATTGTGTCTCTGTTCAATAAAGGAGAAAAAAAAAGCATGTCTTTGCCTACTTAGAAATTAGGTGGCATCTGTGGTTAAGTGGTCAGACTATGCTAATGCCTCATTTAATTATATTTTATTACCTTACCTGTATTTTAATTTTTATGTACACTGACAAATTTGAATTATATTTTATCTTTTTTTTCCTTTTCACAACTTACTGATTTTATTTTACATCACAATCAGTGTACCCTGTTGATGCGAAATCTAACCTCTACATGGTGGCCATTTCTTAGCACCTGAGCCTCTGGAGACTTAGCAAATAGTTTTGAAGTCTGTTGCCTTCCTCTGAAGTTACTGGCTGCTTGAGGTAGTGGAGTTCACCATGCTCTCGGTTCTTATCTGGCTTTTTTTTTTTTCCCCCTCCTCTGTCTACATCTTAGGTTTGGGTTTTGTTTTGTTCTGTTTTTTTAATTGTGGTAAAACACACATAACGTAAAATTACCATCTTAACCTTTTTTAAGTTTACAGTTTAATGGCATTAGGTGCATTTACAACATTGCACTACCATCTCCACCCTCCATCCACAGAACTCTTCATCTTGCTGAAAACTGAAGCTCTGAACCTGTTAAATAGTAGCTTTCCATTTTCCTCTCCCCTAAGCTTATCTTTGTATTTTAAATGTTCTTTCTCAGCAGAAAAGTGGTTTTAATTTCATAAATAATTTAGCCATTTATTTTTAATCAAATCTCTTGTAAATAGCAACAACAAAAAAGACACTAGAAGGCCTATGGATTCTATGCCCACAAAGTAGATAAGAACATGGAATCTGAAGCCAAGTTGCCTGACTTCAAATACTGGCTCCTTCACTTTCTACTTATATGACCCTGGGCAAGTTGTTTAACATCTCTGTGCCTCAGTTTCTCCATCTGAAAAATTAAAATAATAATAGTATGTAACATTGTTCCAAGGATCAACTAGTTCATATATGTCCCTTGAGAAATTTAACAGTTAGATTATGGAGTAAGACATATGCATCTGAAAAATTAACACTTAAGTGTTAAAAATATCAAACAAGTGATACAGAATAAATGCAGTAGAAATTATAGGAGAGCCGGGCGCGGTGGCTCAAGCCTGTAATCCCAGCACTTTGGGAGGCCGAGACGGGCGGATCACGAGGTCAGGAGATCGAGACCATCCTGGCTAACACTGTGAAACCTCGTCTCTACTAAAAAATACAAAAAACTAGCCGGGCGAGGTGGCGGGCGCCTGTAGTCCCAGCTACGGGAGGCTGAGGCAGGAGAATGGCGTAAACCCGGGAGGCGGAGCTTGCAGTGAGCTGAGATCCGGCCACTGCACTCCAGCCCTGGCGACGGAGCGAGACTCCGTCTCAAAAAAAAAAAAAAAAAAAAAAAAGAAATTATAGGAGAGAGAGCTCACTGAGATTGTAGTACCTGGGGGAGAGTTCATGGGGGAGCAGTCAAATGGTGTCTTCCACAGACTCCTAGCCCCACACCTCCACCAGTATTTGCGCATCTGCAGTTATGTGCTCTGCCTTCTCATCCAGCCCCCAAACTCTACTTCCTCATCTGTAACACAAACTTTCCTGCTCCTGTCCAGACTCAGTTCCCCCACTGGGATACTGGAACCCGTCCCTTTTTGCCTGCATATTTCTAGCATTTTCTAGCATTTTTCTTTTCTCTCTTCTGCATTATCAGTTTCTTGTTCTCTGCTGGGTTATTTTCATTAGTATCTTGAGCCTTTTGTAATTTCACTCCTGAAAACAACAAAACATGAAAGTTTCTTGACTTCACTACTCCTATGAGCCACCACCCTATTTCTGTATTCCCCTTTGCAGCAGAACATTTTTAAATTGTGCAGTTAGCT
Source organism: Rhinopithecus roxellana (assembly GCF_007565055.1). NCBI lineage: Eukaryota > Metazoa > Chordata > Mammalia > Primates > Cercopithecidae > Rhinopithecus > Rhinopithecus roxellana. The sequence continues at coordinate 43,461,128 of NC_044566.1, read as the reverse complement.
CTAATTCTTCTCCTTACTTTTTCTCTTAAACCCACTACAGTAAGGCTTTGACCCTATGACTGTACCAAAACTGCTTTCCAAGATCACAGTAATGTCTACATTGCTAAATCCATTGGTCAGATTCTTAGTCTTCCTGAATGGGAAGCTTGACCTGTCAGCAGCATTTGACACAGTTAGTCCTTCCTCCTTGACACGTTTCACCAAACTTCCAGACTCTATACACTCTCTTAGTTTTCCTTCTACCTTGCTTGGTCATCCCTTCCCAATCTTTCCAGAGTTGCAGACTAGTATATCTTAACAGTCTATTCAACATTTCCACTAAGTTGTCTTATCAACTCTTCAAACTCACAAGTGCAAAACTTGAAACTCCAAATCTCTTCCCCTGAAAAAAACTTGTTCTACTCCACAGCCTTCCTCATCACATTGATAGAAGACTGTTCTTCCCTAACTACTTTTTCTCACTTCCCACATGGAGTCATCAGCTAATCTTGTCTTGTTTCTTTACTTTTTTTTTTTCTTTTTGAGATGGAGTCTTGCTCTGTCACCCAGGCTGGGTGCAGTGGCACAATCTCGGCTCACTGCAACCTCTGCCTCTCGAGTTCAAACGAATCTTCTGCCTCAGCCTCCTGAGCAGCTGGGACTACAGGTGCGTGCCACCATGCCTGGCTAATTTTTGTATTTTTAGTAGAGACGGAATTTCACCATATTGGCCAGGCTGGTCTCGAATTCCTGACCTCATGATCCACCTGCCTCAGCCTCCCAAAGTGCTGGGATTACAGGCATGAGCCACGGTACCTGGCCTCTACTTTTAAATATATGCAGAATGTGGGTCACTTCTCACCGTCACCACTGCTGCCTCCCTGGTCTTAGCCATGATCATCTCTTGCCTAGATTACTACAGTAGCTTTCTGAATGGTTTCCCTGCTTTTGTCTTTGCCTCCATATGATCTGTTCTCAACTCAGCAGCCAGAATAATCCTGTCAAATATAAGGTTACATCAGGAATTCTCAACTGTAGTAATGTAAACATTTGAGGTGGGATGATGCTTTTGTTGTCCTCTGTGTTATTGGGTATTTAGCAGCATTCCTGGCCACTCTACTCTCTAGATGTTAATAGTGCACCTGCCCTTCCCCTCCCCAAGTTGTGACAACTATAAATGTCTCCAGACCCTACCACATATCCTCTAGGAGTCAGAAACACTAGATTTTATCACTCTTCTGCCCAAAACTTTGTAATGATTTCCCATTCCACTGACAGTAAATGATGAACTCCAACTCCTTAATAGTAGCCTGTGTCGTGGTGCCTGACCACCCTATCACCCCTTCATTTCTTTGACTTCATCTGCTTCTGCCTTTGCTCCTTTATACTCATGCAGTCACACCAGCTTCCTTTCATTACTTGGGTATAATCAGCCCCACTTCTACCTTAGGGGCTTTATTCTAACTGTTACCTCTGCCTAGAACAAATCTTCCAGATTTCTGCATGGTTAATTCCTCCCACTTCCTTGAAGTTTCTGTTAAAGCTTTACTTTGCCAATAAGGTCTACTCTGATCACTGTATTTATTCTGTAACCTGCTCCTTTCTGACAACACTTCTGATAGCCCTTACTTGCTCTGCCTTTTCCATAGTATTTATCACCTTGCAACATGCTAAATAACTTACTGGTTGTGTTTGTCCCTGTTAGTATGGGTTCCCCACAAATATTTAATATAGCATTCTAAGGTTTTTCTTTCTTTGAATTATCAGTTTGTTTTGCTGAAAAATAATGTTTTAAATGAGTGGAGGAGGTAAAATTAGAGCTAGAATTGGAAGGATAGACAAGATTATTATAGATTAAAGGGAAGCAAAGTGAAGAAGAAAAATTGCATAAACAAAAGTACAGGGTATAGAAATGTATAGTCACTGTGAAGACAAGTTTTTTGTTATACCAGCCTGACTGCAGTTAATGGTTCAGGATTTGTTGCAAAAGAATGATATGACTTTGAAGGTAGGTTGGAACCAGGTTGAATGAATATGAAGTACAAGCCTCTTGGAAATGGAGAGTTTTTTAAGATTTGTGAATTGGAGAGTGATAAAAGTATTGTGACAGATACTGTGATTTGACTCACTTAAAATCCATTTCAAACTTCCTGTAGGGTAGAACCTAAAAAGCTATCAGCAGTTTCTAGATTCCCTTCAGGTAGGGTTCTGGATATTATTTAGTTCCCATCAATCATATGTGCTTGCTTGAGGCTTAAATTCAGAACTGAGTTAAATAGAGAGAAAGGGGTCTGAGGCATCCATTTTGCTGAAAACAAGACATTATGTTTCTAGACCCAGCATATTAAAAACAGTTAATTCATTTGGTCTTGTAGTCCCCTGTTAGAAGAGTCATGTTACACTCCAGTAGGTAAGGAGAGTTTAATAATCTACTTAATGTTTGTAATTTAGGCTTATCTATACCCAGATAAGTGTGTTTTCTAGTATACCTATACCTATACCTACCAAGCACATATATTTATAAAATGATTTGCTGTCCTTAAGCATAATAAAACTTTGCCTTCCTGAAAATTAGGATTTGCCTTTAAATTAGCACTTAACATTGTGATCATTTTCTTTTCCTGAGGAAGGTATTAGCCATTTGTTATACCTTGATAGTTACCATTTAAGTCTAAAAGAATAGGGGCCCTATTTTACTGAGGGATTTCTAATTTTGAGATAAAGTCCTTTAATTTTTTAGGGTTTCCTGTGTGTCTTTTTAGCTCCAGTAAGGTTCACAGGGGAGTAAGTCTTATCATTTAAAAAAATTTATCCCCACGGTGTAATTCCTGTTTTTTGTTTTTTGTTTTTTTTTTTTAGTTTGTAATTTCTAAGCCTCAAAGCCACAGATATTTTTCCTAACTAGGAGTTAATATGATAATATTCAGTATTTGTGTCCCTTTAAATGATCAGCTGTAAAATTGTCCTGGTCATGGTCATAAGAATTTTGCATCTAAATTCTAACATGTCATTGATTGTCTGATAGAGTCTGGATCCAGTTGTTTTGTTTTCTATTTGTTCTTTCCACAAGTTGTTTTCCCTCACTCCCAGTCATAATATAGAAAAAGAAATTGATTCCTGAACCTCTTGTGTCTAAACCAAAATTACTCCATCAGGAAGTGCACATAGGATAAATATCTAGTATCATAACTTATGTTATTCTTTAGCTTGTCTAATCAGTGTTTTAAGGTTTATATTGAATTGTATAACAAAAACTAATTCTTCATTTTGTTTGGTGCTAATTTATATCTACCAGTATATTTAATAAGTTCTTTTCATGTTGATTCTCCAAAATTTTTAAATTTCTAATGGTGTAAAAATTCTCACTCTTAACATTTTTATTTTATTTTATTTTATTTTTTATTTATTTTTTATTTTATTTATTTATTTTTTAATTTTTGAGACAGAGTCTTGCTCTGTCGCCCAGGCTAGAGTGCAATGGCGCTATCTCGGCTCACCGCAACCTCCACCTCCTAGGTTCAAGCAATTCTCCTGCCTCAGCCTTCCGAGTAGCTGGAATTACAAGTATAGGCCACCATGCCCGGCTAATTTTTGTATTATTAGTAGAGATGGGGTTTCACCATGTTGCCCAGGCTGTTCTTGAACTCCTGACCCCAGGTGACCCACCCACCTCGGCCTCCCAAAGTGCTGGAATTAGAGGCATGAGCCACCATGCCCACCTTACTCTTAACATTTTTAAAATAATTGCTTATATTCTGTGGAAGAAATTTTAATCTTATGTTCATGTTGTAGATTATTGAAGACAATGGTGTTCGAAGAGTTGTCGTGGTCCCTCAGGCACCAGAGTTTCACCCTGGTGGTCACACAGTTCTCCACCGTTCTCCACATCCTCCTCTGCCTGGTTTCATTCCTGTCCCTACCATGATGCCCCCTCCACCACGTCATATGTACTCACCAGTGACTGGAGCTGGAGACATGACAACACAGTATATGCCACAGTATCAGTCTTCACAAGTCTATGGAGATGTAGGTAAGACATCTAAAAGTATTCCACTGTTATTGAATTGGATATTCTTTGCTTGGATATAATAGATGCCATTATCATATCACATTAAAGAAACAGCACATGGTAATAATATAACAGGCATTTTTCTTTTACTCAAGTACTATATTAGGTGCTTCATCCTCATGATCACCCTTCAAGGCAGGTAAGTAAACAGAAAAATCAAAGAGGGGAAGTAACTTATATCATGCAGCACTACTTAGTGGTGTACATTCAAACAAGAGGTCTTTTCCTCTGGCCTGCAATCTAGGCGCTGAGAAAATTTTCAGCCTGGAATAACCATGGCATTGTTAAATCCTGTCGGCTGTGATGCCACTACACAAAGTTGCTAAGCTCTGTGAGGGATTGAAAAAACATAACCTTGAGGCCAGGTGCGGTGGCTCACGCCTGTAATGCCAGCACTTTGGGAGGCCGAGGTGGGTGGATCACGAGGTCAGGAATTCAAGATCAGTCTGACCAACATGATGAAACCCCGCCTCTACTAAAAATACAAGACTTAGCCGGGCGTGGTGATGCACGCCTGTAATCCCAGCTACTCAGGAGGCTGAGGCGGGAGAATCACTTGAACCAGCGAGCCGGAAGTTGCAGTGAGCTGAGATAGTGCCACTGCACTCCAGCCTGGGTGACAGAGTGAGACTCCATCTCAAAAAAAAAAAAAAAAAGAAAAACAAAAAACGTAACCTCTGCCCTCAGGGAGTTAATAAATTTGGGGAAAGAGTAGGCTACCAAACATAAACACAAAATAGTACCTTGATATGTCTCATAGCTTTAAACACTGCCTGTATACTGATAGCTCTCACATTTATATCTTCAACCCAAACCTCTCTAAGTGCCAGACTTATTCCTGACTGCCTTCTCAGTAACTCCACACAGATGTCTCATGCATTTCAGAACATTTCTAAACAGAAATGTCAAATGTGGACCCCCACGACTTGCTTTTTTTCTGTCCCTTCATCTCAGTAGGTGGTCCACTAGCCACTTAGTTCGCTCAACTGAAAGCCAGCTGGTCAAATTTGATTTCTCCTTTTCCAACCCTTACATCAATTAGTATCAGTTTTATTTTCAGAAGTTTCTGAATTTTTTCTACTACTTCCCCATTGCCACTCAAATCCATCCACCATCAGCTCTTGCCAGGACAACTGCAACAATGATCTTCCAGTTGGTTTTGTTTCCATTCTTGCCCCCAATAATCAATTCTCAGCCACAGTAATTATTTTCAAATATTAATCAGACTGTTCTGTTTGAACTGTTTCAGTGATTTCTTATTGCAATTAGAATAAAATCCTAAACCCTTCCCTTAGACTAGAGTAGGGTTTCTCAAACATGCCACTATTGATGTTTTAGGATGGATAAGTCTTCATTGTAGAGGACAAAACTCTGCATTGTAGGATGTTTAAAGGCATCCCTGGCCTCTACCCACTAACTGCCATTGTGTAGCACAGTTGTAGCACACAACTGCAACACAACATTTTAAATGTTCTGACATCTAAAAATATCTCCAGACATTTCCAAATGATCTCTAGGAAGCAAAATTAGCTCTGGTTGCAAACTGTCCTTGCAACGTTCTGCCCTGTGGCCCCGACTTCCTTGTCCACTACTTTCCCTTGGTCCCCTTATATCTTCAGTTTTTCAAAACCTCCAAGTTCTTTCTTGCCTTGGTCCCTCTGTACATGGTGGTCTCTCTGCCTTTTCTATAAATTTCCTTTATCCTTTAGATTTCAGTTTTCAAAGAAACTTTCCTGATCTTACCTTGTCAGTCTCTAGCACTGAACCTTGTTTGTATCTTTCACAAAACTTAACACAATTTCTTTTTTGTCATTGTGTGTTTGTATGTCTGTCTCCCTTATTTGACTATCAACTCCCTAAGAACTGAATCTGTTTTAATCACTGTTGTTTCCCTGCACTTAGCATTGCCTGTCACTTATGCTCAGTACATTTGCAGAAGAAATAACTTCAAATACAAAATTGAAATTACACAGCACAGCCTGTAAATAGTGGATATATTGCACGTATCATATATATTTGTCAAACTTACTTCGATTGCCCAAGTAATGCAAATTGGTTCAGTAGCTCTGGGTAGTGCTTGAGATTCTGCATTTCTAACAAGCTCCTAGGAGATGTTCATGCTGTGCTCCAAGGAACATACTTTTGAGTACCAAAAGTTTATACTGCAGATTAGTCTTGTCCTATTTTTGTTTACTGCTAATTATGACTTAGTTTTTAAAATACTAGTTTTTTTCTTATAATCTGAGAAAACTGTAAGAAAAAACTAGTATTACAATTGTTACTGTTTTGCATTGTACCCTTGTTATTCTGTAGGGATATGCATTAGAATACATGGAAGTGATCTACATTGATGTGAAGGAAAGTGAAGGACACAGATCCACAAATTAGCTACCCAGTGGTAAAAGGGAGGAGTCATATTGTACTTGAGGTTATAAGCCAGAGATTCTAACACTGGATGCTAATTACTGACAGTGTGGTTTTCTAACCAATAGCTATACCTCCATGATGCCCTTTCCATGCACAGTTCATATGGATTCTCAAAGTGGAATCTGATCCAACATTTCACTGTTAGCAGTACCGTTAGTGAGCCTGAACCTTGCTAGGCACTATGCTCACGTGTGTATTATCTCACTTAATCTTCAGTAAAATTCTGCAAAATTTCAAATGAGGAAACCGAGGCTCAGAAATGTTAAGTCATTTCTGCAAGGCCACACTGCTAGTTGATTACTCAGGATTTTAACCCTCTGAGATCTATCCAATGATTAAGTTCCTTCTCTTTCTACTGTAATACATTCTTTTTTCTCCTCTATGGTGGCTTTATTATTTTGAATAATAGATAAAATAAAGCATTTTAAAGTATGTACTAATTGATCTAATTGATTGCAATTGCTATTTTTCTTAACTTTTTGTTGAGCTATAGTTTAGACAATTTAACAGTTCATCATTTTACACTTCAGTGGTTTTTAATATATTTACTGTATTGTGCAACATACGCAATTCAATGTTTTGTATATCCAAAATTTTGTATATTTGTATAACTACCACTGTCTAATTCCAGAACATTTCTAGCATCCCAAAAAAGAAACTGTACATATTAACCGTCAGTCCCAACTCTCTCTTCCTTCACATCCCATAATCTACTTTCTGTCTGAATGAGTTTGCCTATTCTAGACTTCATATAAATATACATATAAGTATTTCATATAAAAATTTCATTAAAATGTTTATACAGTATGTAGACTTTTGTGTCTAGGTTTTTTTCACTTAATGTCATGTTTTCAAAGTTCATGTTCTCACATATAGTAGTACTTCATTCCTTTTTATGGCTGCAATAATATTGCATTCTGTAGATATACAACATTTTATCACTCATAAGCTGATGGACCTTTGGGTTGTTTTCACTTTTTGTCTATGAATAATACTGCTGTGACCATTTGTGTGCAAGTTTTTGTGTTGACATGTTTTCATTTCTTCCGGGTATGTGCCTCAGAGTGGAATTGCTGGGTCATGTGTTAATTCTATATTAATTTTCCGCAGTGACTACACCATTTTACATTCCTGCCAGCAATGTATGAGGGTTCCAGTTTCTTTGCCAAAACTTGTTGTTGTCTGTCTTTTGATTATAGGCATCCTGAATAAATTTCTCTCTCATTATGGTTTTGATTTGCTTTTCCCTAATGCTACTAACGTTGATCATCTTTTCATGTGCTTATTGGCCATTCATATATTTTCTTTTCCTTTTTTTTTTTTTCTGAGATGGAGTTTCACTCTTGTTACCCAAGCTGGAGTGCAGTGGCATGATCTTGGCTCACTGCAACCTCTGCCTCCCAGGTTCAAGTGATTCTTCTGCCTCAGCCTTGCAAGTAGCTGGGATTAACAGGCATGTGCCACCATGCCCGGCTAATTTTTTGTATTTTTAGTAGAGATGGGGTTTCACCATCTTGGTCAGGCTGGTCTTGAACTCCTGACCTTGTGATCCACCTGCCTCACCCTCCCAAAGTGCTGGGATTATAGGCGTGAGCCACTGCACCCAGCCCCATTCATATATTTTCTTTGGAGAAATGTCTATTTGAATTCTTCACCCATTTTTTAAATTGGGATATTTGTCTTTTTATTGTTGAATGGTAAGAGTGTACATATTCTGGATACAAGTTCCTTATCAGATATATAATTTCCTCCCATGTTGTCTTTTCACTTTACTTGTGGTATCCTTTGGTGCAGAAAAATTTTTAATTCTGATGAAATCTAATTTTTTCTTTGATTGCTTATGTTTTTGGTGTCTCATCTAAGAAACTATTGCCTAATCCAAGGTCATGCAACCGTGTTTTCTTCTAAGAGTTCTATAATTTAATCTCTTACATTTTGGTCATTGATTCATTTGAATTCATTTTTGTATATGGTATGAGGTAGAGGTCCACATTCATTCTAATGTTATTGTACATATCCTTATAATACTCATTTCAAAAATACTGTAGTAATTTTCTTAAGGCACTGCTAAATTAAAACTTTTTACTGAGGCTTTTAAAAAATATTTTTCTCATGACAAATTTTAAATTTAAAAAACTCTGGGGCAATTGAATTAATATTTATTGAGCATATTGACTTAATTATGTTCCTATGTGATTTTTATTAGAATGAGTAGATCCTTCTGAATCACAACTTTGAGTTTATAGTATCTGAAGATACATTGTATGTAGGTTGTTATTGTTAAACAGTCTAAATCATTTCTTTTTGCTAACTTTTTTTCAGTGATGATTTGCTTTTTTGAGTCATAAGGGAATTTAGGCAGGCAGTGGTTTTCTTTTTATCTATTTTATGTGTTTAAGGTTCAAAAAGATGTGAAAAGTAATAATTACTAAAGAGTAAAAGAGAAAAAACTGTGGACTGCTCAGTTCAAGTCTCATTCCTCACCTGCAGTAATCATAAGTTACCACCAAGCTGTTTCTATGGAGATTAATAATTAGTTGAGAACAGAAGAAGGAAAGAAATCTCTCTGTAAATTTACTTGAGATATATATAGATATATATAATATATAGAGAGAGATATAGAGATATATAATATATAGATATATATAAAATTATAAATCACAAAGCTTTGTTCTAATAGTTTATGGAGATACAAAGGTTGTTTTGTTATGCAAAATTCTTTTAAATATTTTATAAAAGTTTTATATGATAGATTTATTTTCTGTTCTTTTTTCATGGCATAAACTTATTTGGAGAAAGTGATCTTCTTAAACTTTTGGTTTTTATTTCCTCCTAGATGCTCACTCTACACATGGAAGGTCCAACTTTAGAGATGAACGATCTAGTAAAACATATGAACGTTTGCAGAAAAAATTGAAGGATCGCCAAGGAACACAGAAAGATAAAATGAGCAGTCCACCATCATCACCCCAGAAATGCCCTTCGCCCATTAATGAACATAATGGACTTATAAAAGGACAAAATGCTGGTGGTATAAACACAGGATCAGCAAAAATCAAGTCTGGGAAGGGGAAAGGTGTTGTGCAAGTTGATACAGAAATTGAAGGTAACTGTTTGAAATACTGAAATGTTCTCATTGATGCTACTCATCATGATTTAAACTACTAAAAGTATATTCTAACCTTTCAGTCATTTTGTCATGGTCCAGATGGACTATTACAGGCTGCAGCTTTTGACAGTTTAGAAAACCTCAATTAGTAATTTCATCTACATCATAAATTTTACTGACTGAAATTTCTGTTTGATAGAAAAACTCAGATAACATTAATCCAGATTCCTTTCTTCTGATTCTGGGCCTTTGATAAGGCTATGCTACTAGTTTTTAATCAAAACCTTTTTTTTTTTTTTTTTATTTTGAGACAGGTTCTTGCTTTGTCACCCAGGCTGGAGTGGCACGATCATAGATCACTGTAGCTGGAAACTACAGGCATGCACCACGACACCCAGCTAATTTTTTAACTTTTAGTAGAGACAGGGTCTCGCTGTTTTGCCCATGCTGGTCTTAAACTTCTGGGCTCAAGCGATCCTCCCATCTTGGCCTCTCAAAGTGCTGCAATTACAGGCCTGAGCCACTGTCCCCAAGCTATCAAAACTTTTTATTTCTCCCACCTTCTTTTTGAGTAAAACCTTGATAACAAATAGTTATATCATTTACCAATCTGTCTATGTACTCTATAGGCTAGAATATTTTCCACTTCTTTCTTCAAAAGTTCTCTTCTCCTAAACTCTCCTTGTTACTCTTGGATCCTTCCCCTAACCTCTGACTTCTACTCTGTTAACTTTGTTTTATTGGTTTTTGTTTGTTTTTGAGACCAAGTCTCTCTCTGTCACCCAGGCTGGAATGCAGTGGCACAATATCAGCTCACGGCAACCTCTGCCTCCTGTGTTGAAGCAGTTCCTGTGCCTCAGCCTCCTGAGTAGCTGGGACTATGGGCGTGTGCCACCATGCCCAACTAATTTTTGTATTTTTAGTAGAGACAGGGTTTCACCATCTTGGCCAGGCCGGTCTCCAATTCCTAGGCTCAAGCAGTCCACCCACCTTGACCTTCCAGTGTGCTGAGATTGCAGGCATGAGCCTACTATATGAACTTTGAGCACTACTATTTGTATCTACTTGGATCAATCTCAGTAAGGTAAAATATAGCTGGGTTAACAGCCTGTCTTTCACATGCCTACAGTTGTACAGTTAGTACCCAGTACTTTTGATTGTAATGTTGAACTTCTAACTACTGCTTACTTTGACTAATGTAGTTTCTATATTTATGTTCTTTTAGGTTTCCTTAATACTGACTATTATCTGTTTGACGTAGATATGCTTATGTAGAAATACATAGATATGCATGGTAGACCATGTCAGGTTCTAAAGGTTTCATCAGAAATGACTATGAACCATACCAACATGTCATTTCACAAGCACCAATAACCACAACTCTATCAGTCGTTGAATATGCTTATCTAAATTGATTTTTATTACCAAATAGTGTAGGTAATTAATATCGACTAGAAACTAAAATGCTTCCAACTTTGAGGGAAATATGAAAATGTAAGCCATGTTGACTCTTTCTACCTTCCTTTTCCTTGAAATTTCTATTCCTCACCAACAAATTTCAAAAACTGCCTTAACTGTTCACGACCTGTATATTAACAACATTTACATAAGTGTTCTCCCGTTTATTTGAGACCTCCTGATCATTGTTTTCAGCACTGATGTTTCAGAAGAATTAAGTGAAAGTTTTTTGCCTATCAGTGGTGGCTATAAGTTACAGTCAAGCCAATTATATTTCTAATTTGGGAAATCATAGCTAAGGCATGTCGTGAAAAAAATAGGTAACTTTATTAAGAGATATGAGATTGACAAATGAGAACTTTCCAGAGAGAATATTCTTACAACCATGAATAAAAATATACTTTCTATAAGAAAAATTTGGTTCAGATAGATATAGCCATGTCTAAATATATATAGATATATGTATATATAGTGGTGTTATAATTAGTAGTCACAGTTAAGATAGAAATAAAAACTGAAGTAGATGAATGCTGAAGGGCCACACACTGCTGAGTATGAACAAAGGAATAAGAACTAGAAAAGTCTCAAATACCAACCTAGTTTCAGAATATATATTTAGGGAGAAGAAGGGATTGTATCTAAGTTCTTTTTTTTAATATTCAAATGTTTTATTTTTTAAGAAAAAAATGAAGAAACTAAAGCATTTGAAGCACTTCTTTCCAACATTGTCAAACCAGTGGTAAGTATCTTATGAATTTTATTGATGTTTATATTTAGTATATTAATATAAGGTGTTCATCCATCAAAATGTTTTTTTCTTTTAACTCTTTATGAAAATAGGATAATACTGTATTCTGTGACAAGCTTTTTTCACTCAATATGATATGCCTTAGCTGTCTTTCTATGTCATTACCTGATTCTTTGAAGAGCTACATAGTTTTTCATTCATTCATCAGATATTTATTGATCCCTTACTGTATGCCAGTAAATAAAAAACAAATGCACAAACAGAATTCTGTGTGATAGTAAAAATTGCTATTATAGAAATAGGAATAATATAATGAGATTACTAGGAGAGGTTGTTAGGTTAAATAGAGCAATCAGGGAAGCGTTCTCTGACAAGTGAAAAAAAGTGCAAAAGTGGAAGGAATGGGAGAGGGAGAATGGGTGTAAGTAAGCATGGGGAGTTGGACAGATGGAAAGAACCATTATCACTGGAGTATAGTAAAGGGGAGAAAGATGGTGGAAGAAGTAGGCCATAGGACTTTTTCAGCCAGAATAAGGCAATTTAAGATTGATAAGAATATTTTTTGGTTCGTAAAACAAACTACTTTCTCCCAACTCTCAGAAACATCCATGGTAAAATGTTTTATGCTAAGTTACCCCAAAAATACTTTGTTTTTCTAAGAAAACAAATTGGAAAAGTTATTATTCTTAGTATCGTCTCCACAAAGGCTTTTAAATCTTATCTTGCCATGTTTCAGGATGTTTGAGTAAACCAGTTCCTCATCTAATAGACTACTATGGTCCTACTTTTTCTGACAACTCCCAAATAATAGAGTCGGTTGCTCTAGCTTTCTTTATTCTAATCTGTTTTCTCTTGAGAATAGAGCATATATGTATCAATAAATGTAAATTTACACAGAATTATTTCATAGTAATGGCAAACACAAATTGATTAGCATCAGTCTCTGTTCAGAGTGCTTGGAATGCACATATGCATTATTTAATACCTGTGACAACCATATATGTACTATTTTTCCTATTTTACGAATGAGGAAACTGAAGCAACAGTGAGTTTCAATTAGTAGTAGTAGAGCTACGACTGAAATTTAGGCAGTATCCTTCCAAGAGCTCTCTGTGTCCAAGTGTATATCACTAGGTTTCCTAGAAAAGGAATTTAGTAGCCTTAATAAGATTGATGTTTGAGTGATTTAATAGCTAATGCTAGTAGCATTTACTTGTTGTAGTATATATTAAAAGTATAATTTTCAGGCCAGGTACAGTGGCTCACACTTTCCCAGTCCTTTGGGAAACCAAGACAAGAGGATCATTTGAGGCCAGGAGTTTGAGACCAGCCTGCGCAATATATTGAGACCTTGTCTCTACAAAAAACAAACACAGATACTACAGACATGGGGGCACACACCTGTAGTCCCAGCTACTTGGGATGCTGAGGTGGGAGGATCCCTTGAACCTAGGAGTTCAATGCTGTAGGGAACTAAGATTGTGCCTTTTCACTCCAGCCAGGGTGACAGAGCAAGAACCTGTCTCAAAAATAAATAAATAAATAAATAAATAAATAAATAAATAAATAAATAAATAAATGTATAATTTACATACACAAAATCAATCTTAAAGCCAATTCAAAGACTTTCTTACTCAACATCAGGAAGAACATGTAATTTAATAAGATAGTAAGCCCTGTATCATAAAACTTAAAGTAATGCTGATGGTTTTGTTTGCTTTGTTTTACTTTATGTTTATAGTTTGAATGCCGATTCCTCTTTGATTAAATTATTTGTGAGCTACAAAGCGCAGGTCAGGGTTTTTGCTTGTTTTTGTGTGTTTGGTTGTTTTTGCATGCTCTAGTTCATTTAGAGCACTAAATTAAATGTGTTCATTCACTTTTTCATTCCATAAATATTTGACCACTTACAAAGTGACAGATGCTGTGCTAAAGCTGGAGATAGAATGGAAAGCAAAGGATAGACACAGGCTCTGCCATAAGACTTAGTTTAGAAAACTATCACACAATGAATGGTAAATTGTAACTGTGAAGTGCCAGAACAAAAAGATAGAGAGCAATCAGAGCATATAATAGGAGGACTAAACCTGGATAGGGAATCAGGGAAGTTTCCCTAAGGAAGGATTATTGTACAGATATTTGAAGGAAAAGTAGTGGTTGGGCATTAAGGACAGGGGTGGAAAGTATGGGAACAGTATTGCAAACTGAGCAGCATTTGAAAAGCGCTGAACATGGCACATTTGAGGAACAAAAAAGGAAAGAGAAAAGCTCACTCATGTGACCAGAGTGCAGTGTGTAGGGGAGAATGTGGTACATGCACTAGTCTCACAGTCTCAGCTGTGTACTTAGGAGTTGAGTGACCCATGAGAAGTCACTTGACCTTTGTGAATGTTTCTTCTTTCAGAAAATGGAGAATAATGGTATTGTATACCCTCACATGCATGAAATAATTAACTATATTGAAAGTATTGTCTTTTCATTTGTTCTTCTTTGAAATTGTTCTCAGTCGCATTTTTGTGAAAATCTACTGACATTTATTTCAGTGGATTTCATTTCCATTTATTTCAGTAGTGCTTAAAATTAAATGTTTCATGCCTTTTACTCATTACCTTTTTGCTTTCAGAATCATTACCCCTTCCCTTTACCTTTTTGTGGTTACTAGAAGTACTTACTAACTCCCAAGTTTCCTTAGGCTCAGCCTTTGAGTTATCTTCAGAATTATTCTCTCACCTCCTGATGCCCTTATCTAGACAAGGATCAAACATTGATATTTATTCTACTTTAATATTTCTGGAAATCCAGAAATTAGATACTCTCATTTCTTTCTTCTACAGTCTTTGTCAAAATTCATACAATATATATGGCTTTGAACCTTTTTAACAGTTTAGTTTCCTATATATATACTTAATTTAACCCAATGTACAGTTTTTCTCAAGGGCAGTTTTGATGACTACCTTACAAGGATCACAATCTGCCTCAAAAAATATATTGTACATAATCTAGCCACTTTCTAAAAGAGCTATTTTCACTTTTTCGTATTACCATCTTTATCAGTTCTTAGACATTTTTACACAATTGTATCTGTTTTCAGCTACCACCTAGAAATAGATTCAGAGTGGGATCATTGAGTAGTAGGAAAATAACTGAATTATTCAGGTCGTAGTCAATGGTTCTGTGACCTCAGACAAGTTACTTAACCTTTCTGAATATGCTGCTTTCATAAAATGAAGATAGTTAAGCCTATTTTGCCTACTTTAGGTGGTAGATGTAAGAATCAAGTGATATGGATATAAAATCAAATTTTACTTCTAACATTAACATACAAATAGAGTTCAAATTACTTCCAAATCTATATTTTCAATCCTAATTATTCGTCTGTTCCTATAGAACTGTATCTCCTGAGACACACTAAAGAATACCCAAGTTTGAATGTTTCACTAGCAACTTTAGAAAACCAAATTCTCAATCTGCTTGTCTATCCAACTTAACACGTTCTTCATTCCTCTAAAATGAAGAAGAAAGTGGGTTAGATCTCTTTTGTTTCTGTTTCCTTTTGTCATTTCCCTCGGTAAACACTTACATCCAGGTTTTTCTGGGTTACAGTATCGTCTTACATTTCTTCTTTACCTTTCATTCTCCCCATGCCAGATTAATACTCCAAGCTTTATTATTTCACTGTAAGTTTATAGGATCCACTCTGCCCACTGTCCCCTACCACTCCACATACACACACAATTACTACCTCAGTCTTCACACAGGAATTTTGTGGTATCTATGTGAGTGTCCACTTCTTTTTCTTCTATGCAACTCTTTATAATTCACCTGAAACCAGCAACAGAAAACAGCATTTTTAGAAGATTTTTAAAATACATGAGAACATGCCTTGGACTACTAGATTGCAGTTATAAGCTTGGAAATATAAATACTCATTCCTGTATTGATCACCCACCTCTTTCTACCAAATTTTATCTCATCCAAGTCCTTTAAAATTTAATTCAGAATTCACTTATGAAGTTTTCCACATCTTATTCCAATGAAATCACTCTTTCTGTGACTTTAACATTTATGTGCAAGTAATAAGGTATCCTTTTTTTTTTTTTTTTGAGACAGAGTCTTGCTCTTTCACCCAGGCTAGAGGGCTGGAGTGCTGGAGTGCAGTGGCGTGATTTCAGCTTGCTGCAACCTCTGTCTCCCGGGTTCAAGTGATTCTTGGGTTTCAGTCTCCTGATTAGCTGGGATTACAGGCATGCACCACCATGCCCAGATAATTTTTGTAGTTTTAGTAAAGATAGGGTTCCACCATGTTGGCCAGGCTGGTCTTGAACTCTTAACCTCAGGTGATCTGCCCACCTTGGCCTCCCAAAGTGCTGGGATTACAGGCATGAGCCCCTGCACCTGGCCATAAGATATCTTTTTAATAGAATGAGTTAGTACTAAAAGATTTTCTGGAAAAGCAAACTGAAAAAGTTGAAATTGGCTCAGTGCAGTGGCTCATGCCTGTAATCCCAATACTTTAGGAGGCCGCGGCAGGAGGATCGCTTGAGCCTAGGAGTTTACAACCAGCCCAGGCAACAATAGTAAGACCCTGTCTCAATAAAAAAAAAAAAAAAAAATATATATATATATATATATATATATATATATATATATATATATATATATATATTTTTTTTTTTTTAAGTTGAAATTAGTATTTTAAAATTTTTTAAATTTATTTTTAAAACTATGTTTGCTAAATTCAACCTAGTATTTTGGAAGTCTGTTGAGTTAAAAGTATAGTTTAAGTTGAAAGCTTAGTTAATAGTATTTACCAATATTAATTTCTTAGTTTTGACAAAAGTGCATGGTTATATAGGATGTTAATATTAGGGGAAGCTGGGTAAAGGATAGACAGGGATTCCATACTGTCTTCCCAACTTTTGTTTAAACCTAAATTCATTTCCAAATAAAAGGCTTTTAAAAATACTTTATTTGTGTAACTCTGGTAAACAGTTCATCTCACTAAGCCACTCATTTTGTTGATGAGGCCTAGAACCCTAAGAGGGTAGGAGGAGTTCAGTACCACCAGGCAAATTAGTGACACATCTTGTGCTTCCATATTTAATATTTTCTCGGCTGTCTGTATTCACCACAGATCCTGATAAAGTAAGCTTCATAAAGTAGGTGCCAAGCTGGGCATAGTGACTCAACATCTGTAATTCCAACACTTTGGGAGGCTGAGGCAGGAGGGTGGCTTGAGGCCAGGAGCTTGAGACCATCCTGGGCAACATAGCAAGACCCCATCTTTACTACTACTACTACTACTACTACTACTACTACTACTACTACTACTAAAGTAGATGCCAGTTAATGCTTTTGACTACTACTCCTACTCCTACTCCTACTACTACTACTACTACTACTACTACTACTACTACTAAAGTAGATGCCAGTTAATGCTTTTGACTCCTCCTCCTCCTCCTCCTCCTCCTACTACTACTACTAAAGTAAATGCCAGTTAATGCTTTTGACTACTATTCCTACTACTACTCCTACTAAAGTAGATGCCAGTTAATGCTTTTGACTACTACTACTACTACTAAAGTAGATGCCAGTTAATGCTTTTGAGTACTAGTACTACTACTACTACTACTACTACTACTACTACTACTACTACTAAAGTAGATGCCAGTTGATGCTTTTGACTGACCCACCTTCATAGTCCTATTCACGTTCTCAAAGTTTAACACAACTATGATCATCCCATAAAATCAAGAGACACTAATGGGTATCCATACATGTATAGTAACTGTTTTAAAAAAGAAAAAAACCTGCTCAGTTTCAGGTTAATAGCCAGCTGTATACTGGATCATACAAGGAATCATGTTTAAGTTCATTGTAAATGAAACACAGTACCAAGACTTTAAGACTGTATTACAGTGAATACAGTATTACATTTCCTATGATTGAACAGAAGCAAAATAAATATAGTAATAGTTTTTTTATTTATTCAGACTTTAAGAACATTGAAAAGGACAGAATATTACAATTTTATGGAGATTACTTATTTTACTTTAATTCAAGATAGGAGTAATTGTCATCCTAGTGATTATTAGTTTGGTTTTAGAAATGCTAAAGTAGTCGTTAAACGTGTATAATTTTAAAGCAAGCTTTTATATAAATGCCTACATATAATCTGGTACTTTTCTTACCAATCTGTAAACCTTACCCTATCTCTAGATTTTTTTCGCTTTATTAGGCTTGTCTTGTAAAAGTAACTTGTACTCATAAAATTATTTCAGTAGTATAAAAATATATAAAACATAATTGAAACCACCTGTTTTTTTCTGTCACAACTTTCTCTGCATCTCACCACACATACACTAAATCCCCAAAGATAACAATTGATATATTTGTACAGCACATTTTCAGACATTTTTGTGCAGTTTTATAAAAGTTAACTCAACTGCAGTCACAGTATATGTACTGCTTTCCAGCTTCACTTTTTTCTCCTATTACGTAGCACCTGTATATTGAGGAAATCTTCAGATGTTAGCACAGGTATGTCCACCTCGTATTCTTTTTTGAACACTTGCAGAATAATGTGCTCGTGGGCTGTATTATGTACCATCATTTAGGTAGTCAGTGCCTATAGTTCTAGCTTTTTGCCATTAATAATGCTGCAATGAACATTCTTAAGTGTATATTTGTATACATATGTTAAGTTTATAGGATATTACCCTGAAAAAAAAATTCCTGGATGTAGAATTTCTGAATGAAAAAGCAAACACATCTTAAATTTTGTGATGATTCACTAGTTGCTATACACAAAGATTGAACTTATATATACTGATACCACGCTTAGAGAGTGCCATTTCTCCACATTTTTAACACTAGATAGTATTAGCTTTTTAATCTTCCCCTATCCAGTAGATGAAAACTGGGATTTTGTTTTAATTTACATGTATTTATGAATGCAGTTTCACACATACATCATTTTATATGTTTTCCGTTTGTATTTATGTATCTTTGGATGTCGATGTCCTTTGCTCCTTTTTCTCTTGAGTTTTTGTCATCTTCCTGTTGTAAAAACACTTCCTAAACTGAGGAAATGAACCCTTTTAAATATGTTACAATGGTCTTTTTAATCCCGTTTTTTTTTTCTTTTGACTATATGTGGTGTCTGTGCTAATAGTTTTGAATGGCCTGGGTTTTAAATTTTTGTGGAACCCACCTCATTTGTTGTGGAACCCACAACAAATTATTTACAATGAGCAGGTTTATATTTTGAGCCATTTTATCTGTATAAACAGATACATTTTATTTAATCTTGAAACCTCATTAGATATTTCACTGCTCATTGTATACATTACAGTTGTTTTAAAGAACTTTTAAATGTTGTATTTTTACAGGCCTCTGACATCCAGGCAAGGACAGTAGTACTTACCTGGTCACCACCTTCCAGCCTCATTAATGGTGAAACAGATGAAAGTACTGTCCCAGAGCTCTATGGTTATGAAGTTCTGATCTCAAGTACTGGAAAAGATGGGAAATACAAAAGTGTATATGTGTAAGTATTTGTTGTTTTGCTTTCTCCCATTGTGTAAATTAATGGTTTATTATAAAGAGCTTATTACTAATTTTGCTCTATTTTTCCTTCATGCTTATATTCTCAATCTTTAAGTTGGCTAATGAGAGTGATTTCAATGTAAATGGTCCAAATGTAGCTTGGTACACATTTCTGTCTACTCTCCTTCAGAATAATCACTTTTATTGGCCACATTCAGCTTTTTTTTCCCAGTAGGCTCCCTAATAGATGGTTCAGTATTCATGTATTCTTAATGCATTAAATATAAGTTGTAGTATGTAGAACCCATGAAGTATGTAGAACCCATGACCAAAAATGGACAATTCATGATTGTAAACTCATGAAGTATGACACTGCTCCTCTAAGGACTTGGATTTAATTCTTACATGTACAAGCTCGTGTCCTGTTGTAAAATGAATTTAGTAGCAGTGTTATTTATTTGCATGTTAGTATGTTTTTAATCACATTTTGAAAACTTATGTAGTTCTTTCCTTGGTTTAAAAGTATATTACACACAGCCAGGCATGGTGGCTCACACCCGTAATCCCAGCACTTTGGGAGGCCGAGGCAGGTGGATCACCTGAGGTCAGGAGTTCAAGACCAGCCTGGCCAACACGGTGAAACCCTGTCTCTACTAAAAATACAAAAATTAGCCAGGGGTAGTGGCACATACCTGTAGTCCCAGCTACTTAGGAGGCTGAGGCAGGGGAATCCCTTGAACCTGGGAGGTGGCAGTTGCGTGAGCCAAGATTGTGCCATTGCACTCCAGCCTGAGTGACAGAGCAAGACTCAGTGTCAAGAAAAAAATAAAGGTATATTACACACCACGAAGCCTTAGAAAGATTCAGTAACTAAAATTGTGACATTTATGATTGACAGTTTTGAATTAAACTATTTTCCTGTCCTATTTTCCTGTTCATATAAAAGTTGATTATTCTAATGAAAAAGGGTAAAGTTAATGGTTAGTTATTATTTAAGCACCAAGAAGACTGTAAAGGTGATGGTTAATCATTTGAATGATCATAATTAGCACAGAACATGGGCTCCATCAACCTTCTTGCTATCTTTTTTCAAAACATAGCTGGCAAGAAGAAAGGAAAGTGAAACTGCCCCAGTGCCTCTCATCTAGTCACATAAGGTTATAAAAATTTCCTGTTTCCTCTCTATTGAGATTTCCTTGTGTTCTATTAATTTTTCTTAAGAGAGACAAGTAAACCTACCTAAGGGGTAAGTAGGGGATAAAGGACTATCAACATAAAGGTTTCTTACTGTGTTAATGACTGTTTTCTAGTTAGATATGGTTGCTTACTAAGAGAAATTCTTTATTTCCATTTGCAGCCTGACCAGGGAGCACGAGGGGGGCATTAGTCATCTCCCATATCCTACAGGAATTAAGGTCTCTCTCTAAGGATGTTTGTGTTCTCTTCCATTTCTTTCATCAGTGTTTTGTAGTTTTATCTTATAGAGATCTTTCCACCTGTTATGTTAGATGTATTCTTAGGGTTTTTTTTTCCTTTTGTAGCTATTGTAAATGTGATTGCCTTTTGGGCTTCTTTCTCGGCTAGTTTATTATTAGTGTATAGAAATGATGCTAATTTTTGTATTTTGATTTTGTATCCTGCAACTTACTGAATTTATTTATCAGATCCAAGAGTTTTCTGGTGGAGTCTTCAGATTTTTTACATGTAAGATCATGTTATCTGCAAAGAGGGACAATTTGACTTTGTGTGTGTGTGTGTTTTTTTTAATCTGATTACCTTTCATTTCTTTCTCTTGGCTGGTTGCTCTGGCTAGGACTTCCAGTACCATATTGAATAGGAGTGGTGAAAGTAGGCATCCTTGTCTTGTCCAAGTTCTTAAAGGAAAGGTTTTTAGACTTTCCCCTTTCTATATGATGTTAGCTGTGGGTCTGTCGTATGTGGTCTTAGTTATGTTGAGGTATGTTCCTTTAGTGCCTAGTTTGTTGAAAGATTTTATGAGGGGATGCTGAATTTTATCAAAAATTTTCTACATCTGTTGAGATGATCATATAGTTTTTGTCTTTCATTCTGTTGATATGGTGTATCACATTTATTGATTTGTATATGTGAAGCCATCCTCGCATTCCCTGGTATAAATCCCACTTGATTGTGGTGTATTGTCTTTATAATGTGCTGTTGAATTCAGTTGGCTAGTATTTTGATGAGGATTTTGTGTCTGTGTTTATCAGGGATTGGTCTGTACTTTTTCTTTTTTTGTTGTGTCTTTATCTGGTTTTGGTACCAGAGTGATGCTGTCCTTGTAGAATGAGTTAGAGATAATTCCCTCTCTTCAATGTTTTTAGAATAGTTTGAGGAGAATTGGTGTTCCTTAAAAGTTTGGTAGAATTTGTCAGTGAAGCCGTTGGTCCTGGACTTTTCTTTGTTTGAAGACTCTTTATTACTGATTCAATCTCATTACTCATTATTGGTCAGTTCATGTTTTCTATTTCTCGCTTATTGAATCTTGGTAGGTAGTACATATCCAGGAATTTATCCCCTTCCTCAGATTTTTCAGTTTGTTGGTGTAAGTTGTCCATAATAGTCTCTGATGATTCTTTGTAAGTGTGGTATCAGTTGTAGTGTCTCCTTTCTCACTTCTGATTTTGTTTATTTGGGTCTCCTTTCTTCTTCTCTATATTAGTCTAGGTAGTGGTTTAGTTCTGTTCTGACTTTTCATTTTATTAGAGATGGCGTCTTGCAGTGTTGCCTAAGCTGGACTCAAACTCCTGGGCTCAAGTGATCCTCCCACCTCAGCCTCCCAAGTAACTGGGACTACAGGTGTGCACCACTGCACCTGGCTGTCTGCTCTGATCTGCACCACTGCACCTGGCTGTCTGCTCTGATCTGCACCACTGCACCTGGCTGTCTGCTCTGATCTTTATTATTTCTTTCACTAGTTTTGGATTTGGTTTGTTCTTGCTTTTGAGGTTCTTGAGATGTGCGTTGCTAGATTGTTTATTTAGAGTCTTTCAGCTTTTTTATGTAGACATTTATTGCTATAAACTTCCCTCTTGACACTGCTTTTGCTGTATCCCATAGGTTTTAATATTTTGTGTTTCCATTTTAATTTGTTTCAAGAATTTTTTTTTATTTTTCTTAATTCATCCCTCTACCAGTGGTCATTCAGGAGCATGTTGCTTAGTTTCCAGGTAGTTGCATAGTTTCCAAAGTTCCTCTTGTTATTGATTTCTAGTTTTATTCTATTGAATTATTAGAAAATATATGATGTACTTTCAGTGTTTTAAAATTTCTTGCGGCCGGGCATGGTGGCTCACACCTGTCATCCCAGCACTTTGGGAGGCCGCGACGAGCAGATCACAAGGGCAAGAGATAGAGACCATCCTGGCCAACATGGTGAAACCCCATTTCTACTAAAGTACAAAAAATTAGCCAGGCATGGTGGTGCACACCTGTAGTCCCAGCTACTCGGGAGGCTGAGGCACAGGAATTGCTTGAACCCGGGAGACAGAGGTTGCAGTGAGCCAAGATGGTGCCACTGCACTCCATCCTGGCAACAGATCAAGACTCCGTCTCAAAAAAAAAAAAAAAAAATGTTGAGACCTGTATTCTGTACTGACGTATGTTCTACCCTAGAGAATGTTTCATGTTTCATGTATTGTAAAGAAAAATGTGTTTTCTATGCACACGTATGTTTATTGCAGCACTGTTCACAATAGCAAAGACTTGGAATCAACCAAAATGTCCGTCAATGACAGACTGGATTAAGAAAATGTGGCACATATACACCATGGAATACTATGCAGCCATAAAAAAGGATGAGTTGGTGTCCTTTGTGGGGACGTGGATGCAGCTGGAAACCATTATTCTCAGAAAACTATCGCAAGAACAGAAAACCAAACACCACATGTTCTCACTCATAGGTGGGAATTGAACAGTGAGATCATACTTGGACACAGGAAGGGGAACATCACACACTGGGGCCTGTTGTGGGGAGGTGGGATGGGGGAGGGATAGCATTAGGAGATATACCTAATGTAAATGACAGGTTAATGGGTGCAGCACACCAACATGGCACATGTATACATATGTAACAAACCTGCACATTGTGCACATGTACCCTAGCACTTAAAGTATAATAATAAAAAATAAATTAATTAATTAATTTAAAAAGAAAAATGTGTTTTCTGTAGCTGTTGGATGAGATGTATTTACAAAGGTCTGTTATGTCCATTTGGCCTAATATGCCATTTAAATACAATGTTTCTTTGTTAATTTTCTGTCTAGATGGTCTGTCTAATGCTGAGAGTGGGGTGTTGAAGTCCCCAGCTATTGTTTTATTGGAGTCTATCTCTCCCTTTAGATCTATTAATAATTGCTTTATATTTCTGGGTGCTCCAGTGTTGGGTACATATATGTTTAGACTTGTTATATCCTCTTGCTGAATTGATCCCTTTATCATTATATAATGACTTTGTCTCTTTTTACTGTTTTTGACTTAAAGTCTCTTTTATCTGAGTGTAGCTACTCCTGCTCACTTTTGGTTTCTGTTTGCATGGATTATTGTTTTCCATCCCTTTACTTTCAGTCTATATGCGTCTTTACAGGTGAGGTGAATTTCTTGTAGACAGCATATAATTGGGTCACATTTTTTAATTCATACAGTGAGTTGATGTCTTTTAAGTAGAAAGATTTTTGTTTGTTTGCTTGTTTTATTATTAGTATACTTTAAGTTCTAGGGTACCATGTGCACACCATGCAGGTTTGTTACATATGTATACTTGTGCCATGTTGGTGTGCCGCACCCATTAACTTGTCTTTTACAATAGGTATTTCACTTAATGCCATCCCTTCCCCTCCCCTCCACCCCATGACAGGCCCCAGTGTGTGATGTTCCCCACCCTGTGTCCAAGTGTTCTCATTGTTTAATTCCCACCTGTGAGTGAGAACATGCGGTGTTTGGTTTTCTGTCCTTGCGGTAGTTTGCTCAGAATGATGGTTTCCAGCCTCATCCATGTCCCTACAAAGGGCATGCACTCATCCTTTTTTATGGCTGCATAGTATTCCATGGTGTATATGTGCCACATTTTCTTAATCCAGTCTATCATTGATGGATATTTGGGTTGATTCCAAGTCTTTGCTGTTGTGAATAGTGCCACAATAAACATATGTGTGCATGTGTCTTTATAGTAGTATGATTTGTAATCCTTTGGGTATATACCCAGTAATGGGATTGCTGGGTCAAATGGTATTTCTGGTTCTAGATCCTTGAGGAATTACCACACAGTCTTCCACAATGGTTGAACAAGTTTACAGTCCCACCAACAGTGTAAAAGCGTTCCTATTTCTCCACATCCTCTCCAGCACCTGTTGTTTCCTGACTTTTTAATGATCACCATTCTAACTGGTGTGAGATGGGATCTCATTGTGGTTTTGATTTGCATTTCTCTGATGACCAGTGATGATGAGCATTTGTTCATGTGTCTGTTGGCTGCATAAATGTCGTCTTTTGAGAAGTGTCTGTTCACATCCTTCGCCCACTTTTTGATGGGGTTGTTTGATTGTTTTCTTATAAATTTGTTTAAGTTCTTTGTAGATTCTGGATATTAGCCCTCTGTCAGATGGGTAAATTGCAAAAATTTTCTTCCTTTCTGTAGGTTGCCTATTCACTCTGATGGTAGTTTATTTTGCTATGCAGAAGCTCTTTAGTTTAATTAGATCCCATTTGTCTGTTTTGGCTTTTGTTGCCATTGCTTTTGGTGTTTTAGTCATGAAGTCCTTGCCCATGCCTGTGTCCTGAATGGTATTGCCTAGGTTTTCTTCTAGGGTTTCTGTGGTTTTCGGTCTAACATTTAAGTCTTTAATTCATCTTGAATTAATTTTTGTATAAGGTGTAGGGAAAGGATCCAGTTTCAGCTTTCTACATATGGCTGGCCAGGTTTCCCAGCACCATTTGTTAAATAGGGAATCTTTTCCCCATTTCTTGTTTTTGTCAGGTTTGTCAAAGATCAGATGGTTGTATATGTGTGGTATTATTTCTGAGGACTCTGTTATGTTCCATTGGTTTGTATCTCTGTTTTGGTACCAGTACCATACTGTTTTGTTTAATGTAGATTTGTAGTATAGTTTGAAGTCAGGCAGCGTGATGCCTCCACCTTTGTTCTTTTGGCTTAGGATTGTCTTGGCAATGCGGGTTCTTTTTTGGTTCCATATGAACTGTAAAGTAGTTTTTTCCAATTCTGTGAAGAAAGTGATTGGTAGCTTGATGGGCATGGCATTGAATCTATAAATTACCTTGGGCAGTATGGCCATTTTCACGATACTGATTCTTCCTATCCATGAGCATGGAATGTTCTTCCATTTGTTTGTGTCCTCTTTTATTTCACTGAGCAGTGGTTTGTAGTTCTTGAAGAGGTCCTTCACATCCCTTGTAAGTTCTATTCCTAGGTATTTTATTCTCTTTGAAGGAGTTGTGAATGGGAGTTCTCTCATGATTTGGCTCTCTGTTTGTCTGTTTTTGGTGTATAGGAATGCTTGTGATTTTTGCACATTGATTTTGTATCCTGAGACTTTGCTGAAGTTGCTTATCCACCTAAGGAGATTTTGGGCTGAGACGATGGGGTTTTCTAAATATACAATCATGTCATCTGCAAACAGGGACAATTTGACTTCCTCTTTTCCTCATTGAATACCATTTATTTCTTTCTCCTACCTGATTGCCCTAGCCAGAACTTCCAACACTGTGTTGAATAGGAGTGGTGAGAGAGGGCATCCCTATCTTGTGCCAGTTTTCAAAGGGAATGCTTCCGTTTTTTTCCATTCAGTATGATATTGGCTATGAGTTTGTCATAAATAGCTCTTATTATTTTAAGAGACATCCCATCAATACCTAGTTTATTGAGAGTTTTTAGCATGAAGTGTTGTTGAATTTTGTCAAAGGCCTTTTCTGCATCTATTGAGATAATTATGTTGTTTTTGTCTTTGGTTCTGTTTATATGATGGATTACATTTATTGATTTGCATATGTTGAACCAGCCTTGCATCCCAGGGATGAAGGCAACTTGATCGTGGTGGATAAGCTTTTTGTTGTGCTGCTGGATTCGGTTTGCCAGTATTTTATTGAGGATTTTCACATCAATGTTCATCAGGGATATTGGTCTAAAATTCTCCTTTTTTGGTGTGTCTCTGCCAGGCTTTGGTATCAGGATGATACTGGCCTCATAAAATGAGTTAGGGAGGATTCCCTCTTTTTCCATTGATTGGAATAGTTTCAGAAGGAATGGTACCAGCTCCTCTTTGTACCTCTGGTAGAATTTGGCTATGAAATCCATCTGGTCCTGGACTTTTTTTGGTTCGTAGGCTATTGCTTATTGCCTCAATTTCAGAGTTTGTTATTGGTCTATTCAGGGATTCAACTTCTTCCTGGTTTAGTCTTGGAAGGGTGTATGTGTCCAGGAATTTATCCATTTCTTCTAGATTTTCTAGTTTATTTGCGTAGAGGTGTTTATAGTATTCTCTGATGGTAGTTTGTGTTTCTGTGGGATTGGTGTTGATATCCCCTTTATCATTTTTTATTGCATCTATTTGATTCTTCTCTCTTTTCTAATTTATTAGTCTTGATAGCGGTCTATCGATTTTGTTGATCTTTTCAAAAAACCAGCTCCTGGATTCACTGAATTTTTGAAGGTTTTTTTCTGTCTGTATCTCCTTCAGCTCTGCTCTGATCTTAGTTATTTCTTGCCTTCTGCTAGCTTTTGAATGTGTTTGCTCTTGCTTCTCTAGTTCTTTTAATTGTGATGTTAGGGTGTCCATTTTAGATCGTCCCTGCTTTCTCTTGTGGGCATTTAGTGCTATAAATTTTCCTCTACGCACTGCTTTAAATGTGTCCCAGAGATTCTAGTATGTTGTGTCTTTGTTCTCATTTGTTTCAAAGAACATCTTTATTTCTGCCTTCATTTCGTTACTTACCCAGTACTCATTCAGGAGCAGGTTGTTCAGTTTCCATGTAGTTGTGCAGTTTTGAGTGAGTTTCTTAATCCTGAGTTCTAATTTGATTGCACTGTGGTCTGAGAGACAGTTTGTTATAATTTCTGTTCTTTTACATTTGTTGAGGAGTGCTTTACTTCCAATTATGTGGTCAATTTTGGAATAAGTGCAATGTGGTGCTGAGAAGAATGTATATTCTGTTGATTTGGGGTGGAGAGTTCTGTAGATGTCTATTAGGTCAGCTTGGTGCAGAGCTGAGTTCAAGTCCTAGATATCCTTGTTAACTTTCTGTCTCCTTGATCTGTCTAATGTTGACAGTAGGGTGTTAAAGTCTCCCATTGTTATTGTGTGGGAGTCTGAGTCTCTTTGTAGGTCTCTAAGGACTTGCTTTATGAATCTGGGTGCATATATATTTAGGATAGTTAGCTCTTCTTGTTGAATTGCTCCTTTTACCATTATGTAATGGCCTTCTTTGTCTTTTGATCTTTGTTGGTTTAAAGTCTATTTTATCAGAGACTAGGACTGCAACCCCTGCGGGTTTTTTTGCTTTCCATTTGCTTGGTGAATCTTCCTCCATTCCTTTATTTTGAGCCTATTTGTCTCTCTGCATGTGAGATGGGTCTCCTGAATACAGCACACTGATGGCTCTTGACTGTTTATCCAATTTGCCAGTCTGTGTTTTTTAATTGGGGCATTTAGCCCATTTACATTTAAGATTAATATTGTTATGTGTGAATTTGATGCTGTCATTATGATGTTAGCTGGTTATTTTGCCCATTAGGTGATGCAATTTCTTCCTAGCATCGATGGTGTTTACAATTTGGCATGTTTTTTCAGTGGCTGGTACTGATTGTTCTTTTCCATGTTTAGTGCCTCCTTCAGGAGCTCTTGTAAGTCAGGCCTGGTGGTGACAAAATCTCTCAGCATTTGCTTATCTGTAAAGATTTTATTTCTCCTTCACTTATGGAGCTTAGTTTGGCTGGATATGAAATTCTGGGTTGAAAATTCTTTAAGAATGTTGAATATTGGCCCCCACTCTCTTCTGGCTTATATGGTTTCTGCCGAGATCTGCTGTTAGTCTAATGGGCTTCCCTTTGTGGGTAACCCGACCTTTCTCTCTGGCTGCCTTTAGCATTTTTTCCTTCATTTCAACTTTGGTGAATCTGACAATTATGTGTCTTGGGTTTTCTCTTCCCAGGGAGTGTCTTTGTGGTGTTCTCTGTATTTCCTAAATTTGAATGTTGGCTTGCCTTGCTAGGTTGGGGAAGTTCTCCTGGATAATATCCTGAAGAGTGTTTTCCAGCTTGGTTCCATTCTCCCCGTCACTTTCAGGTACACCAATCAAACATAGATTTGGTCTTATCATATAGTCCCATATTTCTTGGAGGCTTTGTTCATTTCTTTTTACTCTTTTTTCTCTAAACTTCTTTTCTCGCTTCGTTTCATTAATTTGTTGTTCAGTCACTGATACCGTTTTTTCCATTTGATCGAATCAGCTACTGAAGCTTGTGCATGCGTCACGTAGTTCTCGTGCCATGGTTTTCAGCTCCATCAGATCATTTAAGGTCTTCTCTACACTGTTTATTCTAGTTAGCTGTTCGTCTAATCTTTTTTCAAAGTTTTCAGCTTCCTTGTGATGGGTTCAAACATCTTCCTTTAGCTTGGAGAAGTTTGTTATTACCAACTTTCTGAAGCCTACATCTGTCAACTCATCAAAGTCATTCTCCATCCTGCTTTGTTCTCTTGTGGGCGAGGAGCTGCGATCCTTTGGAGGAGAAGGGGTGCTCTGGTTTTTAGAATTTTCATCTTTTCTGCTCTGGTTTCTCCTCATCTTTGTGATTTTATTTACCTTTGGTCTTTGACGATGGTGACCTACAGATGGGATTTTGGTGTGGATGCCCTTTTTGTTGATGTTGATGCTGTTCCTTCCTGTTTATTAGTTTTCTTTCTAACGGGTCCCTCAGCTGCAGGTCTGTTGGAGTTTGCTGGAGGTCCACTCCAGACCCTGTTTGCCTTGGTATCACCAACGGAGGCTGCAGAACAGCAAATATTGCTGCCTGATCCTTCCTCTGGAAGCTTCGTCTCAGAGGGGCACCTGGCTGTATGAGGTGTCAGTCGGCCCCTACTGGGAGGTATCTCCCAGTTAGGCTACTTGGGCGTCAGGGACCCACTTGAAGAGGCAGTCTGTACGTTCTCAGATCTCAAACTCCATGCTGGGAGAACCACTACTCTCTTCAAAGCTGTCAGACCAGGGACATTTAAGTCTGTAGAAGTTTCTGCTGCCTTTTGTTCAGTTATGCCCTGCCCCCAGAGATGGAGTCTAGAGAGGCAGGCAGGCCTCCTTGAGCTGTGTTGGTCTCCACCCAGTTCAAGCTTCCTGGCTGCTTTGTTTACCTACTCAAGCCTCAGCAATAGCGGACGCCCCTCCCCCAGTCTCACTGCCACCTTGCAGTTCCATCTCGGACTACTGTGATAGCAGTGAGCAAGGCTCTGTGGGCGTGAGACCCTCCGAGCCAGGCCCTTGGATATAATCTCCTGGTGTGCCATTTGCTAAGACCGTTGGAAAAGCACAGTATTAGGGTGGAAGTGTCCTGATTTTCCAGGTACCGTTTTTCACGGCTTCCCTTGGCTGGGAAAGGGAATTCGCTGACCTCTTGCGCTTCCCGGGTGAGGCTATGCCCCACCCTGCTTTGGCTCACACTCTGGGCTGTACCCACTTTCCAACACGTCCTAGTGAGACGAACCCGGTACCTCAGTTGGAAATGCAGAAATCACCCGTCTTATGCGTTGCTCACGCTGGGAGCTGTAGACTGGAGTTGTTCCTATTCGGCACTCGGCCATCTTGGATCAGCCTCCTTAAGGAGAAAGTTTAATCCATTTACCTTAAAGTGACTATTGATATGTAAGGGTGTATTTCTGTCATTTTATTAATTGATATCTGATTTTTATGTTCTTTGTTTCATTCTTTTTTTTTATTTCTGTAATGGTACATTTGAGTTATTTTTCTACCTCATTTGTGTGTTTGCTCTATCAGTAAGTTCAGTAAGTTTTATACTTTCTTGTGTCTTCATGACAGCAGATATTGTCCCTTTGTTCCAGGTGTAAGACTCCCTCAGGCATTTCTTACAGAACTGCACTAGTCGTGATGCAGTCCCTCAGCTTTTGCTTGTCTGGAAAATACCTTATTTCTCCTTCCTCTATGAAACATAAGTTTGTTGAGTATATATCCTTGGCTGACAGCTGTTTTTCCTTCAGCACTTTGAATATATCATCCCATTCCCTGCTGGTTTGTAAGATTTCTGCAGAGAAATCCTGTTAATCTGGTAAGAGTTCCCTTATAGGTGACTAGATGCTTTTCTCTTGCTATCTTTAGAATTTTCTTTGCATTTTTGCTTTTAACAGTTTGACTATAATTTCATGCAGAAGACTGTTTTGTGTTTATATCTGTTTCATATCTGACTCTCCAAACTTTCTCTGTCTGGATGTCTAAATCTCTTGCTAGATTTGGAAAGTTTTCAGCTACTATTTTGTTAAATAGGGTTTCTAAACCTTTTATTTTCTCTTCACCATTTAGGATACCAAAAATTCAAATATTTGGTTGCTTTATAGTGTCCCATATGTCACATAGGCTTTGTTCATTCATTTTTATTCTTTTTTTTTTTTTTTTATCTTGAGACGGAGTTTTGCTCTTGTTGCCCAGGCTGGAGTGCTGTGGCATGAACTCAACTCACTGCAACCTCCGCTTCCAGGGTTGAAGCAGTTCTCCTGCCTCAGCCTCCCAAGTAGCTGAGATTACAGATGCTCACCACCACACCTGGCTGTTTTTTTCTATTTTTAGTAGAAACGGGGTTTTGCCTTGTTGGGGAGGCTGGTCTTGAACTCCTGAGGTGATCCACCCGCCTCGGCCTCGTGAAGTTTATCTTTGTTTCACTGGGTTATTTCAAAAGACCTGTCTTCACGTTCTGAAATTCTTTCATTAGCTGTATCTAGTCCTTTGTTGATGCTTTCGAATGTGTTTTGTATTTCATTTAATGAATTCTTTAGTTCTAGAATTTCTATTTGGTTCTTTCTTATGATTGTGTTTCTTTGGTAAATTTCTTATATTCTAAATTGTTTTTCTGAATTATTTGTATTGCTTTTCTGGTTTTTCTTATATTTCAGCTGAGCATCTTTAATATCAGTATTTCAAATTCATTATCTGGGATTTCTTAAATTTTTGTTTTTGATTAGAATCTATTGCTGGAGGATTATTGTATTTCTTTGGAGGTGTCATATTGCCTTGCTTTTTCATATTTCTTCTGTCCTTATGTCAATATCCATTCATCTGTTATAGCAGTCACTTCTTTCAGTTTTTTGAGCTTGCTTTCATAGGGGAAGACTTTTTCCTGAAGATGCATCTATAGTGTTGGTTGGGTAGAGCACTCTGGCTTTGATTCAGGGTGCATGTGAAAGTACAGTCTTCATATATCTTCTGCTGTAAACAGTGTTATGGTGTCTGTGATTTCCACAGTGGCTTAGGGTACAGTTGTTAGTGGAGGCTGTAGTGAAGTTTTGCTGGGGGTGGGGATGTGAGGTGAGCCTGTCCTCAGGCCTCAGTGGTGGCAGCAGCAGGCCCAAGCCTGCCTGTCCTTGGGCCCCCGGTGTTGTACATGAGTACCAGTGTTAGCAAATCCAGGCATTCTGATTCTTGGGCCTCTAGGCAGCTTGCTCAGGTGCTAGTAGTGGCAGCAGTGGGCCAGGCAGGTGGGCAGGTGGGTTCTTGGGCCTCTGGGAAGCCGATATGGCTTGGGTGATGGCATTAGGACTAACCTCTGGGTTCCAGGCAGTCCATGCTGATGTTGGTGGTGACTCTGACAGGCTGGGCAAGCCAGTCCCCAGGTCCACAGGTGGTACATGCAGATGGATACCTGCTGCAGTGATTAAAGGCAGGTTGGGTGGGCTCAATCTCAGGCCACCAGGAGGAGTGCTCAGGTGTGGCACAGGTGATGGACTAGGCTGGGTAGTCCCCAGGCCTCCCAGTGTGCTCAAATACTGGGGGCACAGAATCAAGACCTGTCCTCAGGCCCTCCAGTGGTGTTTGTAGGTGCTAACTGTCTTGGCAGGGTAGGGATGACCACCAGACCCAAGGAAGAATCCTCAGGTGAAGGCGGCAGTGGCTACGCTGCAGACCTGCTACTAGGGAGGGCTTTTAGTGGCAACAGCTGTATGCAGGCAGCTAGGGAATACCCACTTCACTTGTGCTTTGGTCCCAGCTGCAGCAGCCCACAGCTGCAGATGCTGCAGACAGGAAGTTTGTTGTTGGAGTACACAAAGATGTGCAGCAGCTTCGCTGCTGGGGGCAGCAGGATCTTTGCCAATGGCTCAAGCTTTAGTCCTGAAAGCAGCAACCAGTCACAGTGGTGGCCTGTGGGTAGGGAATGTCAGTGGGACTCCAGACATGTGGAGATGTGGGGACTGTAGGACCCGTGGGCAGGATGCAGTCTGTTGGGGGTTGTGCTCTCAATATGATACCTTGTTCTACCTGCTTAGGGTTTAAGAGGTGTATAGGACCCAGCGTGAGCTCCCTCTCTTGAGCAATGCCTTGCACGACTCCAGGCATCTCCCTGTGTTAGTTGCAGCCCACAAGGGTCTAGGGTCTTTCCCATGACTAGAATACAGGAGTCCACGATGGGAATGTGGACCCCTGGGGGTCACTTACTTACCCTTTCCCCACACTGGAGAACCTTTCTAGGCTCCCAGCAGATTGCAGCCTGGCAAGCTTACTTCCCTCTCCTTCCTTGTTTTACATGTTTCCAGTCACTCCTGCTTAATTCCAGTGTTCTCTTTTAGGTGATCTGTTCAAAGTGTAACATTTTAAATGAAGTTCCACATTATTTTCTAATAAAATAAAATAGTGGCAGACTCCTTGTAAAAAATTGGCAATTTTTCTTTCGACAGTACATTTTATTTATCATTTTAACTATGCAAAATGGATTTTTAAATAATTGATAATAGTTTTGTTTCTTCAGTAAACTAAATATCTTCCTTAACTCTGCTCCAAAAAAAAGAGTCTGGCTCACTCAGCGGATTTGCTTAGCACTACCTTCTGTTTTAAAGTAGTATGCAGGTACACATGTAAGTTTGGTACATATCCTAGCTGCCAAATTCCATATTAGTGGAATCTGAATCCAGTTACAGTTGGTAAAGAAAGAAGTAGTTTCATAAAATACTCTAAACTATAGTGTATATAATGTACATCGTTTGAAAATGCTTTATTTACCAGACATTGAAATACTACCCTTTTTTCCCCAGAGGAGAAGAAACAAATATCACTTTAAATGATCTCAAGCCAGCCACGGATTACCATGCAAAGTAAGGAATTCCTACAGAATGCCTCTATATGATACAGCATAAGGGTTTTTTTTTTTTTAATAATTATTTTTTTAAAATCTATTATATAATTTAAACATTAATTTTGGATTAAAAGCAGACTTTGTGGGCTGGGCACAGTGCGCCTGTAATCCCAGCAACTTTGGGTGGGCAAGACAGGAGGATTTCTTGAGACCAAGAGTTTGAGACCAGTCTGAGCGACATAGCGAGACCCCATCTCCACAAAAAAATCCAAAAAGTAGCCAAGCATCGTGATACAGGCCTGTGGCATCAGCTACTCAGAAGGCTGAGGTAGGAGGATTGCTTGAGCCCAGGAAGTTAAGACTGCAGTGAGCCATGATTGTGCCATTATATTCCAGCCTGGGCTACAGAGTGAGACTCCGTCTCAAAAAAAAAAAAAAAAATTGCAGACTTCAATTTTTCTGTTGGTAAAATTATCAAAATTTTTCAACAAACAAAAACATTTAACTCATGTTACAGTGAAGGGCTAGAATTCTGGGTTTGGAATGAATCTGTAGAATATGTCTATAGCATCTAGTTTGGCACTGGAAACTTGTCCCAGCTTTTGAAGTTTTTATAAAATAATTATAAATACTTCGTTTACACACATTTTTACTACATCCTATTTTAGGGTTCGGGATACAAGACTAGAATTTCATAACGTTTAATAGGAAGAACTTAGATAATATTTTACTCTATGCAGTTCTTCTAGTGTAATTTACTAAAATTTCATAGACTCTAGGGCTTACCCAACTAAAGCCTAATATAATACATTTAGTTAATTACCCCCATTTTTAAAAAGAGTGTATGTGGTTGGGATTATTTCTGTTAAACTACTAAGTGTTCAAGTGTACTTTCTATGGATATACTCAAAGTATTGTCCAACCTAATATTTTTCAAACTGTAGATTCTAGTCACATTTAGTCATGAATTTAATTTTGTGCGTTATATTCAGCATTTTTTTTTTAAAGAAATAGAATCAAATAGGACAGAAAGCATTAGTGTATTCCCCATAGTTGAGAACATTGTTTCAGGAAACTTGTTTCAGGAATTTTTTTTGCGTGTGTGTGTAAATACACATATATGTACACTCACAGTTATATCACAATTTTAAATTATTTCTTTCGGTTGCAGCAAAAAAGAAAAAAAAACTTGTCCTTTTTTTTGGAAGGGTCACCTTTTACTTCTGATAGTCATATTTTCTTGATGGAACTTTTAGTGGACAGCTTCCTAATCTGCAAGTACTTAAAGGTGACACTATTGAAAATAGGATACAGTGATTCTGAAAGGTAAAACTATTTATTTTATCACCATAGAGTCCAGGCAGAATATAATTCTATAAAGGGAACTCCTTCAGAAGCTGAAATCTTTACCACCCTGAGCTGTGAACCTGATATACCTAATCCACCAAGGATAGCCAATCGGACCAAAAATTCACTCACTTTGCAATGGAAGGTAAGAATATTCTTCAGGGTGTTTCCAACTGGATGTGTGTTTCTTTGTTTCCCCTGTTTCAGTTGTTTATGGAGACAAAGAGCTCTAATTTGTTCCTGCTCTTTACATATGAGACAGAAATGCCTATTTAATGTATCTTAAAATAACACTGTTACTGGTTTTTCTTACTATATGTAAATATAGCAAAAACGATTGATTTGTAATTAACAGTGCTTATTACATTGCACATGTGATGGCATTGAGATTCACAACAGTGATTCTTAACCCATTACTCCTTTTTGTAATACTTTGTCATGATGCCTTTATATTCTGAGTTG
The DNA here is from genome assembly GCF_007565055.1 of Rhinopithecus roxellana. Taxonomy (NCBI): domain Eukaryota; kingdom Metazoa; phylum Chordata; class Mammalia; order Primates; family Cercopithecidae; genus Rhinopithecus; species Rhinopithecus roxellana. Next base: position 43,425,666 of record NC_044566.1, on the reverse strand, counting down.
TATTGTAAAATTAGATTTATAATAACTGTACTCATAGATCAATATGCTGCCTAAAAGGAAGAATAAAGTTATTCTCAATAGAAAAGTATATATTTTAATTTATAAATGTTTGGTCCCAGCTACACAAGAAGATACAATGAAGTGGACAGATACCATACATAGAATTAGTCATTCATATACCACAGACAGCATTGTCACTGATTATGTGATTTTCTGAAATAGTGTGGACTCGGTAAATTTCTGAACAAATTAAATGCAGTCTTTCCCAGATTGCACAGTTATTGCATTTTGGGAAACTTGGTGTCTGTTAAAACCATACAAAAAATACTTTATAAAATGGAATTTGGTTCTTCAGTTCTGATAGATATTTGAAAGTCCTAGAGGAAAAGAACAATTCCTCATCATACTGATTGTCCCCCATTCTGTGGGGCTATTAGCGCCCTTGATCTTTACCCCATAACCACCAGACTCTCCCCTCCTGCTTTATTGTGATCAGGTCAGAAATAGCCCCCACAAAATTTCAAAGCATCCCCTAGAATGGGGTACCACTCCTGTTAGTATTGGTTTGCAGTGAGATGTAACTATTCCTCTTGATTCTTGATTTAATTATCTGTCCTTGCTTCGAGACCAAGCTCAGGGCTAGCCTTACTTTTGAAAGCTTTTAAAAATGTGAGGCTTACTACTTGTTCTGTAGCTTGTTAGTTTCTAGTTCTTCTGAGGATATTAGATACTTTTGTAGTCAAAAAGTACTATTAACACAGGTAAGTAAAGCAGCTGTGTATATATACATATATTCATGTGTGATTAAAAAGTATGACTAATTTTATTTCATGTCACTTACAGTAGTATTTTATTTGTGAATATGTTCAGACCCTTTCCTTTGGTAGAGCAGTTGAGGTAGCAACCCATTGTTCTTTATATAGGTTAAAGATTTCTGTAGGTAACTGTTCCTTTATTTCAATGATAATTAAAATACAATTTTGAAATGTCTGCCTTTAATAGTATCCTAACATCCCTATATAAGATGTAGGCAGTGGTACCTCAGATTACCCACACAGGTTTCCCAGGCTTGAACCCTTCCAGAAATGGCCCTATGTACACACACAATAATCAATATTGTTGGAAAAAGGTATTGTCACTGTTGTTGGAGGATAGTATTATATACCTCAGAGTCGGGAGGATTAAAACAGGTAGCATCTAAATAGCCCAAGGTATAATGTCTAGAACATAATGAGCATAATAACTATTGTTATTTAATATTAAAAATGAAGAAAAGTCACTAAGAGTAGTTTAGTGACTTGAATATCTAGTCTTTTGACTGCTACCTCACCTAATCTAAAAGGATTCCTATGGGGGTTAACATGGGAGGTAGCAAGCAGTTGAGAGAGGTATCTTATTAACTGACTTTGTTTAGAATTGCCAGAGCATGGTGATAACAAAAAGCTCACTAAAGATGGTCTTTTTCTATTTATTGCCAGTTCCCCGAGGCAGACTGTGTACTTCTCAGCCCCTAGAATACTGGGTAGGAACACTGATTTTGTGGGCAGGTACAACAAATTCACTTCTGCTCTACTTTTAACGACTTTGTGATCTGGGACAATTTATTTGGTTCTTTGAAGCCCTCATTTCCTCTTTTGTAAAGTTCAGGTAATAGTACTTCATAGAGTTGATTTGAGGACTAAATGAAATAAGGTAAAAAAAAAAACACTTTACACTTTACACTCCTCTAACTTGGAGAAAAGCTAGAGGATCAGTCTCAGGTTAAGGTGGACATTTTAATAGCCTCACTTTTGAAAAAGAGGAAAATTAATCAAGTAAATGTGAGAGACCTCAGCAACTAGACTAGAGCAGTCTGGAGTCATTAACAGTTGGAAAATGTCTTTTTATACCCCTCACTTCCTGCTGAGACTTTTGATCTCTCTCTTTGGATTCTCTTCCTCTACATCATAAGAGTTGGAGTTTCCCAAAGATTCTTTCTCTGCCCCGTTCACATTATATTCATTTTTAACTGCCACTGCTTTGCCAGTCAGTGAGATATTACTCTAACAAGCAAATTCTGGCTATGCTAACCAGTTTTAAATTATAATTTAAAAAAAATTAATGTTATAAGATCTGTATTAGTGCTTAACAAGTAATTTAGACCTCTATGTTCCTCTGTATTAAAAACTTAATGATCCTTGATTGCCATTTACATAGTTAGCAATATTATGTAAAAACTGGATAGAGTTAATGAAACATCATTTCAAAAATTAAAATGGTAGAATTTTGACCAGAGTCTTAAAGTCAATTGTCTGCAAATATATGGAGTTATAATAAGAATAGGGGTGATCATTTGTTCTGCAAAGAGGAAATGGGCTGAAATTGTAGAAAGAAAATTCAGATGGAAGTAAGGTTGAAATTCATGATTTTGAGAGTGATTAAATACTGAAATAAAATGCCAAGGGAACTGCATTCTTTTACACCTAAAATATTAACAGATTGCTAAGTCAGCAGTCTCAGGTAACCAGCACAGTCAGTCTAGAAACGAGAACCGAGACACTGCCCTCCCAGAGCTTCTTTCAGCACCCTGGTTCTTCACTCTTTGGTATTTTATACAGTATTCCATTTATTTTGTAAGGTGAGTTTTAATACAAATGACAGGATCAGTCCTACAAACTTAAGCTGATAAAACTCTCTGTAAGAAAAGCAAAATGGTTTTTTTAATGACTTTTTCAATTTATTAATAGTTCTTGCTAAAAGAGATTGTTCAGTGTTCAGGAAGACTTGAGTAGCTTCTTGCTTTCTTTCCTTATATTTCTTTCCTTAAATTTGAAAGGATTATAGGGTATACAATACATATATTTTTGTATTTTCATGAACATTTTCCCAGGACTAAGTCACAGAGAACATATATTTTTGTATTTTCATGAACATTTTCCCGGGACTAAGTCACAGAGAACATCTGCCACATAAGCTAGATCCTTATATTAGATCATCACAGTATCATTTATGAATGTACTAATTTGTTTTCATTTTGTTTTTTGATGTTGGTTTTAGGCACCTAGTGACAATGGTTCTAAAATCCAAAACTTTGTATTAGAATGGGATGAAGTAAGTAAATTGAATCTTTTTAAATGGTTAACATTATGTGCGTATCTTCAGGCAGAAATAACTTTTTCGTTTGTTTTAATCATCAAGTATATTCTTCTGTCAAAAAAAGTATGAATGATTTTGTGTGGTGCATGAGTGGATTGATGGTGTTTTTAGAAAACATTCCTGACTTCCCTATTTTCAACTAAATCACCATCAAAACTATTATTTAGGTAACTACCTTGATAAAGGAACTTTTTTTTCATATCAGCCTTAGAGGCAAGTGTATTCCTTTTCCTACGGCTGCTATAACAAATTACCCCAAACCTGATATTAAAACAGTACATTATTCTCTTACTGTTCTGGAGGCCAGAAATCCAATATGAGTTTCTCTGGGACAAAATCAAGGTGTCAGCATGGCCAGGCCCTCTCCAGCAACTTTAGAGGAGAATCTGTTTCCTTGCCTTGACAAGCTTCTGTAGGCTGTCATTACTTGGTTCATGGCCACATCATATTGCCTTTTCTCCCCTTGTTTCCATCATCACATCACCTTCTTCCTCCTCTGTCTTCAAACCTCTAACACTTAAGATTCCACGTAGGGTCTATTCAGATAATCCAGGATGAGCTGCCATCTCGAGATTCTTAGTCACACTGTACGTACCAATAAGGTTATTTTCACAGGTTCAGGGGATTGGGATGTGGATATTCATGGTGGCCATTACTCAGCCAACCACAGCAAGCATACTGGACTTCGTTGTTTAGTACAGGGGCGTCCAATCTTTTGGCTTCCTTGGGCCACACAAAATACTAGATTTGTTCAAAGGTAGTTGCTGTTTTTGCCGTTAAAAGTAATGGCAAAAACAGCAGTTACTTTTGCACCAACCTACGTTAACACTAACAATAATAGCTAATGAGCTTTTGAAAAATCACAAAAATATCTCGTAATATTTTCAGAAGTTAACAAATTTGTGTTGGGCCACATTTAAAGCTGTTCTGGGCCGCATGTGGCCCTTGGGCCGCAGGTTGGACAAGCCTGGTTTAGTACATTGTTTTTACTATCAGTTACTATGTTCTCTCTTGCCCTGTGGCTTGTACCAAGCTAAGAAGAGGGGCCAGAGGGAGTAGAAGAAATTCCATTGATAAGTTGGGAATCTGGCAGTATATTAAAAGAACAATAAAGCACAACCAAGTAGATTTTATTCCAGAAATTCTAAGATAATTTAAAATTAGAAAACCTATTAACATATCACATTAATTTAGAAGAAAACTATATTGATAAATTAAGGAAGAGTATTTGATTACCATTCATCTGAGTTAAAACTCAAAGCAGATTAGGAATAGAAAGGTAATTTCTTATTTGATAGTTATTTTTGTACCATCACTAAACAAATAAAGGCGTTTTTATGCAATGCTGAAATAAGTCAAGATTGCCAATTATCCCTACCTTTATTTAACATTCTTTCAGAAGTTATTCTTAAGGCAGTATGACTTGAAACCAAAGCAAAAAGTACAGTCATGGGTCTGGCTTGGGGGCAAAACTGTCATTATTTAGAGATGATACGATTTTCTACTTAGAAACTCAGTTGAATCCACTAAACAAGCATTCAGTAAAGCAGTCAAGGACAGTCTACAGGTTTTCTTTGAAGCAGAAGTCACCCTAACTACCCTTTCATCTCTAGCAACACAATAAAGAAAAATGGGTGGTGAATGTGAAACTTACCCGTTTTATTTAGCACTCAAAATTTCTAAAACTCTTTAGTTGTCCTAACTTTTCTCTCTCCCTCTTATTGCCTGTAATTGGGCTGTGCTCTCTGGTAGAACTTTTTCAGTGTTAGTCTAAGCAGTAGAAGCTCCAAAAGTTTTATTTTAAAGAAGTTTATGAGCTATCTAGTTGGAAGTTTGGGCATGGGTAAGGACCTTTTCTTAAAACTGTTCACTTAGAGCTTTCCATAGGTTGAAAAAAACTGCCGGTTGACCCTGTCAAAGATCGTCACCCCATTTCTACCACTGGTAGGTAGTCTTCCATGGAGATTGTAGGGGCCATACCTGCAGAGTTTTCTTTATTAAAACCAGAGATTTGACATTGGCTAAAAGATAGTGCTTAATTCAAGAAGCTATACAAAGATACCTGCTTTCTGGTGTTTTAATTCTGTGTTTGATGATCTATATCATATAAAAGATGTGCTGTATCTCAGCCTTCTCTTGAGATCCATGGCTTTTAGTATACACTTGCTAATATGTAACTGTCAAGAAGGAATTGATGTGGATTTATCTTTTTGCAGTAATGTACATGATATATAATAAGCCATTTCTTGTAGGGAAAAGGAAATGGAGAATTTTGTCAGTGTTACATGGGCTCACAGAAACAATTTAAAATTACTAAACTGTCACCAGCAATGGGCTGTAAATTCAGGCTATCGGCCAGAAATGACTATGGTACAAGGTAAGGTGTATTTTATAAAAGAATGTAAATATTTTTAGATTATCAAGTCAACTTCACTTGTATAATTATTTACTGTCCAAATTATTCATTAAAAATTCTGTTTAGTTTATCTCTTTGTTGATATGGTTAAGATGTGTTCACCAGTCTAGCAAAAGCTGTGAGAGAGTTATCTTAGTTACATAGGAACCACAGGAAAGATTAAACTTACAACTTTCCAAGATTTTCTGATATAAATTAGATTTTTATATGTGACCAAGAGATTTTTCTTTTGCTCCTCAGCATATGTAATTTCAATATTTTGTTTAAAGTCAGGTGAGTTGTAAGAACATCTAAAATACCCAATTTAAATAGAAAGGCCAAGTATCTTTCAAGAGTCATTAAAATTATTTTTGATCTAGAGATAGCGCTGCTCACCTTAGGGGCAGGTGCATTTAATTACACAACTGAGAACTTACATTTTCTATTTTATATAAATGGCATTGAAAGTGTGTTTAAAAGTTACAGCATTTACACCAGTACATGAGTGTTATTGTTTCCATAAGAATATATATAGTTTTTCATCGACTGGACAAATTATGATATAAAGGCTTACAAATCTGAACAAAACTGCATTTTTAATAGAACACTAATTGACTGTTTGGTGTCTGACCTGGTTATCATAAAGAGATCAAACCCAAGATATATTATTTGTATTATAATTCATTATCAAAAATTGTCATTTTCAAAAAAAATTACATCTGTTACAAACTTGTTCTTTCACTGTAAAAATAACTTTTTCACACCTTTTAAAACCATTTGTTTCAACAGTGGTTTTAGTGAAGAAGTCTTATATTACACTTCAGGCTGTGCTCCTTCTATGCCAGCAAGTCCTGTATTAACCAAGGCTGGAATTACTTGGTTATCCTTACAATGGAGTAAGCCTTCAGGAACACCATCAGATGAAGGAATTTCTTACATTTTAGAGATGGAGGAAGAAACTTCAGTAAGTACAAATATGGATTTTAAATAGTGTATTTAAAACATTTTCAGCTTAAGGAGATTTTGGGCCAAGACGATAGGGTTTTCTAAATATACAATCATGTCATCTGCAAACAGAGACAATCTGACTTCCTCTCTTCCTATTTGAATACACTTTATTCTTTCTGTTGCCTGATTGCCCTGACCAGAACTTCCAATACTATGTTGAATAGGAGAAGAGGGCATTCTTGTCTTGTGCTGGTTTTCAAAGAGAATGCTTCAAGCTTTTGCCCATTCAGTATATTGGCTGTGGGTTTGTCATAAATAGCTCTTATTATTTTGAGCTACGTTCCATCAATACCTAGTTTATTGAGAGTTTCTGGCATGAAGGGGTATTGAATTTTATCAAAGGCCTTTTCTGCGTCTATTGAGATAATCATGTGGTTTTTGTCATCGGTTCTGTTTATGTAATGGATTACATTTATTGATTTGCATATGCTGAACCAGCCTTGCATTCCTGGGGATGAAGCCAAGTTGATCATGGTGGATAAGCTTTTTGATGTGCTGCTGGATTCGATTTGCCAGTATTTTATTGAGGATTTTCGCATTGATGTTCATCAGGCATCTCAGCCTGAAATTTTCATTTTTTGTTGTGACTGCCAGGTTTTGGTATCAGGATGATGCTGGCCTCATAAAATGAGTTAGGGAGGAGTCCGTCTTTTTATATTGTTTGGAATAGTTTCAGAAGGAATGGTACCGGCACCTCTTTGTACCTCTGGTAGAATTTAGCTGTGAATCCATCTGGTCCTGGACTTTTTTTGGTTGGTAGGCTATGCTGGAAACCATCATTCTCAGCAAACTAACACAGGAACAGAAAACCAAACACTGCATGTTCTCACTCATAAGTGGGAATTGAACAATGAGAACACGTGGACACAGGGAGGGGAACATCACACAGCAGGGCCTGTTGGGGGGTAGGGGAGTAGGGGAGGGATAGCATTAGGAGAAATACCTAATGTAAATGATGGGTTGATGGGTGCAGCACACCACCATGATACATGTGTACCTATGTAACAAACCTGCATGTTCTGCACATGTATCCCAGAACTTAAAGTATAATTTTTTTTAAAATCAGAAAAAAAAAACATTTTAGTGTGGCATTAATCCTAATACAATAAATATTGCCACAGTAATTAGCTCATTTCCCAGTCCTTTGAAGCCGTGACTTGTTACTGTTTGGAATAGGTTAGGCATGAAGAACTCAGTCTTTTTTTTTCTTTTGCGACAAGGTCTTGCTCTGTAGCCCAGGCTGGAGTGCAGTGGCACAATCTCGGTTCACTTCAACCTTGAACTCCTGGGTTCAGGCAATCCTTTCGCCTCAGCCTTTCAAGTAGATGGGACTACAGGCACATGCCACCATGTGCCTGTATTTTAATTTTAAAATAAAAAAATTTTATTTTTTGTAGAGACAGAGTTTCGCTATGTTGCCTAGGCTGGTCTCGCACTCCTAGGCTCAAGTGGTCCTTCCACCTCGTCCTCCCAAAGTGCTGGGATTACAGACTTGAGCCACTATGCCCAGCCTGAAAACTCTGTATTTTCTTTTGATGTGAAAGAGGTTTTGTTTTGTTTGTGTGTGTATATATATGTCTGTCTGTGCTTTGGAACCACATAGGCTACACTTTAACTGCATCTGTTTTAGGGGAATTATGGGGAGGGGAAGATCACAGCCTTCTTGACTAAGCAGCTCTAAAAGATGAAGAAATATGTGTCTGCCTTTCTCTAAATGTATTTATACACTGCTTCCCAAAGTGTCACAGAAGATTTTTAAAGTTTCCTGTGAAACTGTGGTGCAGCCTGAATCTAGTTACCTAGATCCTAGCTGACCAGAAGTTAGGGTGTATTCTATTATTAGATCTATATATAGTTCATACATTTTCAGAGCTACTTTGAAGGAATATAGGTCAAAAATAGCACTGGTCCACCCCTAAGTATATACCCAAAAGAATTGAAAACACGTGTTCATACAAAAAACTAGTACACAAATGTTCATAGCAGCATTATTCATAATAGTCAAAAAGTGGAAACAACCCAGATATCCATCAACAGATAGATGAATAAACAAAATGTGGTGTATCCATACAATGGAATATTTTTCAGCCATAAAAAGAGTACCGGTATATGCCACAACATGAATCAACCTTGAAAACATTATGCTAAATAAAAGAGCCCAGTTACAAAAGACTACATATTATATGATTCCATTTATATGGATATAGACAAATCCATAGAAACAGGAAGTAATATTAGTAGATAGGAGGAGGAGGGAAGTGACTGCTACCCAAAAAAGGACAGGCTTTTTCTGAAATTAGAAATTAGGTGAGGGTTGCACAACTTTGTGAATACACTATAAGCCATTAGATTTTATACTTTGAAATGGTGAATTTTACAGCATATGAATTATATCTCAATTTTTTTTAATTCAAGAAATGATAACGTTTGGAAAGTTTGTAAAGCGTTGTCACTGGTGCTGGACATAGCAATCCCAAATCTAAGTGACATCCTCACCTGCCAGCGCAGCTAACCCTTTAATTATTTACTTAAACAACTATGTGTTAAGGGCAAGTTAAATATGTTAACTACTTACAGTTCTGTTCAGCTCTTGCACGATGTCTCTGGGAAATCTCTGTTCTTGGGATAGCTTACTGATGGTGAAGTTACCATTGGCTCCAACGCTAACCTCTCTTCCCTCAACACAAAGATCGTCTTCTCTTGGCCTACTATATTTACTGAGACTAAGTGGTCTGCTTCATCTTCCACCAAATGTTCAATAAGCATTTCCGGGTCTACCCACTGAAGACAGAAGCATCAAGGTGAGGATTCCACTCAACAGAGCTTTAGTCATATTGCACATAGTAGAAGATGAAGAGAAACCTGGGTCTTTTTACATATTCATTATTGCCCATATTTCTATTGTTAAGACATCGAATGAAGACTTTGTTTTCCTTTTCCAGGGATACGGTTTTAAGCCTAAATATGACGGAGAAGATCTTGCTTACACAGTGAAAAATCTCAGACGTAGTACTAAGTATAAATTTAAGGTAAGCTTTGAAAACCCTTAAAAGATTTGTTCCTTGTTCCTGCTCTTACTGGCACATTGGGGTTCTTTGTTTTCTGTTTGTTGTTTGTTTGTTTTTTGAGACAGGCTCTTACTCTGTCACCCAGGCTGCTGCAGTGGCACAGTCATGGCTCGCTGCAGCCACAACCTCCGGGGCTCAAGTCATCCTCCCACCTCAGCTTCCCAAGGAGCTGAGACCACAGGTGCATGCCACCACACTTGGCTAACTTATTTTGTAGAGACGAGTTTTCACCATGTTGCCCAGGCTGGTCTCAAACTCCTGGGTTCAAGTGATTTTCCTGCCTCGGCCTCCCAGAGTTCTGGGATTACAGACACGAGCCACTGCACCCGGCCTCTATTCTTACTGTTTTAAATCCAAGTATATACTTCACTCCTTTGGTTTTAGATCTTATATAATGTTGACCTTTTCTAGTGAGCTTTTTTGTTTTACTTTATTATATAGTGGTGCTTCTCAAACTTTGTATATTTAAAACAAAAACCAATTTTTATGACTCTTATTTGTGTAATGTGACCAAACATCTTTTAAAATATGAATGTTAGAACGTACTAAGTGTATGCTTTGTTGGCAGGGATATCACAGAAAATAATGCTACATTTTTCTCAATGTATCATATCAAGTGGCGTATCATTTCAATTTGTCTTATTACTGGTAGTCACTTGATAAAGCCTGTATCTACCATATTCTTCTCATATTTATAATAACCATAAAGTTATTCTTTTTTGTTTGTAATTAATAAGTATTTTGTAAATACTGTGTACCCTGTGAGCATCTTGTTCCTTATTAAACTTTCATCCATCGTTTTAACACCCATTGGTGATTCTTGCCTAAATCAATTATAACCATGATTGATGGTGCCAAGTGGTGATTTTTAAAATTTTATCATTTTTTCTACATTAATTAGTTGGCATTATACTGTAAGGAAAGAAAGACTTTCTCTTCTCCCCATTTATATCAGTAGGTACTCATGGAAGTCTGTTCAATGGGTTGTATTTTGTTGCTTTGATTATTGTGAGGCTCAAATTGTCCCAGATTTGGGATCCCCTACAAGCTGGCTGCAGAATCCTTTTGACATGTCTCTCATTCTTTGAGCCCTTCCTTTCTGGCACAAGATATTCTAGTCCCAACTTAAAGTTTACCTTCTTCAACTCTGGAATTGGCCATTTCTCAAAGCACCAGGATCCTTTTAGTGGACAGTGATATTTAGGAATCAAGATCTAGATACTAAGTATACTTAATTGCCATAGAGGTTTTACTGCTCCTGGGTACCCTCCCAATGGACAGAGCTAGGAAATATATGTGTGTATATGTTTAGTTTATATACAAATATTTATACACATGTATATACATAAATATACAGTTACAACACAGATACATGTCTGTGTTTCTTATCTCTGTATTTTTAAAAATCATGAGTTCACACCAGATACCCTCAATTCTAATCCAGTGCCACAGGTTAATTTTAGTTTTCCCCTGTCTTTATTTCTAACTTCCTTCATCATCAGTGAGAAACTTTGATCCAGTTCAGTATATTTACTTACTGGATCAAACCCCTCCCTGTCCCCCCATTCTCTTCCCTAAAGTCCTATTCAGGATCAAGGTGCTTGAGTTCCTACTGGGTACATGCTGCTGCCTCCACCCAACACATCCCTGTCCCCAGCACAAAGGCTTGCCTTAACTCAGCCCACCTATTGGCCTTTGGACTAAATTATTCCAGGAGGAGGGTGGGGAGACTACATGTCATTCTTGCTCACTTGAGGCAAGCTTTGAAGATTGTTCTAGTGTGAAGACTCCTGAAATTCTTATTTTTCCTAGTATAGTATTATTCTAGAATATATTTTTGCTCTTTGTCTTGGTCAGTATATACATTGCTATTTCTTGGCTGACCGTGCTTGAATTAGTTAATATACCAGTTAATATAAGCCAGACTGTATTTGCACAGAAGTTTTCCCAAGAATATAACAGGATGCTCATTAGTTGATAAATTCAACATTTAAATTTTCCTACCAGTGCTTATTTAATCAAACCATTTCAAATAAATGATAAAAAGCTGCTGTAAATTGTGTTCACTATTAAAAAGCAAAGATAAATTTTATTACTTCTTAAGAACCTTAAGTCTTTAGCAATGGGAAATTTGATTATTTAGTACATAATAATTGTTATGCTTTATTTTATGCTATTAGCTTCATTTTAAAAATGTATAATAATGCTAGGTCAATTTAATTTCTAAATATGGTTTTCATATTTACAAGATTTATAAAATACCTGAGAAATAGGCACATCCATTCCAGTTTTGTGATGATATTGGGTTGTATTTTTGCTTCATTAATGAAGCATTCCAACAGGTCTTCTAAAGAGGAAGTTGTCTTTGTAATTTGTTAAGTTTATGAAAATCCTAAAATTCTACTACCTTGTAACACCATAGTATTTCAGGGACTGAAATGCATACAAATACACATATGTGTCAAATTCCTTAGCGTTCTACTGTAAGCCAATCAAATTTCTATTTAGGCCAGGCATGGTGGCTCACGCCTGTAATCCCAACTACTTGGGAGTCTGAGGCATAAGAACTGCTTGAACCTGGGAGGCAAAGTTTGCAGTCAGCCAAGATTATGCCACTGCACTCTAGACTGGGTGATATATAGCAAGACTCTGTCTCAAAAAAAAAAAAAATATTTTTTTTTTTCTATGTAAAAGCTGCCAGGCATGGTAGCTCACACTTGTAATAATCCCAACACTTTCGGAGGCTGAGAAGGGAGGATCATTTGAGCCCAGGATTTCAAGGCTGTAGTGAGCTATGATTGTGTCACTGCACTCCAGCCTAGGCAGCAGAGCAAGACCTTATCTCTTAATAATATTAACTAATTAATTAAACTGTGTTTCACTATGGTAGTCACTGTCAAATTTCAGGGGAGGGAGAAGTATACAGTCAGAATCTCCAAGGAGACAGTAGGCTGTTGCACAAAATTCTCCCAGATAATGAGGTTGGAGATGGGAAAACAATGTTTCTGAAAGCCACCTCTTTACACAGCACTGGATAAAAGGAAGAGGGCTATATTCTGGCTTATTAAGATGTAGAGCAATAGTTATCAAAGTGGTCAGCAGGCCATTTTATCAGTATTGCCTGAGAACTTGTTAGAAATGTAAATTCTCTGGCCCCTCCCCTCTCCACCTCCATCTACTAAATCAGAAATTTGGGGGGCAGAGGCCTAGCAATCTGATGTGGTATACTTCCAAGTAATTCTGATCCTTGCCAAAATTTGGAAACAACTGATCTAAAGGAGGAAAAAAAAAAACAGGAAGTAGAAAATGATGCTTGTATGAAGTTCTAGGAGCTCAGACACTTATTTTAAATCTGCCATGTGCGGGGAACCCAGCTTAAGGGCATTTTGAATCGTTAAATCCTATTGTTGTGTCTCTGTCTTCCTTTTCTAGCTAGATATTGCGGACTCTTTCAAACAGTTATATCAAAATAAAATCTTAATATTTTAGAGAGATCTTAGAACACTGAAGAGAGATCTTAGAAAACTTTGAGAAAAACTATAAAAAATTAAAATATTTTAAAAATATTTAAAATACAATCCAGGAAGTAATGACTAAGTAGCATGTTATTATTCTGAAGAAACAATAAGAATATGATTAACGTAAAATGAACCACTAATATGACCAAGTTTACCAAATACTAGAGCTCCATGTTCTACACTGAGGACAATTCTGGGATAATCAAAATACTAAAACAAGATTAGAACAGTGAAAAAATGTAAATGATAAAGAAAAATGAAAATAAAATTTTATTTATTTATTTGTTTATTTTGAAACGGGGGCTCACACCATCACCCAGGCTGGAGTGCATTGGCACAATCATAGTTCACTGCAGCCTCAAACTCCTGAGCTCAAGGGATCCTCCCACCTTAGCCTCCTGAGTAAGCTGGGACCACAGGCATGAGCCACCACACCTGGCTAGAGAGAGAGAGAGAGTGTGTGCATGCGTGCGTGTGTGTGTGTGTGTCTGTGTGTGTGTGTGTGTGTGTGTGTGTGTGTAGATAGTCTTGTATGTTGCCCAGGATGATGTTGAACTCCTGGACTCAATCAGTCCTCCCACCTCTGCCTCCCAAAGCACTAGGATTACAGGCATGAGCCACCACGCCCAGCCAAAAATAAAATTTTAAAGCACAACAAAGCAATCAGAATTCTTTAAAATTATTTAAAATTAAGAGTTATAAGCAATTCTAATTTCATCGAATGGTTCACTGAAGGCTGGGCTAAGACCTGGTGTCTAAAATTTTTTTTTAAACGATCAAAGGCTTCATAGCTGAGTGGCCAGTCCTAGAACCCTAGGCCACTAGAAAACTGATGCCTTGTTTCCTGAATTTCCTGTGAAAGTTTTTCAAGTAGCAAGCCTTCTGGGATTTTTTTTTTCTTTTTTTATTTCCAGTCCCCACTTTGGATGTAGCAAGGCTTCTAAAGGTCAAGGTCTGGGCATCTTGAGCTAACTAAGAACCTTTAGATACTTTCACTTTTAGCTTATTCCTTTTTGTTTGAGGTCTTTTTATAGGTAAAGAGAAATCAAAACAGCTTGTATCTGACTCCATTAACTACTTTTATGTTCCATCCTTGAAATTCACTTATGTCAGCATCTGTTACAGTACATAGTATGTAGTCATGTTTTCTTCTTCTCATCTTGTCTGGTGTCATTTTATGATCTATCTTTTCTGCCCTAAGTGTGCCCTAGCTAAGTCCTTAGGTCTTCTTGGTGTATCCCTCTCTTGCTTGGATGTACCATCTTTTTGCCTTATATCATCCGCCATTTCTGTCTTGAAGAATACTAAGTCTCCAAACATGTTCTGTATATAACTGCTTTCAGGCTCTTTTCTTACCTTCCAATCCAGGTTCTCTTCTATACCTAGATTAATCTTTCTGAAAAACAGCTTTCCCTCTAAGAAACAATTTCCTTAGTTTGATATAAGGTTCTTTATATTTCCGTTCAGTTTTTAAAATTTACTACCTTCCAGTCCATATTTGAACCACCTACCTCACCAGATTAACTACTGATCTCTCCTTGAGCAGAGCTCACTGTTTACTATTCACTTGTGCTCTTACGTGCAGGGCTTTCTGTTTTTTTCTCTTACCCAAGCTTCCCCTTTGATTGCTATTGCTCAGGAAGACTCCATAATACTTCCATTTTCCTTTTCAAAGCCTTCCTGAACCATTTTAGGCCTTAGTAATCTTTCTTCTCCTGCCCAATTCTTTTGATACACATATTGCTTATCTTCCGCATGAAGATTCTAAACTCCTCGAAGATAAGATCTGATCACACAGGGTTCCTAGCACAGTGCTCCTTATGTGATAGGCACTAAATGAAAATTTTGATTAAAATTTGGGTGGAGGGAGATTATCTTGTTGACTTTATACCTTTAATTACCCTTATGACTAGAAGGTGCTTTACAGTAAAAGGAGACAATGTTGAAATATAGAGCCTTAAAAACATAGTTAAATGAATCTTTATAGTTTTTAGGAAGACTGTTCTTCTGGTTAAAAGGTTTAAGTAGATTCTGTGCACAATATTGAGAAGTGTTTCAAACCCATTTGTAGTCTCATTTGTAAAGAAGTAGAGTGAGAAAACATCCTGAAAATCCATGTGACTGTGAGAGGACTGAGGAAGCCTGAGCAAAATTGAACAATTGGACTAAACTTTACTGAGTTCTGATGGGCTCTATGAATTATTTGGGGTCGTAGATTTATTCATATCCTTGTGTATGGTGTTATATAGCATCATAGTCCCCATCTGTGAGTCATTCATTCAACCAGTAGTTGAGCATCTACTCTCTGCTAAGCACTGTTCTAAACACTAATACTACAACAGATATTCTGATGAGGGGAATGGACAATATTAATAAGCAAACAAATAGATTGTGTTAAGTGCAATGCAGGTTAATTAAAATAGAATGGGGTAAGAGAATGAGTAGTTAAGGAAGTCTTCTTGGAAATGGCATTTAAACAGATCTGAGTAACAAGGAAGTAGCATGTCAAAATCAGAAGAACATTCTGCTAGCACAAAGACCCTGCAGTGGAGTTTCAAGAGGTAGTTAAGGATGAAATCACACAGGGCCTTGTAGGCATGGTGTGGAATTTAGATTTTATTTTGAGTAAGATGGAAAGCCATTAGAGGGTTCTGAGCTGAGCAGTGATAAAGTCTCTCTGGCTGCGGTGTAGAAAGTAGGTGGGGATCAAGGGCAGGAATGTACACTGGGAAACTAGGTAGTGGTATAATTACAGTCACTCAGGAAAGACAGGAGAAAGGAGGCTTTCATTAACGTGGTTGTAATTGTAAAGAATAGTGAAGTGGAAGTATATAGTGAGAGATTTGATGCGGTTTAGAGAAGAATCAAGGATGTCTCCTTTTTGTAAGGTCAGCCAAGAGAAAGAATAGACCCAAAGTCAGGTGAGTAAGTGTATTGAACCTGCCGGCTGCTCCACTGCAGACAGAGGAGGAAGCCCTGAGCTTACAAAATGAGGGGTTTATATTGGGGAGAGAGACCCTGGGGTCGTTTGTTGGTTAACTTTGCCATATATCACCTTGTGATGTTTGTGGTAGAGGCTAAATGAAGGAACTTACAGGTGGGTGTAGGTAAAGTTTGTGCTTCCCACGACCTCCCCATGTGTAGTCCCAATGGCCTGTAATTGGGATTTGCTTATCACAGCAAGGCCTGATAGGTGAAGTCTGCTGGCTTCACTGTGGCGCCTAGATAAGGGCTTAGAAATGTAAAGGGGCTCAGAGGGAAAGGTGGGCCACACAGAGAGGAGTTGCAGAGCATAAGGGGGAGGGGTGGGCAGCATGGAGAGGTTTGTGGGGAGTGTCAGCAGTACAAAGTAGCACAAAGCTTTTTTGGGGCGGTTTGTCTCTAACACTTTTGACTTGAGCAACTAGGTAGACGGGTAGAGCTTTTTACCGTGGGGAGAGAAAAAGAGGGGCAGGTTTAGAGAAGAAAAAATCATGGTTTGGTATTGTACTTGAAGATCTTTAAGTTCAGTAGAGGAGAAAATGTAACAATACAGGTATAGTTAAATGTCTATAATAGAATAATACCTAGATTGGAATTATATTTCTCTATTGCTTTATAAAAAATTATCCCAAAATTTAGCATCTTGAAAAAACAAACTTACAGTTTCTGTGGGTCAGGAATTGAGAACCAGCTTAACTGGGTAATTCTAATGTAGGGTCTCTATGAGGTTGTAATCAAGATGTCACCTGGGATTGCAGTCATCTCAAGGCTCTCCTGGGACTGGAGTCTGCTTTCAAGTTCACTCACATGGTTGTCTCCAGGAATCCTCAGTTCCTCACCACATGAATTTTTCCATAGGGAAGTTACACACACTGTCATTTCTGCTGTATTCTGTTTGTTTGAGTGATTAAGTATAACACGCACACAAGGGAAGAGGGATTAAACTTCACCTTTTGAAGAAAGGAGATTCAAAGAATGTATGGACCTCTTTCTAAACCCACAAAGAATATTAAAAGAAGAAACAAAGCAAGCCTAAAGCCTAAAGCCCATCAAGAATCACCAGATTATAGCTTGTTCCTTTGATTCTTATTTAGTATCAAAATGTTAGGTTTTACACTTGTATTCCCCGGATGGACTCTAAAAAGGGAAGTACAGTTTCATAATCTTCATACATGCCAAGTATCTATTGGAGTCAAGCAGTTCTCAAAGAACAAACCATTCCAAGCTAAAAAAAAGTATTTTATCATTTGGTTGAAGCTGTTTGTCTCCTATCACTTTGTTCATTAAGCCAGTATCATTAAGTATCAAATGCATTATTTTATGTCTTTGTGTTCTCATCACAGGTTATTGCTTACAACTCAGAAGGTAAAAGTAATCCAAGTGAAGTAGTAGAATTTACTACTTGCCCTGATAAACCAGGCATACCTGTAAAGCCTTCAGTGAAAGGAAAGATACATTCACACAGTTTTAAAATAACTTGGGGTAAGATATTGTGCATGTTTATACATTAATACTTTTGTGTTTGATTAAAATAATTTGAATATGAAGATAATTTTTAAGATATTTGAGTAAATTTGTTATCTCAAGACAGTCCAAAAAGAAATGTGAGAGTCATTCACTGGGTACATTTTTTGTGGAAAACCTTATACTCATGCATGGTAGATTAAGATATTATAAAGAGCAACTTGCGATCCACTGTAAGATAGTGAGCAGGGGTAGCACTGTGTGAAATGAAAGATTACTGAACTTGCAGCTAAAGTCACCTGGGTCATCTGGCTCTTATGAGAAATGAAAACCATTCATTTAAAACAAACATTTATCGACCACCTACCTACATACCTAATGGAAAAACAAAGATCCCATAAACTTGACCCTTGCCTGAAAAATTCAGACCAATAAAAATGCTTCAGTGATATTCAAAAATTTCAAACAACCTTAACATCTAAAGTAAATGGAGGCTGGGCATGGTGGCTCACACCTGTAATCCCAACACTTTGGGAGGCCGAGGCAGGCAGATCACCTGAGGTCAGGAGTTTGAGACCACCCTGGCCAACATGGTGAAATCCCGTCTCTACTAAAAGTATAAAAATTAGCTGGGCATGGCGGCACATGCCTGTAGTCCCAGCTACTCAGGAGGCTGAGGAAGGAGAATCACTTGAACCCAGGAAGCAGAGGTTGCAGTGAGTCAAGATCATTACCATTGCACTGCAGCCTGGGTGACAAGAGTGAGACTCCATCTAAAAAAAATAAAATAAAAATAAATAAAGTAAGTGGAATATCATGCAGCCATTAAAAATTGTTATAGAGAGCCCTATTTTAAATATGGGTAAATTAAGTGAAAGCAGATGACAACAGCATGGAGTAATTGGGTACTGGTATTAAGTCATTGCAGGTGATTTTTTTTTTTTTTTTAAACCTAGTTTCGTATTCTGTTTATTAGGTTTTTTATCATTTTTATGTTGTTTTGTACTTTGCTTAATACTACTTTGCTTCTTTGAATAGATCCACCAAAAGACAATGGCGGAGCAGCCATCAATAAATATGTGGTGGAGATGGCAGAAGGTTCTAACGGTATGAATGGATATTAAACACTGATAGATTTATTCCAGCCAGTCTCTTTCTATTCTTTATGGCTTTACATTTTGTGTTATATCTTGTCTTTCTTCCTGCTTTTCATAAGGCACTGTAAAAAGATGTTTACTTCACTTTGGGCTGTCCTGGATTTTTTTTTCTTTGTTTGTAGCAGTTAGGATTTTGCCTGTTACGATCCACTTTAAATTGTGATTTCCAGAAATACAGTGAATCAAATGTAAGAGTGCTGTACACCTGTATCATTGCATTTACATGTTCTTTTTGTTCTCATTTGTTTACATTACTCAGCCTCTATACACCTAGACCAAGTCTTTAGATACTATGAATCTTCTGAAGGTTAGTTTATTCAGTTAGATTTATATACAGATAGAGAAGCATTAACTTCTAAAATTTAACTCACATCATACTAGTTTTAGTAGTAAGTTTTATGACTAGTGAACTTTATTCTTGAATCGCACATTTAGCGGTGTTTATTTCTATGAAATGACCTATTTCCTGCCAAAAAAAAAAGGATGTCTTTTAATTAGGACTAGACTTCCTCTGATACTGGTTTTTTGTACTCTTTGTGTGCTATAACATTATTACTGGACCAGTAAACACATTTAAAATGCTTAATTAAAAGTAAATTATCAATCTAGGCCAAAGTCTGTACAGAATTACAGAGATATTTCACTTCCATGAAGCCATGCAGACTTGTCTAGGAAGTTGCACACATAAAGAAAATTAGATCATTTCCAGGAAACCGAAACAAGCCTAAATTGTTTCTGACAAATTACATAAATACTTACTTTGTGAAGCTAGGATACCTGATGTGTCCATGATACCAAAACGTTAAACATTACCTAGTATCTGATTGAACACAATTCCTCACCTTACAGGAAACAAATGGGAAATGATATACAGTGGCGCTACCAGGGAACATCTTTGTGATCGACTGAATCCAGGCTGTTTCTATCGTTTACGAGTTTACTGCATCAGTGATGGAGGACAGAGTGCGGTAATACTTATATGTAGATTCTTTTGTGTAGTTGTTAAGTTTGGCTAAATGGGGTAGGGTTACCAGGTGCCACTTCAAATATTGAAACATATCCACAAATGGAGCAAAGTAACTTCTATAACCTGTTTGGTTAATCTGATAGTGACCAAAATATTCTAATGTACTTAGCTCACAGTAAGTATTCAGTGTATGTCTATTTTCTGGTTGATATTCAGCTTTGGAAAAACAAATACATGAAAACATTGGAGAAAATTTTATAAAGATAAATTTGAGAATGATGCTTAATAACCATACTAAGCAGAAATAGAAATAAAATTATAGACTGATTTACTGCTTCATAAATTATGTGTGTGAGAACACATCATAAAATAGTATCTACTTATTTAAATCTACTTTCTAATATTTACTTATTTCAAAAAAGTTGGCCATTATTTTTTTATTAGAGACTCAATAATCAAAATGAACTTAAAGTGTACCATTGATATAAAGACATAATGTTCTAGGGATGTATGTTTATTAATAAGAGTGATTTTTTTTTTTTTTTGAAACGGAGTCTCACTCTGTCGCCCAGGCTGGAGTGCAGTGGCACGATCGGGGCTCACTGCAACCTCTGCCTCCTGGGTTCAAGAATTCTCCTGCTTCAGCTTCCCGAGTAGCTGGGACTACAGGTGCCCACCACCACGCCTGGCTAACTGTTGTATTTTTAGTAGAGACGGGGTTTTACCATGTTGGCCAAGCTGGCCTTGAACTCCTAATCTCGTGATCCACTGGCCTCGGCCTCCCACAGTGCTGGGATTACAGGCATAAGCCACCATACCTGGCAAGTGATTTTTTTTTTTTTTTTTAATGAATTAAACCAAGAATGCTTTCTTGGATCATTCATAATGGCTGTTTTTGTTTTTTTTTTTTTCAAAATGGAATTTAATGCAATGAAAATATTCTTTTTTAAAAATGAAATATAGGCATTTTGTTGAAAATGAAACTAATGTGAAACTGAGTGTGAGTCCTGCCCAGCTGGCTTGTGTTCCAATTGCTTCATTTTATCCAGTAAGAAAATCTCCCTGGATTTAAGAAAAGCAACCACACATACACATGCACAAAATCCTGTTCTACTATAGCATTTTACAGCATTTTTGTATAGGATAGCTTTCTGATAAAAAGATTCGTATTTTGTGTTTAAAAAGAATGTTAAATACGAACCTTAATATGTTGCACGTAAGGAATATGGCACTGAGTTTGTGTCATTGTTTTGTTTTTTGTTGTTGTTGTTGTTTTGTTTGTTTTTGAGACGGAGTCTGGCTCTGTCGCCCAGGCTGGAGTGCAGTGGCACCATCTCGGCTCACTGCAAGCTCTGCCTCTTGGGTTCACGCCATTCTCCTGCCTCAGCCTCCTGAGTAGCTGGGACTACAGGCGCCCGCCACCACGCCCGGCTAATTTTTTGTATTTTTAGTAGAGACTGGGTTTCACCGTTTTAGCCAGGATGGTCTCAATCTTCTGACCCTGTGATTCACCCGCCTCAGCCTCCCAAAGTGCTGGGATTACAGGCGTGAGCCACCGCACCTGGCCCAGTGTGGCATTGTTTTTAACAGAGTGTCTTTGAAAATAAAGGCTTTTAAAAATATAAATATAGCATAGAAACTAAAAGCAATATCAAATACCTAGAAAGATGCCGAATACCTGGAAAAGCTTACCTGATTTCAGAATTATTTTTAGGTGGAAAGGATAAAGGAAAGATAATTTTGTAATGTATAAGTTAAGCCTGGTGCAGTGATGAATGTGTATGGTCTCAGCTACTCTGGATGTGGGAGGATTGCTTGAGCCCAAGAATTTGAGGCTGTAATCATACCTGTGAATAGCCACTGCACTCCAGCCTGGGCAACACACCAAGACCCCACCTCTAAAACTCAATCAATCAATCAGCTTATACAGTATATTAACACATCCCTCCTTAGAAGAGATTTATGGATCCCTTTGGAGAAGATAAAAAATATTGCCCATTAAATTGTGTTGGAAGTTGTTTTTTTCTTTAGTTATGGAAGGAAAAGGAAAGGAAGGGTTCATTGAAGTTCGTTTTCAGTAACTTGCTTTGTATATAGCACTTGCACAGTACATGTCTTTGTCTATGAAAATTTTGAGTTTTTATTTAATTGGGTTTTGATTTTTTTTCAGAACTTTATTCCTTTTTCATTGACAATCAAGTACAATTTCAAATTATCAGTGCAATATTTATGTTTATATTACTTTTCCTTACCAAAAGCAATCTGATTATTTGGTTTTGGGGCATTTTTGTTTTCTTTTTGCTTTTGTTTTGGCAGGTCTCTGAATCTTTACTTGTGCAGACTCCAGCTGTGCCTCCTGGCCCATGCCTCCCTCCCAGATTACAGGGTAGACCCAAAGCAAAAGAAATACAGTTACGATGGGGTAATTTCCATTTTGGTAATACATTATTATTAAGTTAGAACAGAAAGTATTCGTCTTGTTAAATTGCATCAATCTTTCCACCTTTAGGACCCCCTCTGGTTGATGGTGGATCACCCATTTCCTGTTACAGTGTGGAAATGTCTCCTGTAGAAAAAGATGAACCTAGAGAAGTTTACCAAGGTTCTGAAGTAGAATGTACAGTGAGCAGCCTTCTTCCTGGAAAGACATACAGCTTCAGACTGCGTGCAGCTAACAAAATGGGGGTAAGAAGGCTGTGCTGGTAGAATTATAATCACAATGGTGATATATGTTTCATTTTAACATATATCATCATATCCATTATTTGGCCATTTAGCTTTTATATGACTCCAAATTTTACAATTTTTTAATAAGCATACATTGATAAATACAAGAGAAGTTAGTATGTTCCACAATTTAATTTTTATGAAATCTCAGTATTTTTAGATCTCACTTACAGTCTGTGACACTTTGGACTTCAACTGGGCTAGAGTTTACCTTTTAGGCAGTGTTAATAGAGTTTACTTAATCAATTTAAAAGTTGAAGTAAAATCGTAAGTACTGAAGTTTTTTGAGGCTGATTGAAGTTTTTGAGGTTTTTGAGTTTTTTGAGGCTGATTGAAGTTTTTTGAGGCTGAAGTAGCATTTACTTTCAGTTGGCAACTAATTATGATGTTTTGCCCAAGTGAAAAAAAACTTACGCTTTAAACTATTCTGGTTTTGTATGTATTTAATATATAACTCCAAAAAGTGGACAAAGTAGGTAATATCTCCATTTCACAACTAAGGAAACTGGGGTTCAGGAAAGCTAAATATTTTGTCCACAGTCGTACACACTAATAAGTGATAGAGGTAAGCTGCAAACCTGAGTTTGCCAGACTCCAGAGCCAAAGCTCTTTCCACTCAGCTATGACACCTCTCATCTCTCTGTGATAAAGCAGATTCTCTAAGGACAAAGCAGTAATTTCCTATATCAACTAAATAACGATTTCTTTGAACTATTCTATAATTAAAATTTTATAGAATTAAATTGACAGTTCTCTTATACCCATTATTTTGGTGAACTATACTATATTTCATATCCTGTTGTCCAAAAGAGTTCTGTATTTACATCTGTAAACTTACTTTTAAATTTATTACTGTTTGGTTTTTTGAAACAGGGTCAGTGTGGAGTGCAGTAGTATGATCTTGGCTCTCTGCAACCTCTGCCTCCTGGGCTCAGGTGACCCTCCTACCTCAGCCTCCCGAGTAGCTGGGACCACTGGTGCACACCACCACACCTGGATAATTTTTTCATATTTTTAGTAGAGAGGGGGTTTTGTCATGTTGCCCAAGTTGGTCTCAAACTCCTGGGCTCAAGAGATCCACCCACCTCGGCCTCCCAAAGTTGTGGGATTACAGGCATGAGCCACTGTGCCCGGCCTAAATTTCTTATATGTCAAGTTTATATACTTAGGCAGCTCTTACACAAGTCATTCCTTTCTGTAAGAAGCCATCTTGTCAGCCTCACAAGGTTACAGTACGCTAAGATCACATCTTTAATACTTACATCTTAATTTATATTTTCAGGTTTGTGATAATTTGTCAAAATCACCTTAAGTAAATATTTACTTTCCATATTCCCAAAGAATATATATTTTAGACTTTTCTAAAGCTATTCCAGATTTTAAGATAAAATTTATGCCTACCAGAGAGCAGTACTGATAAATAATGTACTATAAATAACACTGTTTACAGTTTTATTTTAAATAAAAGCCATTCAGCATGCTAGAATGGTGAAGCTTTGTATCATTATTTTGTTGTTGTTGACATGAATTAACCTTGCTCAACAAAGGGAGGCAAAAAAAATTACATTTGTCTTGAAAAACTTTTTTAAATCCCTATAGGACTTGAGGAACCAGAATCATTACTTCAGTTCTTATAAATAGTTGTGCTAAACCTCAAATTTCTATCATTTAGTGGCCCTTTCCATGCTCCCCATGAACTAAACTGAATTGTTTGTGTGGCTGATATGTTGTATTAGGTTGCCTTATAACATGTATAACAGTACTCTTTATTTGTAGATACCTTTGTATGTATGTATGTGTGTGTATAGACAGATAGACAGACTTCTTTTTTTAAGACAGGGTCTCTGTCACCCCGGCTGGAGTGCAATGGTATGATCATGGCTCACTGCAACCTCAACCTCCCAGGCTTAAGCGATCCTCCTGCCTCAAGCCTCCTGAGTAGCAGGGACTATAGGTGCACACCACCACACCAGGCTTATTTTTTACTTTTTTGTAGAGATGGGGGTCCCCTTATGTTTCTCAGGTTGGTCTCAAACTCTTGGGCTCAAGTGATTCCCCCACCTTGGCCTCCCAAAGTGGTGGGATTACAGGCATGAGCCTCTGCACCTGACCTTTTGTATATACTTATTATTGTAAATCATTTACTGCCATTAGCAGTCTGTAAGTCTATCCTATTAAATGACATATTGGCCAGGCACGGTGGTAAATGCCTGTAATCCCAGCACTTTGGGAGGCCAAGGCAAGTGGGTCACTTGAGGTCAGGAGTTCGAGACCAGCCTGACCAACATAGTGAAACCCCTTCTCTACTAAAAAGTGCAAAACTTAGCTGGGGGTGGTAGCACGTGCCTGTAATCCCAGCTGCTCTGGAGGCTGAGGGCAGGAAAATCATTTGAACCTGGGAGGCAGAGGTTACAGTGAGCTGAGATCATGCGACTGCATCCAGCCTGGGTGACAGAGTGAGACTCCGTCTCAAATAAATAACAACAAAAAAAAAACTTTTAAATGACACATTTATATTTGGAATTTTGGCTGGGCACAGTAGCTCACACCTGTAATTCCAATACTTTGGGAGGCCGAGGCTGGCAGATCACTTCAGGCCAGGAGTTCAGGACCAGCCTGGCCTACATGGGGAAACCCCATCTCTACTAAATATATAAAAATTAGCTGGGATTGGTGGTGCCCACACCTGTAGTCCCAGCTACTCAGGAGGCTGAGGCACAAGAATCGCTTGAACCCAGGAGGCGGAGGTTGCAGTGAGCTGGGATTGTGCCACTGAACTTCAGCCTGGGCAACAGGCTTTTCTCAAAAAATAATAATAACATACTTGGAATTTTAAAATTGATGGGTTTTCAAATTTATTGTTTTAAATTAAGAATTTTTGAACTAATAAAACTATCTGCCATAGTTCATTAATTTTTACATGAAATACTTATTTTCAGGATGATCTCAAGATTACTTTTCACAAAGCAGGCATATTGTATCACCATTTTGCTCTGCTTGGTAAATTTGCCATCTAGGATTTTTGGGTGTTATTCATGTGAGATTAAAGCATATTCTCTAGCAGTTTCCTATAGCTACAGGTTTTGTTGTTTTTTTGTTGTTTTTTTTTTTTTTTTTCATTCTAACAGGATATAGTTACTATGAGTCCATGAAATATAATGGAAATGTGAATAAGGAGTTTACTGAAGACTTTAAACATTTGAATTTTTTTTAATTGTGAATATGATAGAAACCGGTAGTGTTGAGCAGTGCAAATATTTGAAGTGGTGATTTGTGAAATAGCCCAGCATTGCCTTAAACAAAATCACAGTCTACTTCCTGTTTTATACATGTGATAGTATAAAAGGTTTCTTTTTTGTTTTGTTTTGTTTTTCATTTTCTGAGTTTTATAGATTGGTGTATAGCTTTAAACTATATAAAGTTTTATGGAAAGATTTTTTAAACTTATTAATATAAATTTTAAAGTTGATATAATTAAAGTGAGTCCATCTTCTGTTTATAAAATGCAAGATTCCTTAACATTTATAATTACACAGATGAAATAGTTTCTATAAGGAAGTTGGAGTTTTGATTTTGCCCTTTATAGATGTTAGATTGTGCAGATTTGTCTGTATTTTCTCACCATATCCAATAATACTTTTCTCATAAGATTGGTTTTCAAGAGCCGTATTAGTTGTTATAATTGATTAGTATATAGTTTAACTTTATTCATCATATTTATACTGTGGATTTATGGCCAGAGGTTGAGGTTATTTCAAGAGAGTTGATGACCTTCATTTAAAGGCTAGCTAAAATCAGTGCTGTAAACCAAAGGAAACATTTACATTTGTTTCTGTTTGCCACATATAGTAGCCTTAATTTTTTACTTTGTTATAAAACAGTTACATTCACAAGATTAGCCTGAGATATTTAATCATTGTGATGATACAATATGGTGTATATTCCCTGTGCAATCAGATTTGGAGGAAAAATGAAGGACTTAACATTAACTGAAGTCACTGATACTCTGAATAAGTATGGTCAAGGAGTAAACTATTTTCTTTTGGAAAAACTTTTTAAATTTTTATTTTTAAAGTATTATACTGTTGTTTTTAGGGCCTAATGGTTACATTGAATAGTTGGTTTCACCTTCTTAAGGTTTATTACCAATATTCATGAAACTTGATACGTTAAAATCCCTACCCTTTGGTAAGTCTACTGCTATTTATTAACATTTTTATAGGTGATTAATGCATGTTTTTTTCCTAAATTAAATATAATTTAAATAACTTGGAATAATTTTCATATTAAATCTTTGTTAACAACTGAATTTTTCCATAGAGTTTTCTGAGAAGTTGAGTTTCTTAGATTTTTGTAGCTGGCTGGGCCCAGTGGCTCATGCGTGTAATCCCAGCACTTTGGCTCAAGCAGTCCTCCCTCTGAGACAGGAGGACCACTTGTGCCCAGGAGTCTGAGACCAGCCTGGGCAACATGGTGAAACCCTGTCTCTGTAAAAAATAGAAAATAGCCCAGCATGGTGGTGCACACCCGTAGTCCCAGCTACTTGGGAGGCTAAGGTGGGAGGATGGCTTGAGCCCAGGAAGTCGAGGGTGCAGGGAGCCATGTTTGCACCACTGCACTCCTGCAGTCTGGGTGACAGAGCCAGACCTTGTCTCAAAAAAAAAAAAAAAAAAAAAAAGAAGTTGACCTAGCTCTTAAAGATGGGCATTTGGCAAAACTGCCTGACACAGTGCAGTAACAAGTAGGTTTACTTCTGATCATTATAATGATGCGCCACTGTTAAGTGAAAATACCAGTGTATTGGGGCTTTTCTTTTGCTAATGAGCTTTAAAAAATTGATGACTATAAATTTCTGTAATTGTTCTCCTATGTGTCAGGGAATGAATTTGCCAATACTGAATAAAATGTTTTATATTCCAGGTAATGTATGTTAAAAGTAATTATGAGAAAGTGAGCTTTTTAGCATGGAACAGAAAAATCAAATTATGGTACAAAATAAATATAAATGTATAGAACAGTATGTTGGTAAAATTTGATATGGAATATAATGCCTAAGAAAGATTCGTGAAGTATTAAAAAATTTAAAATAATTTACACCTATCATCTCCCATACCTTTAATTAGTATCAATTTCTTCACTCCTTATATTTCTTCTGAATTATTCCACCCACCTAATTCCCTAATGTCCTGCCCTTCTTACAAAAACCAGTTCCTGAAGAAATAAGGGGCAGAAGAAAGTATAAGTAAATGAAACTTTAAAATTTCTCACACCTTTACTCTCATGATTTTTAAGTCTTTTTATTTTATGTGAATACTTACAGAATTATGACCAAATTAATCTTGAAACACAGGGAAAAGACTTTAATTATTAATGAATCTTTAAATATGCAGTTCTCTGCAATCAGTGGGCATTTAAGGGTGAAAAATAAAAACACTAGTTACATTTGTTTTTCTAGTTTGGACCATTTTCAGAAAAATGTGATATTACTACAGCCCCTGGGCCACCAGATCAGTGCAAGCCACCTCAAGTGACATGCAAATCTGCAACTTGTGCACAAGTGAATTGGGAGGTATTGTAATTTCCATTGACTTATATCTACTTTCTTAAGTGATTAGAATAGTTTATATAAAAGAATAAAGATACTGTTCATTTTTACCTCCTGTATTATACAGAGCAAGTCCTAGTTTAATTCACATGAGAAACAGTGACTTCTTTTTCCTCTTTGAAGAATTTGAGTGTGGTATATTTGCATTACAGATATTTAGATTCCTGTTCATTATGTGCTTTGTATTTTTATGAAAGGCTTTGTCTCAGTACTGAGATATTTCAGCCACTGGTAAGTTTACTGTTCAGAACAGACATACATAGGAATTAGTAAATTCTGTTTCTCTTATATTTATCCAGTACACATCACCAGTGTACTTACTGTGGATAGTAATAATCAGTGATGACAGTTATTATATTTTCAGTTCCCTTTGAAATTTAACAAAATGTCTGTATGGTTTTAACATTTCATATTAATAGAATTATTTGAAGTATATGTACCTTAAAACACTTTCTAAAGTGACTTAGTCATATTTCTACTTCTAATTCAAAACAGTTACATATTTGACCAATCTTAAATTCAGATAATCTTAATGAATAAAAAATGTAAAATTGAACAGTTTTGATTGTGCTTAAAAGTTTTAAAGAAATTCAGAAGCAATCTAGTTTTACATGTGGTCAGGTAAAGAACATTTTTGGTCAAAAGCTGTTTAATCTACATCAAGACTAAGACCTTTATACTTTTGTTAATTTAAAGGTTCCTTTGAGTAATGGAACAGATGTCACTGAATATCGATTGGAGTGGGGAGGAGTTGAAGGAAGTATGCAGATATGTTACTGTGGGCCTGGTCTCAATTATGAAATAAAAGGACTTTCACCAGCAACTACCTATTATTGCAGGGTCCAGGTAAAGATGATCAGTACTTTATCACTTAACTCTATCCAGAGTTTTATATTTCATTGGCATTTTCATGGTTATGACTTTGTTAACTCAGAGGCTCTGTTAATTTGTAGGCTCTCAGTGTTGTGGGTGCAGGCCCTTTCAGTGAAGTAGTAGCCTGTGTGACTCCACCATCAGTTCCTGGCATTGTGACCTGTCTTCAAGAAATAAGTGATGATGAGATAGAAAATCCCCATTATTCACCTTCTACATGCCTTGCAATAAGCTGGGAAAAGCCTTGTGATCATGGTTCGGAAATCCTTTCCTACAGCATAGACTTTGGAGATAAACAGTCCCTAACAGTGGGAAAGGTTACAAGCTATATTATCAACAATTTGCAACCAGATACAACATACAGGTATACTCTAAATATTATGTTGATTTTTGCCTAGACCAGAGAGACACTTTAAATAAAACAATCATAACCAAACATTTTTTCTTATGTGGCACTTAGAATACGAATTCAAGCCTTGAATAGCCTTGGAGCTGGTCCTTTCAGCCATATGATAAAATTAAAAACTAAGCCTCTCCCTCCTGATCCACCTCGTCTGGAATGTGTTGCCTTTAGCCACCAGAACCTTAAGCTGAAATGGGGAGAAGGAACTCCAAAGACATTGTCAACCGATTCTATTCAATACCACCTTCAGATGGAGGATAAGAATGGACGGTAGGTTTTTTTAATTGCTTCTTTATATAGTTTTTTAGGTCTTAAGTATATAAATTTCTGTAACTGTTAGAAGTAGGCCAGGTGTGCTGACTCACACCTGTAATGTCAGCACTTTGGGAGGTTAAGGCAGGCGAATTGCTTGATCCCAGGAGTGCAAGACCAGCCTGGGCAAGATAGTGAGACCTTGTCTCTAAAAAAAAAATTTTTTTAATGAAGTAAGTTTTCAAAAATGAAGTCAAGATTGTCATACAAAAGTGTGTTTTTAAAACATTTGAAAACACAATGTAGATTTCCTATTTATAATTTGTGAGTGGAATACCAAGAGAAAAAAATAAGTGGGCTACTCTTTCATTGTTTTCTCTAATCCGTTTACTGTTTTCATGATAATAAAAGACACCTAATCTTGGATACAAAATAAACTCTTCAATGTTTATTTCTAGCAGGACACAATTTTTTTTTTTTTTTTAAGACAAGGTCTCGCTCTATCACCCAGGCTGGAGGGCAGTGGCACTATCTTGGCTCACTGCAACCTCTGCCTCCAGGGCTCAAGCCGTCCTCCCACCTCAGCCTCCCAAGTAGCTGTGACCACAGGCATGGGCCACTACACCTGGCTAGTTTTTGTATTTTTAGTAGAGATGGGGTTTCACCATGTTGCTCACGCTAGTCTTGAACTCCTGGGCTCAAGTGGTCTTCCCGCCTCAGCTTCGCAAAGTGCTGAGATTACAGTCATGAGCCACCATGCCTGACCAAAACAATTTTTTTTTTTTTTTTTTTTTTTTTGTGAGACGGAGTCTCACTCTGTTGCCAGGCTGGAGTGCAATGGTGCGATCTGGGCTCACTGCAATCTCCACCTCCCAGGTTCAAACAATTCCCCTGCTTCAGCCTCCCGAGTAGCTGGGACTACAGGTGCGCACCAACCACGCCCGGCTAATTTTTTGTATTTTTAGTAGAGATGGAGTTTCACCGTGTTGGCCAGGATGGTCTCCATCTCCTGGCCTCATGATCCACCTGCCTCGACCTCCCAAAGTGCTGGGATTACATGCGTGAGCCACCACACCTGGTCCCAAAACAATTTTATAGTAAATTATTATGATTGTTTCTGGCCTCTGAGATTCTTGAGGGCAGAGATTATGTTTCAATCTTTTCCACACCCCTAACACAGGGCCTGCACACTAAATGAGTACAGTTCAGTTTTTCACTGTGTGATCTCAGTTAGATTCTGTGATTAATTATCTCGTCCCTTTGCTAATCTCTATCTCATTCAGATTCTTTCTGTGCCTCTTTTACATCTTCATGTACCTGTTATACTATTTCCTATATAATGTGCCATATACTGCTGCACTAAATCATGTATTTGAATTACAGTGTTAACTCTGAATATTTGTAACAGTCATTCTAATGCCAACTAGGGCTATTTATTCACATTATATTCCATATAAGCAATGCCACATCCTCCCACAGCTGTTAATCCTTTAATATTTTAAGAATTTTGAATTTTGCTTTTCTGCTTTTCACTGAATATATTAGAAACAATGTCCATATCTGATGGACTCAGAATACTAGTAACAGTTTTTCCCAAGATTAACTTTTTTGGCCGGGCGCAGTGGCTCACACCTATAATCCCAGCACTTTGGGAGGCCAGTGCGGGTGAATCACGAGGTCAGGAGATCGAGACCATCCTGGCTAACACAGTGAAACCCCACCTCTACTAAAAATATAAAACAATTAGCCAGGCATGGTGGTGGGCGCCTGTAGTCCCAGCTACTTGGGAGGCTGAGGCAGGAGAATGGCGTGAACCCGCGAGGCGGAACTTGCAGTGAGCCAAGATTGTGCCATTGCACTCCAGAGCCTGAATGACAGAGCGAGACTCCGTCTCAAAAAAAAAAAAAAGATTTACTTTTTTGTGTTGTTTGTATGTTAGCCACATATTCAACAATGGAATGTTCATGGTGCTTGTACATAAGTACTCTCTATCAGAAATACTTATACATTTAAAATAACATGGAATAATTTTGTATACTAGTATATCACCAGTAAGAACATTACACAGAACAAACACTATTGATCATTTCCTAAAATCTATGTATCGATGAACGTTAGCCTTTGTTCTTGGCAGAATTTTATGTAATCTTTGTAGTCTTATCTCTACAAAGAGATTATTTGCCTTATAGAGGTTTTTGATATAGCCATTTATCTTTCATATATGTTGTTATTACTGGGCAAATTAACTGTTTAAATTTTTTTCCTCCCCTTTCTAGCATACATTTGGGGTAGTGCAAGAAGGCTTACTGGAAACAGGTCTAATTAGTGTTTGGTTGAAAGATAATAGAATAAAGATTCTATTAAATATAAATTCTATTCTATTATAGAACTTCCAACTTAATATTCAGCTAGCATCTAGAGACTTGTTATAGGGTATGAATATGGCTCATGGCCTTTGGTTGTGGAAAATAAAGAAATGAAAACCTTTTATGATACTGTTAATTTTAATGCACACATTTAATAAATTAAATCAATTTCATATCCTTGATGACTTCCATTTGCTTTGATTTTCACAACTACATATACTTGCTGTGAGGATGGTATCATAATGATACTTCAGCTGCTCCCTGATCCAGATTTTGTCATTGTTCAGCTTTTTTAAACAGTGGTATTACCACTATTTTTTTTCCTGTCATTAAAAAAAAAAATTTAGAGATTGAAAAGGCAAGGCTTATCCAGTTACTGCTTATTGGAAGTACTGTTTCTTCCTGTCATTAAGTATTTCTTTATTTTTAACTTGACTACAATTTTCACACTGTTAGCATTGAATAAGCATTCATTATTCATTCTCTAATTTCCCAGAGTTTTAGAAACATCCAATCAAAAATATTGGGATGCATTCAACTTATAGGTAACATATAAGGAGAAATATATATGATACTCAACTTCATTGAACAGTTCAAGTGGATGATATATTGGAAATTATATATTGTCATACTGCTTTTGTAAATCTCTAGAAAAACATCACCAAGGCAACTAAAAATCTGCCTGGGAATTGAGAATTCTTTTTTTTCCAGATAAAGACAAGGAAGATTAAAATAGAAACGTAATCTCATAGCTCAGCTCTCTATGCCATACTTGACAAATTTTATTAATATGACTTTAGTTAGAAATAATTCGTAATGAAAATTGTGATGCTCTGAGCATCTTTTAAAATGTACATTAACAAAATCGTATTCAGAAACAAAGCTAAACTGGAAGCCTGAGAAGAAACAGTTATGGTTGGATATGAAATTTAGTAACAGATTTTCAGTAAATCATGTCAAATTGGGAAATTTACCAGATATCCTATTTCTCTTCATCTGATGAAAAACAGAGATTTATTTTAGGTGACAAAGAGTTCCTGGCATCAAACTTTTGGCGTAACTTATCACTCATAAATAATGTTCCTAAATAAGTGTGTTTATACTATTTTGTAAAACATTTTCATAAGGTAGTATAAGGTTTATCTAATAGTTATTTCCATTTTAGGTTTGTATCCCTATACAGAGGACCATGTCATACATACAAAGTACAAAGACTTAATGAGTCAACATCCTACAAATTCTGTATTCAAGCTTGTAATGAAGCTGGGGAAGGTCCCCTCTCCCAAGAATATATTTTCACTACTCCAAAATCTGTCCCAGCTGCCTTGAAAGGTAAGTTATACATCCTGAAGTTATTTTCTTTTATAATAAATTACTTTTTTTTTTTTTTTTGAGATGGAGTCTCACTCTTTGTCACCCAGGCTGGAGTGCAGTGGCACGATCTTGATTCACTGCAAGCTCCGCCTCCCGGGTTCACGCCATTCGCCTGCCTCAGCCTCCTGAGTAGCTGCAACTAGAGGCCTGAGCCACCATGCCCGGCTAATTTTTTGTATTTTTAGTAGAGACGGGGTTTCATCGTGTTAGCCAGGATTGTCTCAATCTGCTGACCTCATGATCCGCCTGCCTCGGCCTCCCAAAGTGCTGGGATTACAGGCGTGAGCCACCGTGCCGGGCCAATAAATTACTTTTTAATGTATTTTCCTAAATGCTTTGTTTACTAATACTAAAATTTAGCATCCAGTGTATGTCCACCGGTTATACAAAATCATATAGGCAAGCCCAACTCTACTGAGGGTTCCATTCAATAATAAAAGCTGTTTTATCTGGCACGTTCATATTCAGACAAGTACTGGCTTTTGTCACTGATGTTTTTAATAATGTAACATAAAAATACTAAATGGAATAGGTAGGCTGGTTTTCTAATTAGGCCATTGGCTTAAATAAAAAAAATTATAAACTCTGATTGTTTAAACATTTTGAGTTGTTGATATTACATTCATTTAGATTTCAGAAGGAAAGCCTGGTCATCTGTTAATAAGCAAAACAAATTCTTCATTAATGTGGGTTTTTCAGTCAATTTTACACACACATGTACACATATTTACACACATTTGTATATACATTTATCTTTTAATTTTAGAGGGGTTCTTATTTTAAAGTGACTCTGGCAAGGGCTGCACTCTATTTTTAGCTGAAAAGTCTATAAAGTTAATTGCTTTGAAGACTAATCACAGAGACTTCTAGAACCATATCCTGGATCATGTACTTAAACAGAAGAAGCAGAACTCTTCTTGAATAGTCTTTCTAATAATATTGAGAGTTTCACTGAGTCCTTTTTCTGTTTGCTATCAAGTTTAGGGTCTCTTAGCTTTAAGAAGAATGCTGACTATAAGCAGGACACAGTGGCTCACACCTGTAAGCCCAGTGCTTTGGGAGGCTGCAGGGGGAGGCTCACTTAAGGCCAGGAGTATTGAGACCAGCCTGGGCAGCATAGTGAGACCTGCCTCTCTACAAAAGAAATTTTGAATTAGCTGGGGATGGTAGCATGTGCCTGTATATGTAGCTGCACAGGAGGCTGAGGCTGCAGTGAGCTATGATTGCACCACTATTCTCCAGGCTGGGTGACAGAGTGAGATCCCATATCTTAGAATACAAGAGTGCTGATTTTAACCTCTTTGGATGCAAATTTCAAAAATTCACTGGTACTTATTTCAAGTTTATAAGTGGATTTTAAATATTTGTTGATTTGTATTAAAACAAGTGTCTGCATGATGTACCAAATTAAAAATCAAGTGGAACATATTTTATTTATATTTGTTTCCTACAGCACCCAAAATAGAGAAGGTAAATGATCACATTTGTGAAATTACATGGGAGTGTTTACAACCAATGAAAGGTGATCCAGTTATTTACAGTCTTCAAGTTATGTTAGGAAAAGATTCAGAATTCAAACAGGTATGTACCAAGATATTAATTTGTGGATGCATATTTTTACCCTTTTTTAATTTTTATGTATTTTCAATGTAAGATTTGGCCATCTTTACCTTTCTAATTCATAAACATGTATTCAGTATATATTATATTCCAGAGATCTCAAGATTCCAGATCTTTTCAGTATGAACTACACTTGAACAGATTATTTATTTATCTGATAAGTATTCATTGAACTCTGTGCTGGGCACTCAGGATACAGCACTGAACAGAAAGTCCCTTGCCTCCATGGAGCTTACGTACATTCTGGTGGAAAAGAAGACACTATAAGCAAATGAACATGCCAATATATTGTCAGATATAAGTGCAATGGAGAAAAAACAAAATTGGATAAAAGAAATAGGGAGTAGTGGAGGCGGAGGGCACTGAGTCTTATTTCATTTGGGGCACTCAGCTGACATTTCAGCATGGCCCAAAGGAGATGACTATGGGGAAAAGAGTGTTCCAAGAAGATGTGCTGAGACAGGAACATGCCTATTAAATCTGATGAACTTAAAGGAGTCAGTATGACTGGGATGGAGAGAGCAAAGGGAAGAGTTGATAAGGTCGGGTAGTTAATCCTAAGGGGCCTATGGGTGGTATGGAGTGATGTAGGGCGTAATAGGCCATACTGTGGCTTTTACTTCACGTGAAATGAGAAGACACTGGAGGATTTTGACAAGGATATTCATGTGATCAGACACAAGGTTGTTTTGATTAGTGTCAAAACTACAGTAGGACAAGGGCAGAACTAGAAAGACTAATAAGGAGGCTTTTACAATAATAGTATTAATAATAGTCATAATGCAGTGCCATAAATATGGCATTAGGCATGAAGTTATAATGGAATCCTAGAGGAAGTGTTACCTTCCTAGCCAAGAGGTTTCAAAGATAGCTTTCTGGTAAAGCAAGAATAGCAGTCACATAGAGTGGAGAGTTGCCAATGTTTGTTACAACTTTTATGAAGAATAAGCTTTTATACCACTCCAAAGACTAATTTAATAGCTATACATTTCATCTGATTTTCCCTTTTTGCTGTAACCTTCTTAATTTTGAGGGCTTTTAAGCTGGGTTGTTTTCATTGTGTCTTATATTTTCCTCTTCCATTAAAAAAAAATGATCATTTGTTTTATTCCAGTATTGTGCTGTTGTAACTACTCTGTGTAATATCTTAACTGAAATTACAAAAGATCCAAAGAGTCAGATTAAATCTGGCATGCAATTGTTTTTCTTTATTAAGCCATCTGCAAATTGCCATGATAATTAGATTTGAAATGTAATTTACAGATAAGTAGGTTTCCTTCTAAGGAGGAAGCAAAATTAATATTAAAGAAAATATAATTATATTACACGTTTAAAGGAAATAGGGACTCCACATTTGAGTAGTTTATGGATAAGCTTGAGGCTTGTTTGAATGACTTTTCTTGGGTGTATAAACCATCTGAAATTAGCTTGAGCAAGTTAATCTGTTTTCTTCAGTCCTGTATCTACAGCCAACTGTGTCTCTTCCTGCTTAGATGTCTTCCCACATCTGAAATACAAAATTGAATACTTGATCCCATCATCTTCCCTCCCAATATCTCCTCTCCAACATCTTTACTTCATCAGTGTCATGGACACCAATATCATCTTGGTCTCCAAGCCATAAATTCTTAGATGAATTTTTTTTTCCTATCAACTCTTAATCAGAAGTTGTTTCTAAATCCATAAAACTACATCAGGGCCTCATCACTTTTACATATAGATCAAGAATCCCTGTCCTACTCAGCTCCCTTCAGTCCTTCACACAGCCTCATGATTAGAATTCCATAAACACTGTTTTAATGTCACACACCTACAGTGGTCCCTTTTGAATTTTCAAACCTAAATTTCCAACAGTGTAATTAATGTATTCTTCCTGTCTGTACCAGATCTCTTCATTTATCACCCTCATGCCATTTGTTGAGGTTTTTCTTTCTTAACCTAATACTGCCAGGCTCATGGAATGGTATATGAAGACACATGGAAAATATAAAGACAAAAATCATCCATTATATCCATAAGACAAATACATATTTTTAATTTTTACTAAATTTACTTCAGTGTATGTATACAATTTTACACTACTTTCTCATACAACATTCTGTTTTAAGTGAATCCTTTTACAGGTTGAAGCATCCCAAATAAAGTCCAAAATTCAAAATGTTCCACCCAAAATCTGAAACTTTTTGAGGATCAACAAGACACTCAAAGGAAATGCTCATTGGAGCATTTCCAATTTCAGATTTTTAGGTTTGGAATGCTCAACTAGGGAATATGCAACTATTCCAAATCAAAAAAATTGAAATGCTTCTAATTCCAGGCATTTCATATAAGGAATACCCAACCTGTACCATCTCCCAAACATGGATCATTTCTACATTCTACTCCCTGAAACATTATGCATCCTTAGAACTAATGCATAGTCACCATTTTCGTTCAGATTTATCTTAAAAGCTTCTTTCAATAAGTTCCTTTATATATTGTTATCAGCATCCACATTTTTATTTATTGCCAATAATTCACTAATTTAATGGCCTTTTATTGAGTACCTGCTATATGCTGGATTCTGGAGATAGAAAAATGACACAGAGATCTTACTTTACTTTGAGAGCAAAGCCATATGTAAAAAAATTAGATTTACAACACAGGTACAATTGAGGCAGCTAAAAGTACTTGAAAGCCCCCACGTGTTGGTTCATCTGACTTGTAGCCCACCAACTAGCTGGAGAGACTTAACTGACAAGTCATTTAACCCTATGAGGCTTTTTCTCAACTACAGAATGAGTGGCGGGGCGGAGGTTTCTCATTTTTGGAAATGATAGCTCCTACAGATTGAGCATTAGACTGCATGCTGAACACTGCACTAAGTGCTTTAACAAGCATTAGTTCATTCCATCCTCATAACTGTCATACATGTTAACTACTAGTATGCCTGTGGTAGTTGGTCTAAAATCGCATCTGGAGTGTGAAGTGGTAGAGCAGACCTTGGATGCCAGGGATGAACAGTTCCAGTATATATCTTCTTAACCCATTTATGCCTAGTGTTCCATTATTGGAACACTAAGCTTGTGGTAGTTATTTATATCCAACTGATCAAGGTTATTGCCAAGGTCTGATTTTCACCAAAAAAAAAAAAAAAAATGCAACCTCTGGCATAAATGGGTTAATTACTAGACACTCCCCTGAAAATCCGTGGAATTTCATTCTTTTTATTTCCCTTGTAAGGCATGGCAGAGGAGGTCCTATTCTCTGATTCTAAGTGATCTCCCCTCTCTGGAGTTTATACAGTGATTTGCCATAGGCACCTATAGAAAGCTCCCCTTATTCATTTGCCATTTCATTCAACAGATATGTTTGAAATTGTATGGAAATCTATCAGTTATACAAAGACATAATGGGGGAAGCAAAAGTAGACACTATCCCTTCTTTGATGGAATTATTTCATTAAAAAATGACTTCTGGCCGGGCACGGTGGCTCAAGCCTGTAATCCCAGCACTTTGGGAGGCCGAGACGGGCGGATCACGAGGTCAGGAGATCGAGACCATCCTGGCTAACACGGTGAAACCCCGTCTCTACTAAAAAATACAAAAAACTAGCCGGGCGAGGTGGCGGGCGCCTGTAGTCCCAGCTACTCGGGAGGCTGAGGCTGGAGAATGGCGTAAACCCGGGAGGCGGAGCTTGCAGTGAGCTGAGATCTGGCCACTGCACTCCAGCCCCGGCGACAGAGTGAGACTCCGTCTCAAAAAAAATAAAAAATAAAAAAAAATAAAAAATAAAAAAAAGCAGGAAAATGCTTGAGGACTGATTTTGCTTGTTCTCTAGCTGCCCTGGGGCACATCTGCACTCCTTAACTCATCTGTGAACCGTATAAGGGTAGATCTCACATCCTCGCTTTTGAAATTTCTCTTGCCCCTATGCAACAAACAGATAAGTACTTTAATGGATAGATATTTTTAACATGTCATTTAAAAGATAAAATCAATGGCATTCACTGGCTTTCACATCAAAAACGATTCTAACACTAGCCAGTTTTAACACATTTTCTGTCCAACCTTCACACGTAATTCTTCCTTCCAATAATTTATTAACAGATTTACAAAGGTCCCGACTCTTCCTTCCGGTATTCCAGCCTTCAGCTGAACTGTGAATATCGCTTCCGTGTATGTGCCATTCGCCAGTGCCAAGACTCTCTGGGACACCAGGATCTCGTAGGTCCCTACAGCACCACAGTGCTCTTCATCTCTCAGAGGACTGAACCACCAGCCAGCACCAACAGAGACACTGTGGAAAGCACAAGGACCCGACGGGCACTGAGTGACGAGCAGTGTGCTGCCGTCATCCTTGTGCTGTTTGCTTTCTTTTCCATTTTGATTGCCTTTATCATTCAGTACTTTGTAATCAAGTGAAAATGCAACTTTATTTTTTAACTCTATTACATTTTATTTTGTCATGTACTAAAATTATTTCTGTATTGCTTTTATAAAAAACAGTGGCATTTAGCACTGGCATTGAGACTATAGCACATCATTTTTGCCATTTTCAGTGCTTATATTGTTAGGTAGAGGCTGGCACTTTATTAGAATGCAAGCCACAAAAATATCAATTTGGGTTTTTTGTTAGGGTGGGTCTTCTTTCTCTCTCTTTTTTTTTTTTTTTTTTTTTTTCTTTTTTAACATGCCTTCCTATAGAAAAACTTTCTAAGAGGTAACAATTTAGAATGGATATTTTGACCAATCGGCATGAGTGTAACAGTGATAACCTGATCTTTTTGTTTTAAAGATTATTACCAAGTGAAAAATCAGAATGAATAGAATTTACACTAACATGCTATATAAAATGTTAAAGTCTGATGCTGTGAAAGCAATCTAGTGCTATATTTCTACCTCCTCATTTGTCTTAATTATTTGGTAAGTGGGATTATGATGAGTAACTGGAGGGGCTTAGAAACAAAAACTGGATGAAAGAGTATGCATGAAGTAAAGCTTCTTTGATAAATGTGGAGTTCTTCATTATAAATATATATTCATGAATTCACAGATAAGTACTTAAAGAAAGCACAGACAGTTTACTTGGCCTAAAAATATTTTGATGTTTACTCAAAAAGTACCTCTTCGGGTCTTGAGAACATGGAAAAGAACTGAGTGCTTTTAAATACTTTTTAGAAAGTAATCATAAAAGTAAATTGAATTTCAAACCTATTTGGTTTCTATTTTGTGAACCTTTGAACTATATGTACATGTATAAGGGTAACAAGTGTACACATACAAACATAACAAGTGTAGAAATATGTATTACACACATACACTCACTCTGTCGGGTATAGGCTAATTTTGAAGAACTCCCATATGTTTTTGCTGCTTCTCCCATAACTGCTGCCACCACCATCAGAATTCATAATCAAACCTAACCTTTTTGTTTGGGGCACCAAATCTGAAGACAAAATTAATTTGCACCAGTAAACTTCAAGCTGCTTTCTTTCTTGAAAACTAAACGTTTAATGTATAATGTCTGTTTGGATACTGTTCCAAATTGTTGATTGCATGTGGTTAATGTTGCATTAGAGCACTTTGCAATTGCATAATTCATTAATGTTTTGTGAGCTTGCATTTGTGAGTTATTGGATGATCAGATTGAATTTTGTCAAGTATCACATTGTACATCTTGCCTAGATGTCAATGACTGCCAGTAATAATACAGTTTATAATGAAACTATCTACAATTCTTGTTTTAGCACATCTGTTATCCGTAAAACACCTGTAACTAGCTTTTTTAATTTATTATTTGAATTTTAGGATAGCAAATCACTAATTTTTAGTTGCTGAAGTTGGCATTTTAGTGATTGAGCACTTCTGTCAGTCTTTGAAAAAAGAACATATGTTTTGTGCTTTGAAGATCTCTGAAGAATTTCTTTTATAATAGAATGGGCATGTATTGTAACAGTTTTATGTCAGATGATCTGTGCTGTAGAAAAACATTAACCCTTGTTCAAAAAAGAAATGGATAAACTTGGCCTTTCTAAGTGGTAAGAATGACCTGTCACTATAATATACTGTATGTTTACATTTTATTTAAATTTAATCTCTTATGTATAGGGTGATAACCTTCCCCCAAAACAACAGTGATTGCGATTGTTTTCTAGAAACTTCTTTAAAGTGCCACATTTGGCAGTACAAATGAGTCTGAGTGTAATAGCCCAGAGATTTATATATAGTTGAATGTCTAAAATGGTAAAATGTGCCACTGTGTCAAGTTACAGTGGCTTATGTTTTTCATAGTAATTCAAATGAACCTCCTATTTTTGATAGTAAATGTCATTTAATAGTATACTTGCCATTTGAGCCTCACTGCAAAATTAGTGCAGAGGAGAAAACAATTTTTAATGTAATCTTGATTTTACCTCATATACTGTACATTCCAAAAACTCTAAACTTTTTAAAGATTATAGATACACTACCAAACATATCACCTTAAAATTGTATAAGGCTGAATGAACTTCATACAAATGAAAAAAAGCTCATAAAAATACCTAAACTATGTAGCAAAAGTATCTTTAAAATCCATGGAAAATAAAAGTTGTATCATTCTTTTTGAGATATGTTTATTGTATTCATATATATTCATTATTTGCTGCCTGTTTAAGAAAATGAAATGTTATGGTCTCCCCTCTTCCAATGAGCTTAAAACATTTTTCCCAACAGTATACAAATCTTCAACATGAGAGGATGTATATTTATTATATAAAGCCCAGTAAAGAATGAAATTAGAAGTTTTATCCTAGTGACTTGATTTTGTGCAACTCATGAAATATCTTACTTCCTTTCTGTATATAAAGAATACAGTGAGTCTAAGGTAAACTTCCCAGTGGGAAGAAGATCCCTAACCTCTCCTTGCCTTTCCCACATCCCTATTTTCTAGAACCTTCTTTCGCCCACCACCAGAGGCCCAGAACCTTCCTGTTAGTGGCACTGCTGGGTCTGCCTTCCACCAGGAAATCCAACATTCTCTCACTCATCCCCCATTAAAATTTCCATCCCAAGGACTTCCTCCTGGGGACGGACACTCAGTGCTTTTTTTTTTTTTTTTTTTCCCCCTTTTTTAATGGGTGAGCTAGTAAGTTTTGTGTTATAAATATTTTACCACCATAAAAAAAAAAAAAAAATCCTTGAAAAATTCACTGAAGAAACCAGTATGGAAAGAGGAGAACTCAATGTTTAAAATAAAGCCAACTTTTTTTTTTTTTTTTTTAAATCAAAAGATAAGTACATAGCTTCAAGCTCAAGGTCTAGGTTGAGGACAATCATTATGAGTCCTATTAAAGGACAACCAGTTTTAAGAACACTGTCAGGCAAGCTACCATGTAGCCCTCCTTCACTCCATGCTTAGCTCTTCCAGACTTCCCAGTATTGATGAAGGATCATGTTTTTGTTCAGCTTTGCCCAGTGCTGTCATTCATAATAGATAAATGAAAAGTCCCAGAAACCTGTTGTGTTTGGGAAGGTTTTCTTTTGTTCCAGGCTTCAGTGGTTAATATGCTTGA
Organism: Rhinopithecus roxellana; assembly: GCF_007565055.1. Taxonomy (NCBI): domain Eukaryota; kingdom Metazoa; phylum Chordata; class Mammalia; order Primates; family Cercopithecidae; genus Rhinopithecus; species Rhinopithecus roxellana. The sequence continues at coordinate 43,383,217 of NC_044566.1, read as the reverse complement.
CAAATTTCAGAGTCTGTTATCTCTGTAGACCAATGCCAAAGAATTGCTCTCTGGATTCACCGTTAGCAGCTCTTCATCTTCATCTTTGGCAATGTAAGAAGTAAAACCACCATATTCTGGCTCCCAGCCTTCACAGCCACAGTGGAGAATTAAGTCTGGGGCAAAATCAGCCTTGCTATGGTCACGAATTAAAAGTGTGGTGACCAGTCTTCCAACGCCTCAGTTCCCTTTGGCATGTGGGAACACCTGATTCATTATTTGTTTCGTTTTCCTCTGACTCTGGGTCTGTCTGGTCATGGCTCTGTTGGCCATTGATGCTCATGGCTGCCTGATTATTCTCTCACTCAGGAGGGCTATGGCCAGTCCCTCAGTTCTATCAGCAGCAGAGGCTGCTGCTTCGTCTCTTTTGTCATCCATCTCATCTTCCGAAGGGGCCAGGAAGTGAAGCTTCAGGCCTGTGAAGTTGGAGAGCAGCAAGAATAGTGCCTCAGAGCAAAGTAACTTCATTCACTCCTTCAATATATCGGGAAGCTTCCTCTCCTCAGCTTTCTCATAAAGCCTTTTGTTGGCCGGGCACGGTGGCTCTTGCCTATAATCCTAGTACTTTGGAAGGCCAAGGTAGGCGGGTCACCTGAGGTCAGTAGTTCAAGACCAGCCTGGTCAATATGGTGAAACCTTGTCTCTGCTAAAATAGAAAAATTAGCTGGGCATGATGGCAGGTGCCTGTAATCCCAGCTACTCGGGAGGCTGAGACGGGAGAATCGCTTGAACCCAGGAAATACTCCTTGCAGTGAGCTGAGATTAGAAAAAACATGAAAACCTTTTGTTAAGGGGACCTCAGCTGCTCTATTCCACATCTCCATTCACCAAGGCCTCACAGACCTTTGCAAATTTCTCAGGCTTAAGAAATTTCTTCAGGAAAATTTCAGAACTTTCTTCAGACTCTTCTTGAGTTTGAATTTGGTAATCCATGGCCAGATAAGTAGGGTTGATCCAATCATACAAAATTTCATGATCTGTGGGGTATGAGGGCTCCAAGGTGTGAGGGGGTTCAAAGTAGTTGGGAGGCCTAGTCAGTGAAGGACCATGAAACCAGCCACTTATAGACAAACGTGACTTCAGACAGGACTTCGGACACCTGGTGAAAGGACACTGCAGATACTTCAAAGAAAACCAGTTCGTTCCATAAAGGGGTAAGACACTTGACAATCTGCTTCGGCTGAAAGTGTTCATCAGTGTTGTACAGGTGCGGGGTACCCCCCAGGCTCCTGTCCCAGGAAAGAACCAGGTACAGGATGAAGGCGATCCAGCGCCCTTCTAGCTCATCATCATGGCACAGCAGAGCATCAGTGAATTCATATTTAGCACAGGACACATCAGTGGTTGGTTCCCAGTAAATTTTAGAAATACCAGAAAGCCAAGACCAGAAATCTTCAAACAGAATTTTCCTTAAAGCAGAGATGTGAGGCCCTCTTCAAATCATCAGACTGCTGGAACTTATATAAATCATTACAGTTGTCATGGAAATCCAAGTTCATAAGTTCCTTCTGAAGCCCTGCCAAGAAGTCGGCTTTGGATGAAGTTTGGGATCATGCAGTGAAGAAAGGGGTCCATGTCCCTGACAATGGTTTCGTGGCTGAATGGTGTCCCACAGCTCCAGGCCTCAGGCACCTGCTTTTTCAAGGTTTCCTCCATGATAGCATTCGAAAACTCTGCCATCACCTCTTCTTTCCCTTTTTTCCCACCCGGGTTGGGCTGGGCTCCACTGGCCATTTCCCATTTACTTCCTCACAAGGTACAGAGCCACACCACACTCGATTCAGTGCTTTTAAAATCCATGTACATCTCTTAATTGCCACAACTCTGTGATAGTTTAAAATGTTGGGGCTGTGGAAGGAGAGTCTGGAAATAGGAACGTCACAGAAGCAGCTAAGCATGAGTCCAGGTTTGAGTAGGGTATAATACTGATTGACAGTATGATTGCATGTCACCTCTTTTTTTTCTGTAGATTGGAAATAGGAGTATAGAATCTTATGCATCCTGTTTGAGCATTCCATGGGTTGCTTTCCAACACAAATCCCTTGCTTCTCACCATTATAAGATTATTTCTGCAGGATGGTGGCTCAAGGAGGCAAACAGCCTTTAAAAGAAAATAGGCCAGGTGCGGTGGCTCACGCCTGTAATCCCAGCACTTTGGAAGGCCAAGGTGGGCAGATCACGAAGTCAGGAGTTCCAGACCAGCCTGGCCAACACGGTGAAACCCTGTCTCTACTAAAAATACAAAAATTAGCTGGGCATGGTGGTGCACACCTGTAATTCCAGCTACTCAGGAGGCTGAGGCAGGAGAATCATTTGAACCAGGGAGGTGGAGATTGCAGTGAGCCAAGATCGCGCCACTGCACTCCATCCTAGGTGACAGAGCAAGACTCCATCTCCTCCATCTCAAAAAAAAAAGAAAAGAAAGAAAATAGTTCCCCCAAACTTAAAATAAGCAGTGATTCTGTAACCTAACTCCCATCATCAAAAAAAGATGATGCCTCATGGTTTTAGAGAGTTTTTAAATGTTCTATTTTTGTATACATTTTGTAAGTATATGCCCTTGAGAATATATATCCCTTTTGTTTATGTATCATTTTCTCTCTGATGCTCCTAAGGAGGGAGAAAAAACTTGGAGGAAAAAAGAAAATCAACAAAAGAACCAAGATTTCATTAAGGTGGTCATCAAATTCTGTGTCCAGAGTGGTGCCCTCAAATGTTTAGATGCTGTGATGGCTATTTTTTTGTCTCATAAACAGGGTGACTGTGCCATTTCTACTTACTATGGGAAATTTGCCAAGAGAAAACAGTTTCAAAACTGAACAGATTTTGAAGCCACGTGACCCATTCAAATCATTATGTCTAGGATCTGTCGAACATTTAATGTGTCCTAAGCATTGTGTTCAGTTCTTTACCTTGGGCATCTCATACAGTCCTCTTAATTGCTCTAGTAAGCGTTATCTGCAGCACAGAGAAGTCGAGCTCTCTGCCACAGGTCTCATGGCTAATCAGTGATGAAGCTGGGGTTTGATCCAGGTGATTGGTCTGGGGCTCCCTCACTTGACCACTATCCTCTGCTGTCTGGCCCAAAATTTATAAACGCTAGGAAATCAAAATTAATATTAATTGACTTTAATAGTGCATTTATGATAACATTTATTGATTGAGTACCACCTGTTTGCTAAGCATTGTGCTAAGCACTTCATCATATGCAAAGTAAGCCACAGCCCTCTAAGGATTGAATAGAAAGAAATCAGATGAGAAGAATCTGGTACAAGCATAACAGACTAAATGAGAAACCCTAATTTCTTTCCTCTTGAATTTCATCCCCTGATACTTTTACTACCATTTTGAGCCCACACTCAGTCCTTAAGAATAGCCCATCTTAAATATTCATCCAAGGATGAAAATGCCGTTTTTACCACTTACCACAACTGAGACACGCTGACATGTTCAAAAATGAATATAGCTACCATGTGGACCAACCTCAAAAACACGCTACGATGAAGGAAGCCAGACACAGAAAGTCATGTATTGTACAATTCCATGTGTGTTAAATATCCAGAATGAGTAAATCCATAGAGACAGATTAGTGGATGCCAGAGCTGGAGGGAGGAGGAAATGGGGAGTAACTGCTCAGTGGGTGCTGGGTTGATGGAAATGCTCAGGAGCCAGACAGAGGCAGTGGTTGCACAACACTGAGGGCACCAAATGCCAGTAAGTTTGTCACCTCAGAATGGTTAATTTTATATGAATTTCACCTGAATTGCTTAAGAAGGGAATATAAAACTTACAAACTGATACACAGGTTAACGTAAGACTAGAGAATCCTGGGCATCAAGTCCATAAAACTGACGTAGTCAATAAGTTCATTTTGCTAAGGACACAGGCCAACTTGTCTCTTTTTTCTCAAACTCCCACACCTTCCAGAATGCTACCACTCCTTTCAGCCTGTGGCATGTGCCTGGCTTACAACTGAATATTTTATGGATGTCCTTGAGAGCGATTAAACAATTTGGCCTGCCCAGACCAAAGTTATCAGCTCTATCTCATTCTTAATCCTTCTAGGATGACACAGAGGTCTTAAAGAAGAAATTACCTTTTCAGTTTCACAGTTTACCAATGGCAGCAGCTGCACAGTAAGAATGTTCATATCCAGTAGTATAAGGCCTATAACCTCTTCCCTCCCACCCTCCCAAGGGCTTGTTCCCCCTCCAACATCCATCCCCCTTGGTAACTGTTGCCACGCTGAGCCTGTCTGTCTCTCAGGAGAAACTGGGACCAACAGAAAACTGCTAAAGCGGGCCGGGCGCGGTGGCTCACGCCTTGGGAGGCCAAGGCGGGCGGATCACGAGGTCAGGATATCGAGACCATCCTGGCTAACATGGTAAAACCCCGTCTCTACAAAAAAAGTACAAAAAATTAGCCGGGTGTGGTGGCGGGCGCCTGTAGTCCCAGCTACTCAGGAGGCTGAGGCAGGAGAATGACGTGAACCCAGGAGACAGAGGTTGCAGTGAGCTGAGATCGCGCCACTGTACTCCAGCCTGGGTGACAGAGTGAAACTCCACCTCAAAAAAAAGAAAAAGAAAAGAAAAGAAATGTGCTAAAGCAATAGCCACAGAGTAATAGGAACCCACACTCCACAAAAGTCTTGCCTGAATTTGCCCTGCCGTGTCCCTGCCATGTAAAGAGGAAACCTAGGAAAGACTGAGTCCCCCGTCAATGTGGTGAGATTGGGAAATAGCTGGCCTTGAACTTCTCTGCCAGGGGCTCCCTTCCAGGGCCAGCTTTGCTATCTCTGCGTTTTACTAAAGATACCATTTCCTGGTGCCTGGGGTCTAGAGGACCCAGTGGGTCATGTGAATGAGGAAAGGGCTGAGTGTGAAGCCACAAATACCTTGTGTGTGGTGACAGCTGTGGGGTGCCTGCAGACAGGCTGCAGGTGGCAGCCTTTGGGGAACATGAGCTCAGAGCTGCCACAGCTTCCAGTTTTGCAAGACAATGCTTCCTTCTCAAACTCCCTCACCTCCCTGGATGTTACCACTCCTCTCAGCTTGCGGCATGTGCCTGGTTTACAACAATATTTTATGGATGTCCTTGGGAGTTATTAAAGAATTTGGTCTGCCTAGGCCTAAGATATCATGCTAACAATCCAGAACTTTACATGAAATTTCCCAATTGTAAAAGGTTGGTTCAAAACATTATGAAATGGCCAGGCTTGGTGGCTCACACCTGTATTCCCAGCACTTTGGGAGGCAGAGGAGGGTGGATCACTTGAGACCAGGAGTTCAAGAGCATCCTGGACAATCTAGGGAGACCCCATCTCTACAAACTTCATGCCCTGCTCTTATGTGGGGAAAAGAGTGTAAAGCCTGTGGAGTGTTTACAAGCTTCCATAAGTAAGCTATTATACAAGTTATGGATCTATTTTAATGCTCCTCACAACTTTCCAGATCTTCAATTTGCCCATAAAATCTGGTTTCTGAGATACAAACTGGAAGACACTTTCCTAGCAGACTCCAGATCATAACCTAGCATTCTCTGCAGCTGGTGGTGCCATGGTCTATATAGCAAGAGGCTACCCAGCACAGTGGTTATGCCCATGGACTCTGGAAGTGGACAGCACCACCCTTACTGGCTGTCCCAGTGACCTGGGGTCACTTCTTTGTGCTTTGCTCTTCTCGTCTCTAACATAGAGATACTAAAAGAACCTGCTGCCTTAGATTGCTGTGGAGGATGAAATACATTCAGATATGAAAGGACTTGGAACAGTGCCTTGCAAACAGCAAGCATTAGCTTTATATTCATCCAGGTCATCCCTCTATATTCATCAAAAGCCAACCAGTGAGGCCTCCAGCCCGGAGCCAAAAGCCTATTGATGACACCAACTTCTTGCCTCTGGGGATGCAGGCCACAGCCGGGCCAAACCTAGACCCACTCTTGCCCCACATGAGTTACAGGCGGAGAGGTACTCCAAGAGTAGAGAAGAGAGATGCCCATGCTCCTGGTCTACTGAGAACTTCTTCTCACTAGATGAACTATGAAGTCAGGAAGCTGGTGAATGTCTACAGAAACACAAAGTAGGAAACAGATCTGGTCCCATTCCTTCCTAAAACATTAAATGCCATCTCATCATAAGAGCTCAGATATGTCCTAAGGGCCAAGTTATGTTTGAACCTCAGCACAGCAATGTTATCCAAAAAGCCCACTGGGTCTCCACCTCTCCATATCAGTATTCTGTCTTAAGCTGAAGTATCAGTGAATACTTACTGAGCACCCACTGCAATCAGAGCACTGTTTTAACTGCTAGGAATTGTAAAGAAAACAATGGTACCTGATTCTGCAGAAGCTCATTCATTCTCCAAGTTAACAAACATTTATTAAATTCTCACTTTGTGCCAGGCACTAAGGAAACAGCAGTGAACACAGTAGATTAAAGCTCTGCCTTCTGGTGCACATAATGTTGGGAGATAGAGATAGATAATAAACAAATAACTAAGTAAATTAAATAGCATGTCAGTTGATAATAAGCAATATGGAGAAAATACAATAGAGAGAGGGAGTGCCTGAATGGAGGTGAGTAATTCACAACAGCCAGGATGCTGACTGCAGACACAGTGAGCCTGCCTCAGCGCCACCATGGTGGGTGGGGAAGGGAGAAAGGGAGCCTTCAGCAGAGGCTGGGGTAGTCCATCCGGCCAAGGAGCAAATGGGAAAAACCAAAGAGACTCAGGGATTCGCAGCCCATGACAGCCATGGAGAGTGCTCCTGGAAGCATCATCTGAGTGAAAGAAAGAAGCCGCCTCTTCACCAACCACAGGCCCCTGCCTCCAAGGCTAGCAGAGCCACTGGTGACCATGCAGGAAGGGGACATGGAACTGAAGTCTAGCGAATGCCAGCCCCTCACACCCCAGGAGCCAGCATGAAGCTTCCTAAGGACCTCTCCCTTGAGCTTTAAGCCACTGACCCCTCTCCCCATACCCCTGGGCCACCTTGGGGAAAGGCATGATGTCTGAGAGAACTGAACACTGCCCAGAGGGGCTGCTTAACTGGTCTGCCTGGACCATGCCTTACCTAGGCTAGAGCATTCATTTCTCTTGTTGAGAGCACAGGGGAAAATCAAATCAACCATAAATGAAGAAATTACATTTTCTCTGCCTAGGGGGAGGAGACAGGGAGGAAGAAAAAGTGGAAACCGTGAGTACAGAAACAATTTTGAGGAGTTTTGCATGAAAATGATCCAGAAGAGAAAAACTGATGACGAGAGAGAGAGAGAGAAAGAATTGAGGCAGTGATATCTGGAGGAGGAGAAAGGAGCACTTAAGGGGCAGAGCTGACTTCAACTGCAAGTACCACCAACTGTCCCAGGGGAGCATGAGCGGAGGTGGGGGTGTGGTAGTCATCTTCAGAGAAACAGGGTGCAAGGAAACCACCCAAAGGAGGTGGTGGGGGATGTTGGGTCTAAGGAGAGAGGAGGGGGTATAAACCAGTAGCCTGGTGGTGGGAGAGTGAATGAGGTCAGGTGAGAGTTGGGAGGGCCGGGGGAACGAAGCACCCCGCTAGAGGTCGTGCTTTCAAGTGAAACAACGCCAAGTGGGAGCACGCCAGGAGTAGACAGGGAATTCGGCCTTACCAGGCCTGTGGTGCTCTCGGCGGATGGACGAGGCTGACAATGGAGAAAACAGCAAGGGAGTCAAGGGCGTCTGTGTGGGCGCGATGGCGACTGCCCGTGGAATTTCCGTTGGGTAAAGGAAGAAAAGTGAAGACATGGGGCAGGCAAGGGACGGGGAAAAGGAAGGAGGAGCCACCGATGGAGGTCGCAGTGGGTTGAAGGATGACCGGAACTGAGGTGCTAGGGGAAGAGAGCTAAAAAGAGAGTGGGCGGAGGTCAGAAAGAGGGCTGACTGAAGTGGAGGTGGAGGAAGGCTGGCAGGCCCTGGCAACCGTGAGGTGTAAGGTCCGTCGACAGGCGCGGCTGAGATCGGGTGGAGAGCAAGGTCATAGGTGGAAAAGGAGGTCAACAAACTAGAGGCCAAGGCATTCCAAGACTCGCCATGGGTGTGAACGGCCGCAGATGCAGTGCTTGAAAGAGAGCGCAGGCACCTGGTCTTCAGGGACTGCGGGTGACCACGGGGGAAAGCGCTGGGGAGGGCGGGGTCTGATGAAGTCACACTCAAAGCTAGGTTTTAGGACCGCTGGAAACAGCAGCGATGAGGGAGGCGACAGGTGTCCCTCCTCCAAACTCACAGTCGGCATGTGAGAGAGAACTGCAGGAGAAGCTTGTCCCTAGGCAAAGCCAGGTGTCAGGTCCAGAAAAGAGGTTAAGGATTTAAGCCACTGAGGGGGTGGAGCTGGGCAGTGAGTGGGACGTCGGTCTTGCAAGCTCTGGGATTAGGCCGACCAGAGCCCACATTCCAGTCCCGCCTCTTACTGCCTGTTTGATCTCAAGTGAGACCCGCTTTGTTCATGGGCGAAAGGAGGGCCATGAGGATTAAATGGAGAGCACAGGACCAGATCCATCTAAATTCTCAGTGTTAGCTATTGTTATTAAGACCACACTGAACAGACGCTTACATCCCCTTTAGCCCCTTTCCCCGACTTTCGTTCTTTCCGGTGTTGACAAATAGTCTAGTTTTTTAAGTTTATGAAACATATTGTACATAAGAACGACATATCACATGTGAAAGTACTCTAGTGTCCACGTAAATATTTGTCTTGTTCTTTATAATAAATAAACATGCTCACGGATCCTTGAAATTATCTGGTCACGGCCGGGCACAGTGGCTCACGCCTGTAATCTCAGCATTTTGGGAGGTCGAGGAGGGTGGATCACTTGGGGTGAGGAGTTCGAGACCAGGCTGGCCAACATGGCGAAACCCGGACTATACCAAAAAAAAAAAAAAAAAAAAAAAAAAAAAAAAAAAAAAATTAGCGGGGCATGGGCGCTCCTGTGCTCCCAGCTACTCAGGAGGCTGAGGTGGGAGGACTGCTTGAGCCTGGGAGGTCGAGGCTGCAGTGAGCTGTGATCGCGCCACTTACACTCCAGCCTGGACGACAGTGAGACCCTGTCTGAAGAAGAAAAAAAGAAAGAAAGAAAGAAAGAAAAAAGAAAGAAAGAAAAATTATTTGGTCAATTATATGGTCAGCTCCCTCCACCACTCGAGAATTTACAGAAGAGGAGAACTGGGCTGGGCGAGCCCAGGACTGGCCCAGCCTAGGACTGGCCCAAGATTACGCAGTTACTCGGTTGTAGAGCCAGGATTAGACAGGAGAGGCTCCAGACTCTGGTCTAGACTCCCCTCCTACTATTTAGCATTATGGCTTCCTGAGGATTACCGTGAGCCCTCCTCCACCATCAAGCGGCAGCTACCAGCCACCAGACCAAGATCCCTTCGAAGGTCTCCTGTGTACCGGACCGACAAAAGCGCCCGTACAGTGCTGGGTCCAGTAACCAAAGCTCTCTCGGGTGCAGACATCGCTCACAGGACGGGGTTGGGCTCGTGCGCTCAGGTATTCCAGCTGGTGGAGAGGGAAGCGCCCCAGAACTGCATGGGCCCGGGAGAGGGCGCGGGAGCAGGGCCGGGCCGGGGCGGGCCGCGGCCGTGGGCGGAGACTGCGCGCAGCCAGCTCCGAAGCGCCTCGGTGCCCACCCTGCAGAGCCGCTTCCCGAGCCCCGCAGCGCAGCGCAGCACAGCGCCCCGCCGTCTGACGGTCCGCGCCCGCAGCGCGCGGGCTGGGAAAGGAGGCGCTCACCCAGCCGGACCACGCGCCAGGCTCCCAGCCCGACCCGGGACGCGACGGCCGCGGGGAGCACCCATGGGCAGCCGCTGGAACAGCAGCGACGGCCCCGAGGGCGCGCGGGAGCCGCCATGGGCCGCGCTGCCGCCTTGCGACGAGCGCCGCTGCTCGCCCTTTCCCCTGGGGGCGCTGGTGCCGGTGACCGCCTTGTGCCTGGGCCTGTTCGCCGTCGGGGTGAGCGGCAACGTGGTGACCGTGCTGCTCATCGGGCGCTACCGGGACATGCGAACCACCACCAACTTGTACCTGGGCAGCATGGCAGTGTCCGACCTACTCATCCTGCTCGGGCTGCCCTTCGACCTGTACCGCCTCTGGCGCTCGCGGCCCTGGGTGTTCGGGTCGCTGCTCTGCAGCCTGTCGCTCTACGTGGGCGAGGGCTGCACCTACGCCACGCTGCTGCACATGACGGCTCTCAGCGTCGAGCGCTACCTGGCCATCTGTCGCCCGCTCCGCGCCCGCGTCCTGGTCACCCGGCGCCGCGTCCGCGCGCTCATCGCTGTGCTCTGGGCGGTGGCACTGCTCTCTGCCGGGCCCTTCTTGTTCTTGGTGGGCGTCGAGCAGGACCCCGGCATCTCCGTGGTCCCGGGCCTCAATGGCACCGCGCAGCTCGCTCCCTCGCCTCCCGCCTCGTCGCCGCCCCTCTGGCTTTCGCGGGCGCCACCGCCGTCCCCACCGTCGGGGCCCGAGACCGCGGAAGCCGCGGCGCTGTTCAGCCGCGAATGCCGGCCGAGTCCCGCGCAGCTGGGTGCGCTGCGTGTCATGCTGTGGGTCACCACCGCCTACTTCTTCCTGCCCTTTCTGTGCCTCAGCATCCTCTACGGGCTCATCGGGCGCGAGCTGTGGAGCAGCCGGCGGCCGCTGCGAGGCCCGGCCGCCTCGGGGCGGGAGAGAGGCCACCGGCAGACCGTCCGCGTCCTGCGTAAGTGGAGCCACCGCGGTTCCAAAGACGCCTGCCTGCGGTCCGCCCCGCCGGGGGCCGCGCAAACGCTGGGTCCCCTTCCCCTGCTCGCCCAGCTCTGGGCGCCGCTTCCAGCTCCCTTTCCTATTTGGATTCCAGCCTCCACCCGCCCGTACTTCCTGTCCCCCCAGAAAACCATGTCCTGTCCCCCAGGAGCTCTGGGGGACACCAGGGCGCTTTGAGGGTGGAATCCCCGGATCCGATTCAGGAACCAGCAGTGCTTTTTCAGAGCCTCTGAGACCAGGAAAGAGAGTTGGAAATTCTTAATCCAACCACCTGTTAGACGCCACAGATGAGTCCTCACAGTGCCCTTGAGAAGATGAGGGAGATTTCATTAAGCTAAAATTTTGTATTTAATGTTAAGTGATGCTGAAGGCTAAAGTAAACCTTGCTCATATCAAAAAGTAAAGATTGTGCAGACGTGTTGTAGAATTCTTTTCAACAGAGAACAGAAAACTTGTCTCCGAAGTGGGTTGGTGGATGGAAGCCTGCCAAGGCGGCTTGTTCAGAGAAATTGCTCTTTCTGGTTTATGTCCAGCCTTGATAACACATATAGGAACCTACTATGCAGTTTTAAAGCAAATGTCCTGCAGCCTGGTCATTTTTTTCTGGGGTGAGGATCTGGCTAGGTAGTTTTCTCTAATTTATTTTGCTGTTATTTACTGCAGATGGTTCCTTGTGAGGGTGGGGGGTTTATTTGCTTCCCAATGCTTTTGTTAATCCCGGTGCTGTGTCTTACCTTGCAGTGGTGGTGGTTCTGGCATTCATAGTTTGCTGGTTGCCATTCCACGTTGGCAGAATCATTTACATAAACACGGAAGATTTGCGGATGATGTACTTCTCTCAGTACTTTAACATCGTCGCTCTGCAACTTTTCTATCTGAGCGCATCTATCAACCCAATCCTCTACAACCTCATTTCAAAGAAGTACAGAGCGGCGGCCTGTAAACTGCTGCTCGCAAGGAAGTCCAGGCCGACAGGCTTACACAGAAGCAGGGACACTGCAGGGGAAGTTGCAGGGGACACTGGAGGAGACACAGCAGGCTACACCGAGACAAGCGCTAACATGAAGACGACGGGGTAACCAGCATGGCCAAGCCAGGCTCCTCTTGCTGTTCTAAGACTTCAGGGAAACAAGTGTGTAGAGAAATAAAGACTGAAAGTGAGGAACAGATCCTGTTAAGAAGAATGGAAAGAGGGTTGCAGTTGTGCCAGTTGGTTAAGAAATAGACCGCATGATTTATTTAACCAAGGTATGAAATGTAACTGTGCCAACCTTTCTAGTTTCCTTCCCAAGTACCTCCTAAGGGATGCCCATTTTACCATCACGAAATCCCACATCTCAAAGTGTGCTCTGTGTGATGGTTTCATGAAGTCCTCATTCTCCTGCTCTTGGGAAGGATGTTTGTTCATTTTACAGTTAAGTGATACACAGAGATGCTGCCCCCAAAACTGCCACCTCTGAGATCATGAGTGTATTTTATGTTTTGGATGTAAATGTAACAGTACATCTACAAGGAACCAGGATAATGACAGTTTTGATCCAAGAAATGATTTAATACCTATGTATGGCTGCAAAAACTTTTAGAAGTAAAAGGAATTCTAGGTAGACTCCAGTGTTTGGGGTCCCACCTCTCTCCAGATCACAGCAAATCATAAAGTTTAGGCACAATAAAACCCTCTTTCAGAAGTATTAAGCAACCCACTTCTCCTTGACACTGCCCACGGGACCTTCCCAGTGCCACTGGCCATGGGGCAGCAAACTTTGGGCATCAACATTTGAGAGTAGAGAGCTCAGCAGGACATGGCTTTCTCCGATGACTACAAATGACATTTGTAAAGAGCTATTTAATATGCTTTATCTCACCTCAGCTTGGTGGGGTGAGTGCTGTCATCAACATTCCTGTTTTGGAAGTGAGTCTTGGATTGCCCAAACAGGAGCTGGTGAGCTGGAGTCTGAATCCAGTGTTTAAGTTGCTCACCTACTCCCAAGCCAAGATGCTGTCCTTACTGAAAAACGCCAGCCAATGGATTTAGTCAAGAGTGAAAGAGAACTCACAGGACATTCTGATCAACAACTCTGTAACTTTGTTTTTTACAGTTTAAAACAAAAATATTTTTAGAGGGTTACTGTTGTCACTCAGCTCCAAAGGGCTTCACTGACAATACCTTCTGTATGAATGGCACCCCCAAGATGTGGGCAGGGTACAGCTTTCACAGTTGTACATGGGACCTTTTTGGGGGCTTTCAGATTGATAAATTCAAACCTAAATTACAATAGGATCTTGATTTTTATGAAGAATTTGTCCTGAGACCTTCATGACTCTTCAAATCTACAAATACCAGAAAAGTGACAAATGCTATAACTTCAGAGTTATAATGACAGATAGACATAAAGTCACATTGAGACTTGGAGGCTGGAGAGGCAGCTGTGTTGACTCACTGACTTGATGTCTCTGCTTCACAACCCACAGTTTGGATGGCTTCGGTGAGTGTCTAAATTACTTTCGGCCACAGGCCACCATAGTCTCTTTTGAATAGTTAAAACTACAAAAGATGAATACATAAATAACAATGGTCTGCCCGACATGCACTCAAAGTTCTGTTGCTTTCTCATTTTCTTAGCCAAAGCCCTAGCTCAGTCCCCAGCCTGGTCCACAACTGGCGCAGGAATGAAGTCTCTAGTTTGCTTTTTCTCCTAGCTGGTGGAAGAAGCAGATTGCAGTCACTTGAAGAAGCATTCCCTAAACTGTGTTCTGCCAGATTTTCAGGGATTATTGGGAAAAAATGGTTCTGGGGTTAAATATGGTAGGAAAATACCACATTGTGTTCCCCCCACCACACCCGAAACATTTAACACACATAACACAACATAGCATGTCAGAGGCTCTGAGAAGTTGTCTCAACCAACATCTCCTTATTTTATCACAGAACCAACTCCCCATCTTCCCTCCCCAAGAACACTTAGTAAAATCTCATGGAATGAGAAATGCTTTGGGGAGCACTGATGTAGGGGTTCTGCCAGTGGTGGTGCCAGCCTTGAGCCTCCGTAACTGTCTGCTTGGTAGCACTGAGTACAGCAGCTGCCACAGTCCTTCTACGCATGGGAGCTCCTCTCTGGAGCAGTCAGGAGTGGCTACCTCCCAAGGGAAGGTCTCAGCAAAAAACCTTATTGGGACGTATATAATACTTTATTTTAATTTTTTAGAGACAGGATCTCACCCTGTTGCCCAGGCTGGAGTGCCGTGGCACAATCCTAACTCACTGCAACCTGAAATTCCTGGGTTCGAACCATCCTCCCACCTCAGCCTCCCCAGTAGGCAGGACTACAGGCATGCACCACCGTGCCTGGCTACTTTTTAAAGTTTTTGTAAAGTTGGGGTCTTACTGTGTTGCCCAGGCTGGTCTCAAACTCCTGGCCTCAAACAATCCTCCTGCCTCAGCCTCCCAAAGTACTGGGATTACAGGCAAGAGCCACCACACCTGGCTTATGTATAATATTCTAAATGTAGAAGCAAAGACCTCTCTTTTGAGCTTTCTTGTTCAGATTCTAGAAAACAAGGATTTACATGACACTTTCCTGGGACTTAAGCATGTTTCCAGGTGTGGGCATAAGGAGGATCACCCTTCCCTTCCCAGATGTTCCCTGAGATGGAGGGCCTGAAGGCCATCCCTTCCTGCAGGATTCTTGTGTGGTCTCAGCCCACTAGTGGACTGTGAAATCAGTAAGTGTGCCACATTTTTCTTTAATGGAACAGCGCGGACAAGAATATAGTCCATTGTGCATCACATGTAGTAAGGTAACTATTGTGCTGTGAAACTTTTGTTTCAATTATGTTTTGGTTGGTGTCTTTCCCGGTTTACAAAATAAAATGTATTCTAACTGTGGGTCATGGTGGAAAATGTTTAAAAAGTTGTTCTAAGATCTAAAGTTTTTCTCTAGCCCAGCAGAGAGCGGCTTGTTCTTACACTGACAACTGGCTAGGAAAAGGGAGGCCAAGTCAGCGAATCACTGGAGCAGGAGAATCACTGAGCTCTGGTTTCCAGTCCAGGGCTCCCTACCCACCCGACCCAGGGTAGTAATCATGGAGGCTATGGGCCAGCCTCTCTCTCCACCCCAACAGAGACCCGTGCTGGCATGCCAGCCACTTCTCTTTGAGCCCCCTCTCCCTTCTGCAGGGGGAACCACTTTTGTTAGGTGAGCTGCCAACCTTGGAAGAGGGTTTGTATTTCATTCATTCCCATGGCAAATATTCACCAAGCAACTGCTAAGTGCCAGATGTGTATAACACAATACACTAGAAAAACTAGTCCGTGTGATGATGTCAAAATTAATCAACTTTCTAATGGCATTCTCTGTTTGAAATGTGTATTGTGTCATCTAGACTAACATGGATTCACCATTTAGATCAGATGGAAGTGCAGAACATCAGGTTTGCACTGTCTGGACATTCCTCCTCTTTTTTACGTGAGACATTTCCACTTCTGAAGGAAATGTTCAAAGAGCTATTGCACAACATCCGCTGCGATCCAAGAGTTCCCTGTGCCAGGTTCTCAAAGAGACACAGGCAACGTGCTAATGGTGTTTAAAATTCAAACACGCCCTCTCCTGACCCTTTCTACTCATGTCATAATGACATTTGCCAGTATATGGAAGCAAATTGTAGTGGCTGCACAGGTCTAGTATGTTTTGTTTTGTTTTGTTTTGTTTTGTTTTGTTTTGTTTTAGAAACAGGGTCTCAGTGGCTTGATCATAGCTCACTTCAGCTTCAACCTGCTAGGCTCAAGCAGTCCTCCCACCTCAGCCTCCCAAGTAGCTAGGACTACAGGCACACATCATCATCACACCTAGCTAATTTTAAAAAATAATTTTTTTAAGAGATGGGGTTTTATTATGTTGCCCAGGCTGATCTCCAACTCCTGACCTCAATCGATCCTCCCACTTCAGCCTCCCAGGGTACTGGGATTATAGGCATAAGCCACCACGCCCAGCTTAGGTTTAGTGTTTTAAAAGTGGCATTACTTAAACATAGATGGGATGCAATATTTAATTATAAGTCCAATTTCTAAGGATTCCAAACCCTAACTATTACAGAGCCCCTAGTCTTCTATGAGGAGCCTTCGAAATCACGTTTCCTCTTCTGAGTGCACGGGGCATGGGCTCCACAGGAATGCTCTGTGGCAATCACTCAACCTGTCCCTCTCTGGTGTACACTACAGAGGAGGGGAGAGAAGCCGACTCAACCAGCCGCCTTAGGAAAACACCACACTTTTTAAATAGTGCACACCTGTGTACTAAGGGCTATAAGGCTTTTTATTCCCCACACTAATTCTCTGGGTCAGTGGTTCTCAAACTTCAGCCTGCATCAGAATCACCTGGAGGACGAGTTAAGCCACATATTGCTGGGCTTCCCCCAGAGGGTCTGGATTTAGCAGGTCTGGGGTGGGGCCCAAGAATCTGTAGCTCTATTGAATTCCCAGGTGATGCTGGTTGATGTCTCAAGTGGGACACAGCGGGATGGCATAAGATTTCATCATGCTACCCAGGGCACGCTCGACTGAAAACAGCTGTTTATTTCTGGAATTTTCCATTCAATAGTTTTGGACCATGGTTGACCATAGGTAACTGAAACCTCAGAAAGCGAAACTACGGATAAGGGGGACTACTTTGTGGTTCCAAAGAAGCCATCCAGCTGGAAAAGTTCTGTTGTTGCTTTTTCCACAGGCTCCTGCAGATAGGACCCTTTAGTCGAACGCTCTTTTTTTTTTTTTTTTTTTTTTTTTTGAGACAGGGTCTCACTCTGTCACCCATGCTGGAGTGCAGTGGCACAATCACAGCTCACTGCAGCCTCAGCCTCCTGGACTCAGGTGATCCTCTCACCTCAGACTCCTGAGTAGCTGGGACTACAGGTGAACACCACCACACCCAGGTAATTTTTGAATTCTTTTGTAGAGACGAGGTTTCACCATGTTGCTCAGGCTGTTCTCAAGCTCCTAAGCTCAAGCAATCTGCCCTCCTTGGCCTCCCAAAATGTTGGGATTATAAGCATAAGCCACTGCGCCTGACCACTTTAAATACTTTTAAGAAATGTTGCAATACTATATAAGCTCTTTTTGACCATACAGCTTTTTTTTTTTCTCCTCTCATATATTAACATTCTCTTGAAATTCTAGAGAGAAGTTTGGGTATGAAGTCAGGGTTCGCCATAAAGATCTGGGAGGCAACAGCATGGAAATGATCATTTTATCCAGTGGCTCAAAAACTTTCGCTTGCATCAGAAACACTAGAGGGCTTCTTAAAACACAGATTTCTGGGCCCACTTCAGAAGTTATGATTCTACTGTAGGCCTGAGCATTTGCATTTCTGTGTAGTTTGCAGATGGTGCTGCTGCTGCAACTCCAGGATCCCACTTTGCGAACCACCGATTTCAGTGATAGAAATAGATGGCCCCGACTAGGAGAAAGTTACCAAGATCACAGTAGAGGCAGAGAGATGCACTCTAATGATCCCTGCACTGGCTGGAAGTCACCAAAGCAGGCAGAAGAGCAGAAAAGGAAAAGCACGTGATGCATGTGATACAACCTGAAGGAAGACCATTTCACGGAGGGCGGAGGCCATAGGGTCACGCACCACGGGGAACACAAAGAGAATGAAGTAGGGTTGCCAGATGAAATTCAGAGCCTGAAACTAAATTTGAACTTCTGATAAACAACATATATTTTAATAGTATTAGCATGACACACTAAAGGCCAGGCGTGGGGCAAACACTGGGAGTCCCAGCACTTTTGGAGGCCGAGGCAGGAGGGTTACTTGAGACCAATAATTCAAGACCAGCCTTGAAATTTCCACAAAATTTCCACAAAAAAAATGCTTTTCTTCATTAGCTGCGTGTGGTGGCGTGCCCCTGTAGTCCTAGTTACTTGGAAAGGCTGAGGTGGGAGGATTGCTTGAACTCAGGAGTTTGAGACCGCAGTGAGCTCTGATCACGCTACTGCACTTAAAAAGTATGGCGTGCCTATTACTTATATTTTAAAATCATTTATCATTTATCTGAAATCCACATTTAAATGGGCACTCTATTTTTATTTTTAAATTTGGTAACCTTAGGATACAGGCAATGGAAAGACCACAGAGTTTGGCAAAAGGAAGGAATCTAGAAAGTGCCTTTCAAGAGAGCGCTGGGGCAGGAGCCAGAAGATGGTAAGTTGAAAGGAAATGGCCACTGAGCAACGGCTGGTTAGATGGTCCTAGCCTTGGGGGCCTCTTTGTGCAGGGAGCTCAGCAGTTGGTTAAGGGACTTTGCCGCTAGTCCTGTACTGTACAGACTTGTACCCCCACCCAAGAGCCAGCCTCTCTTGCTGTGGCTTGTACCCCAGCGCCCTAGTTAGGAAAGCACCTACTGCCCCTGTACTAGGCATCTGCACTGCACAGTGGGTAATTATTTTGATTTTTTTTAAATCACAAAACTGAAGAAAGCGTCTGATTCAGAACTTCCTGGAATATAATGTGTCATGACAATCTGTCAAACTGAAGAGGTTTCATTTGTATCTAACCTGTTCCTAGGTGTTTATGTACACTTACGCATTTTTTAAGGCTTTATTTTCTCTTTCTGCAAAAGCAGTTGAATGAAATAAAATTTTGTTAAATGACTAATTAATTTACAACGAGGGGGTGGTTCTTTTTTTCTTTTTTGAGACAGGGTCTCACTCTGTTTCCCAGCCTGGAGAGCAGTGGCGCAATCAGAGCTCACTTGCAGCCTCCACCTCCAAGGCTCATGCAATCCTCCCACCTCAGCCTCCCAAGTAGCTGGGACTATAGGCACACACAACCACGCCCGGCTAATTTTTGAATTTTTTGTAGAGACTGAGTCTCACCATGTTGCCCAAGCTGGTCTTGAACTCCTGGGCTCAAGTAATCCACTTGCCTCGGCCTCCCAAAGTGCTGGGATTCTAGGCATGAGCCACTGCTCCCAGCTGGGTGGTTCTTCTTCTAAAAAAAAATGTAACTCTATGTGATGACTGAGACCATAAAGGATAATGAAGTAATATTTAAATCTGTGTAAAGCAACTAGCATTGTGCCTGGTAGTAATAGATTTGATAAATACTACTTAAATGTAAATGGAGGATAGCAACAATTTGGACAGGGAAAAAGATCAATTTCTTAAAAACTAAGTTCATTGCAGTATTATAATGCATTATAATGGAGTGTTTAGTTATATAACTATTGCAATGTACATATAACATATAATAACATAAGGTACTTGGTACACCATCTGGAATGCAGTAATCCTCGGTAAACGTGAGCTAGCATTTCTGTCCTCAGTTCATATCCTATTAACTATCACCTGTTAGGTCTTTTTGTTTGTTTTTAAAAACATGAAACAAAAGTACTGAACATTTATTTTCTAAAAATCCAACAACTCATAAGAGGCGTATTCACTTCATTACTTAGCTTCTTAAGGGACATCATTAGCATTTTACTCCCAAAGGATGCTATCTTTCACTGAAAGTCTTCAGCTATTTTTTGTATTTATAATAACCCCATTCATATGATTCTGAGTTCTCTTCCAGCATGCATTTTTAAAAACTGGATTCTTGTGGCTAATGGAAGCATCTGGTTTTCTTAAAGATGAAAATGGCCAGGTGCAGTGGATTGAGTCTTGTAGTCCCAGCTACTCAAGAGGCTGAGGTGAGGACTACTCTCTTAAGCCCAGGGGTTGAAACCTACAGTGAACTATGATCAAGCCACCCGCACTCCAGCCTGGGCAACAGAGCAAAACCCCACCTCTAAAAATGAAGAAAAATAAAAATGCATTTCATAAACACATTTCCCAGTAGCAGTTCCTAAGTTGGATTCTTTAAACATTCATTTACTAATTTCCATATACATGTTGATTTCCTTTGACAAGGAAAATATGCAAAGTATATTTTATGTTTAAGTTGTTGGGCTATATATAAAAATGAATAGACCTGTAATCCCAACACTTTGGGAGGCCAAGGTGGGTGGATCACTTGAGGTCAGGAGTTTGAGAACAGCCTGGCCAACATGGTAAAACCCTGTCTGTACTAAATATACAAAAAAAAACTAGCTGGGTGTGGTGGCATATCCCTGTAATCTCAGCTACTCGGGAGGCTGAGGCACGAGAATCACTGGAACACAGGAGGTGGAGGTTGCAGTGAGCCGAGATTGTGCCATTGCACTCCAGCCTGGGCAACAGAGTGAGACTGTCTCAAAATAATAATAATAATAATAATAATAATAATAACAACAACAACAACAATAGGACCAGGACCCTTAACCTCAAGATTCTGTGACTTGTCAGGATGGGGGGGAAAAAAGTATGTCAATAAGTATAGATGTGATTAAATAAGTTTTAATAAAGAGCAGGGGAATTTAGAGAAATTGTGCCAAGCATTAAATGTATTATTTTTAGTAACCAGAATTTCCTTCTATGGTTTTAGTCAAGATTTTATAGTCTTTGAGAGGCCAAGGCAGGAGGACCATTTGAAGCCAGGAGTTCAAGACCAGCTTGGGCAACATAGCAAGACCCTGTCTCTACAAAAAAAGAAAAAACTAAAACTAAAAAATTAGCCAGGTGTGGTGGTGCACACCTTTAGTCCCAAGCTGCTAGAGAGGCTGAGGTGGGAGAATCACTTGAGCCCATGAGTTCAAGGCTGCAGTGAGCTACGCTTGCACCACTGCACTCTAACCTGGGTGACAGAGTGAGACCCTGTCTCAAAAAATAATAATAATAAAATAAAAGATGTTATAGTGATTGTTGACTCAAACCATGCAAACTCTGCTGCACATAGTTTATTAACAATAACTCTCCATCTGAGGAGTCCTTAAATCTTTCTGAGCTTAGCTTGCTCGAATATAAAGTAAGAAGGTTAGAACCAAATTATTTGTCATCTCTTCTACATAAATTATTCTGTGAATCCCTCACTTCCCTCAGCCTTGTAGGTTTGGGTATATTTTAGAAATTTGCTAGGTACAGTAGCTCTCACCTGAACACTTTGGCAAGTTGAAACAGGAGGATCGCTTAAGCCCAGGAGTTCAAGACCAGCCTAGGCAACATGACAAAATCCCATCTCTACAAAAAGTACAAAAATATCCACGTGTGGTGGTGCATGTCTGCAGTCCCAGCTACTCTACTCAGGAGGCTGAGGTGGGAGGAGCACTTGAGCCCAGGAGGTCAAGGCTGCAGTGAGCCGTGATCGTGCCACCGCACTCCAGCCTGGGTAAGAGAGCAAGACCCTGCCTCAAAAAAAAAAAAAAAAAAGAAAGAAGTGTACTAGAATTAAACAAAAGGGACTTGTTGCACCTAAAATCGCTTTTTATAAAGCTTTCAAGTCCATGAGGTTGATTTTCATTTAAAATACAGTTGCTAACAAGTTGGGTTATCTGCTGTGCCCACCAATAGCATGTTAAAAGCATTCAATAGGATGGCACAAGAGAGGAAGGGCTGTTAGCAACAGAACAGTGATGTTCAGAGATGGAGTAACTGAGACTGACAGGAAGGAATGAGGAAAAGTGGGACATCCAATGGTGAGGTCCATCACACTGATCCTGAGCCCCCAACGGCAGCACCAAACTATGCTCAGCACTTTTTAAAGAAATTATTTAAATCGACAAATAAAAATTGTATTGTATATGTTTATTGTATGCAACATGATGTCTTGATAGATATATGTTGTATACATTGTGGGATGGCTAAATCCAGCTAATTAGCATATCTAATACCTCACATACTTTTTTTGGTAAGAATATTTAAAATCTACTCTCTTAGCAATTTTCAAATATACAATTTATGTTTGTTAACCATAGTCACCACGATGTATAATAGATTTGCTTTCTTTTCTTTTCTTGTTTGACACAGGGTCTTGTTCTGTCACCCAGGCTGGAGTGCAGTGGCGTGATCATGGCTCACTGCAGCCTCGACTTCAGGGGCTCAAGTGATCCTGCTGCCTCAGCCTCCTGAGCAACTGTGACTACAGGCACGCGCCACCATACCTGACTAATTTTTAAGTTTTTTGTAGAGATAGAGTATCACTTTGTTGCCCATTCTGGCCTCAAGCAATTCTCCTGTCTCGACCTCCTAAAGTGCTGGGATTACAGGCATGAGGCACGGCACTCAACCATGATTGCTTGAATTTAATCCCTCTAACTGAAATTTTGAATCCTTTGACTAACACCGCCCCAATCTCTCCCTGCTTCCCTTTCCTGGTAACTGTTTTACTCTCTGCTTTTATGAGTTCAATTTTTTTAGATTCCACATATGACTGAGATTATGTGGTATTTGTCTTTCTGTGCCTGGCTTATTTCCCATAACATAATGTCCTTCAAGTTCATCTGTGTTGTTGCAAGTGGTAGGATTTCCTTCTGTTTTAAGGCTGAATAGTATTCCAACGTATGCATACATGTATGTATGTATGTATGTATGTATGTATGTATGTATAAACCACATCTTCCTATCCATTCATCCATTGATGGGCACCTAGGTTGATTCCATATCTTAGCTATTGACTTGTTTGTTTTTAAGAATCAGTCTTTCTGCCCAAAATGTGTGGTGTCTTCCATACACACATAGTAGGGGCTGATCAGGGAGTAGTGGTGTGGTCAAGTATATTTGTGTCCATCAGGTTTCCTTCCAAAACGAACGTCCAGACTACTGGGCTTTTAGAGAAATAGTCCCAAGGTGTCTACGCACTGTGCTGTTCTTGGAAAGTCAGGATTTGTTGTAAGCATGTCTGTCACACTGGGAGTATCTGAAGAAAATTGTTCTTTTTTCTTAGCGGTCATTGCAACTGCTTTTAGGATTCCACAGTGTTAAATCTGCCCTTTCTTTAGAGCAGTCAAGAAAGATGTAATAATTGGAGGAAATGGGCCTTCCTCAACTGATAGGCATGATGGCTTTTGATATTTAAGTGGAGCTCTTGCATTTGTTTTTTATATGGACGGTATACGGAATAGCACGAACGCTAGATGGAATAGCTTTATAGCTGTTGAGCATTTGTGCTCTTCTGTGCATCAATAGACTTCTATTTCATTGGTTTTGTTTGTTCTTAAAAATGCCTTTTTTTTTTTTTTGAGATGGAGTCTTGCTCTGTCACCGGGCTGGAGTGCAGTGGCATCATCTCGGCTCATTGCAACTTCTGCCTCTGGGATTCAAGCAATTCCCCTGCTTCAGCCTCCCAAGTAGCTGGGACTACAGGCACATGCCAACATGCCTGGCTAATTTTTGTATTTTTAGAGGAGATAGGGTTTCACCATGTTGGCTAGGATGGTCTCAATCTCTTGACCTCGTGATCCGCCCACCTCAAAAAATGCCCTATCTTAACAAGAGCCTTTGGGGGGAAAATTCCAGTGGCAAACTTCTGGCATCTTCTTGACAGGCAGCAGCTTAACTATAGTATCACATTCACAAATGAAGTGGTAAAAAAATATTGAATTTTATTATAATTTTTGGTTTGACGAAGCCACTAATGTAGCCACTAAACATGATGTTCAAATGAAACCTTCTGGGAAGTTCTTCAGGGATTACCAGGATAACCTAGAATCTCAACTAGCCTTTGACATTATTAGAAACAGTGTCCCAGTGGTAGAACACATTATTCAGAAACTTAGATTTTCTCAGATTAGCACCTCAAAGCACTTATACTAAGATACAGGACATCTCCAGCTCAACATGCCAGAGTAACACCATGCTGACATATACAGAGTGACTCACCAATCTAGACGCACTTCTATGGAGCTCCACTGCTGGAAGATCAAGTGGAAATACAGACGGAAAGGCAAAGAGCTTCCGTCTGTCCACAATTTATGATGCTCGATATCTGACTGATATTTATGTCTCTTTCTTAATGTTTACGTATCCTTTCAGGTCCTGTGTTCCCAGGATGGAGACTGAGAGTGAGCATAGATGAATGTAAGCATCACAAAATAAGCCCAACAAACACTGACCAGAAGTCAGGTCATGTCACTTGGTTAACATAAGTCTTAATACGAAACATGGTTTGAATTTAATGATAGACACATAAAGCAAACTCTATACAAATGAGTCAAAGCCTCCAAAAGTAACTCGAAAATTACTGACAATACCTGAAATAATACTTTAAGATGCTTTGTTTTCACTATTAGGAAGTAAAACTATGATTTGCATGTAGGCCACTTAGTCACTGAAGGTAAATCTGGCTACAGCCCTCCCACCAAATCCATTAGCCATCTATGTCCCACCTGTTGAATAATCACAGCCTGAACTTGCATGCTTTGAAAACTTCTCTGTCTCCAAGAAGATGGTATTGAAAGTATCAAGTTTCATTTCTATGCGATGCCCGCCAGTGGCATGATGAAGGGATTGAAGTCATTTTGGGAATGACATTTATAATCTACCGACCTAATGAGCAGGATTTGAGTTATCAGTTTTTGGAAGAAATAAATGTTGAGGAAGTGCAGGAGGGAGAAAACAATTTATACAAAAAAATGAAGCTTCCAACTTAAATACATTGTGTTTTAAGTGCACTATTAAAACCATTCCATAAGGAATAGTTTAGGAAGTTACCAGAAAGTGATAGAAACTGTGTGCTCACCTGAACAGGATTTCAGGGTAAACTTTGTCTTCATCAAAGAATGGACAGTAGCCAGGTCCAGTTGCTCAGCCTGTAATCCAGCACTTTGAGAGGTGGAGTTGGGAGGATCCCTTGAGGTCAGGAGTTATAGACCAGCCTGGTCAATATAGTGGGACCCCATCAAGAAAGAAAAGAAAAGAAAAGAAAAGAAAAGAAAAGAAAAGAAAAGAAAAGAAAAGAGAAGGAAAGAAAGAAAGAGAAAGGAAGGAGGGAAGCGGAGGGGCAGGGAGGGGCAGGGAGGGGTGGGGAGGGGAGGGGAGGGGAGGGAGGGAGGGAGGAAGGGAGGAAGGAAGGAGGAGTTACAGTTTGAATGGAGGGATACCTCACTGATGCCCCCACATGTGTTGTTGGGGCTTGCACCCCTTTGTTGTGTCTCTACCCTAACAGGGCCATCAGCTTTTTAGCAGACACACATGAACTCTCTGTTTTACAAGCAATACAGAACATGAGTTCATGGACACTGACAACTGATTTGTCTCTCTTTGGTTATTCTTTTTTTTTTTTTTTTTCATTGCCTCATCTTGATTTATATGCATAAGCATCTTGATTTATTTTTGCAAAAAAATCTTACAAAAATAAAAGTTTTGTAGTTTACCTAGGAATAATACACAAAATACTGCATTTTTGTGAGGAAAAGCAATTTTGTATAGTTTATTTCAATCTAATAATATTTGAAATGTGTTTGAAAAGCAAATTAAAAAGAAGCACTGCAGAGTAACTGTATGATTGTCTGATGGGTTGGTCCTGCCTGCTACACAGACAAAACCAATTCACTGGGAACATGGTATTACAGTAACGAATGAGTTTAATTAACTAAGGCCAGCCAACTGGAAGAACTGGAGTTATTACTCAAATCAGTTTTGCTGAGAACTCAGAAGCCAGAGTTTTTATGGATAATTTGGTGGGCAGGGGGCTAGGGAATGGATGCTGCTGCTTGGTTGGGATGAAATCATAGGGGTGTGGAAAATGGTTTTCATGCATTGAATCTGCCTCTGGGTGTGGGCCACAGGACCAGCTGAGTTATGCATCATGGGTCCGGGTAAGATCAGTTGGTTACCGGAATGCAAAACTCTGAAAAACACATCACAAGATCAATCTTAGGTTCTACAATAGTGATATCATCTATAGGAGCAATGACTCCTGGGCAGTAAGAGATTATGGAAACTATGCCCATATTTAGCAGAATTCAGGCCGTTCCATAATCCTAACCTCGTGGCCTTTCATTAGACTTACAAAGGCAGTTTTAGTTCCTGGACAAGAAGAGGGTCAGTTTAGGGAAAGACTATTACTTTCAAGTTAAACTATAAACTAAATTCTTCCCATGGTTAGCTTGGCCTATGACCAGGAATGAGTGAGGACAGCCAGCCTGTGAACCTAGAAGCAAGACAGGGTCAGCCATGCTAGATTTTCCTCACTGTCATAATCTTTGCAACGGCAGTTTCAACTGTCCAGGTTATTTAGGTCACTCAGGTGAAATGTATGTGATGCACATGTAAACTAACAACATTCAGCTTTTGTCATGTGAGTGACGATGTAAATGTGAATAAATTACATTTTAGCTGTTGACAAGACATATGTGTATTATTGCATAAGTATGCAAATACTAACTCCCTCTTGTTCCTCAAGGCACTTTGAACTAAAGAGTCCTCAAATCTGAACATTCTTTTTATTAAAATAAATTTGTGTTCCAAAAAGCATATAAAGCAATTTATAAAAGCATCTAAAATAAAACACAAATGAAGTAAATGGGGAAAGCAGAAACTAACAAAAAATTAGGATAGGCAAAATAAGATTATACCAGGAGGAAAGTGAGGACATAAAATTCATATCCTGGTGTATGGTTAAGAAGTTTACATGATTCACGGGAGGCAGGAGAATCGATCCTTCAAGTGTTCCAAGATGACATCTTAAAAGCTAGAAAACTATGTCCTCAACAACAATCTATAAAGCAAGCATAATGAATGTCCTAGAGCTTTTTCTTATAAAGCCAATGAGAAAAACTGTCCCACACTTGGAAAATGATTAAATAGTGACTACTTAAATTTTTTGCTACGCATTTTTTTTTTTTTTTTTTTTTTTTTTTGAGATAGAGCCTTGCTTTGTCACCCAGGCTAGAGTGCAGTGGCACAACCTCAGCTCACTGCAACCTCCACCTCCCAGGTTCAAGCAATTCTCCTGCCTCAGTCTCCCAAGTAGCTGTGATTACAAGTGTATGATACCACCACACCTGGCTAATTTTAGTATTTTTAGTAGAGACAGGGTTTTGCCATGTTGGCCAGGCTGGTCTCAAACTCCTGACCTCGTGATCCACTTGCCTTGGCTTCCCAAAGTGTTGGGATTACAGGCATGAGTCACTGTGCCCTGTCGCATTTTCTATTATTAGAAAATAACATGACTCCTTGAATAAAAGTAGGACATTGCTAAAGGGAACTCTTGTTTGATATTCTGGGGGAATGCAAGTTTGTTGTCACATTTTTAAAATTAATAGCACACAAATCATAGAAGCATAGCCCTGTAAAAAGAGAGATTACCTTGCTGAAACTGAAAAAGTGTTAGGATTTTATAGCCTTTTTAAATAAGTAAATTAACCCCAAACAAGATACCATTACATACCTATTACAATGGCCAAATTCCAGAACACTGACAATAACAAATGCAGATGAGAAGTGGATCAACCAGAGCTCCTGTTTGTCAATGAAGAGTCAAATTCTATAAAATATTTGAAGAGATTTACTTTAAGCTAAATATGAGTGACCAATGACCTGTGACACAGCCTTCAGAAGATCCTGAGAACATGTGTCCAAGGTGGTCAGGATACAAGTTGATTTTATACAATTTAGGGAGATATAAGACATCAATTAATACATGTAAGATGTACACTGGTTAGGTCTGGAAAGGTGGGACAACTGGAAGCGGGGGCTTCCAGGTCATAGGTGGATTCACAGGTTTTCTGACTGGCAATTGTTTGAAAGAGTTATTATCTAAAGACCTGGAATCAATAGAAAGGAATGTCTGGGTTAAGATAAGCAGTTGTAGAGACCAAAGTTTTATCATGCAGGTTCAGAGAGAATAGATTGTAAAAGGCTTCAGAGAGAATAGATTGTAAAAGTTCTTATCAGACTTAAAGACTCTATTCTATCAGTAATTCCAAAATGGAGGAGGGCATAATGAGGCAGGTCCAGCTCTTCCTTCCCATCATGGCCTGAAAGTTGACCTGAATTAGTTTTTCAGGTTAACTTTGGATGCCCCTGGCTGAGAGGAGGGGTCCAATCAGATGGTTGAGGGGCTTAGAATTTTATTTTTGGTTTACACATTCACTTCTGTTAGAAATGAAAAAAGGGTACAGTCACTTTGGAAGACAGTTTGGCAGTTTCTTATAAAACTAAACATACTCTTACCATATGATCTAACAAACATACTCCTTGGTATTTACCCAAAGGAGTTGAAAATATGTCCACAGAAAAACCTGCACATGGGGATTTGCAGAAGCTTCTTTTTTTTTTTTTTTTTTTTTTTATCATTGTCCAAACTTGGAAGCAACCAAGATGTTGTTCGGTAAGTGAATAGATAAATAACTGTGGTACAACCAAGCAATGGAATATTATTTGGCACTAAAAATAAATGAGCCATGAAGCCCAAAAAGACGTGGAGGAAACTTCAATAATGCATATTACTAAGAGAGAAGCCAGTCTGAAAAGACTACTGTTCTGCAATGGGCAGGTCTATGGAAATCTACCCCTAAAGTCTGCAGAAGCTAAGAGGCCAAGAAAGAGGCTGACACATTCAGTTTTTCATGGAAGAAAAAAGAAAAAAAAAGAAAAAAAAAATTGAATAGGGACTTAGGAAGAGAAGCCACAATGTCCTGGGCAGCTACCAGACAAGGTATTAGATTCCCATACTATGACCCCCACAGACCCAGGGCTTCCATGTCATAGGGAAGGAATGTGTAGGACAATTACAGGGAAAGGCAAGATGCTATGTGAATCTGCCTAGAGCAGAATTTATGGTCAAGGTCATTTTGACCTAAGGGCAGGATTTACAGTAAGTACAAGCTCTCACACAAGGAACCGTAGATAAAATGGAAGATAGCAGCCTTCCCTAAATTGAGGTTAATCAAGAAGTCAACATGGCAGATTGGCATCCAAGATGGAGTTGCTTTAGCCTCCACAACTACATACAATGATTCCAACTATATGACATTCTAGAAAAGGCAAAACTATGGAGACAGTAAAAAAGACTAGTGTTGCCAGGAGTTAGGGTGCAGGGATGAATAAGGCAAAGCACAGAGGATTTTTAAGGCAGTGAAACTACTCTGTATGATATACTACAATGGTAGACACATGTCCCTACACATTTGCCCAAACCCAGAGGATGTACAACACCAAGAGTGAATTCTAATGTAAACTATGGACTTTGGGTAATGATGATGTGTCAATGCAGGTTCATCAACTGTAACAAATGCACCACTCTGGTGGGGGATGTTAACAGTTGGGGAGGCTGTGCATGTGTGTGGCAGGGGCCATACGGGAAATCTCTATTTTCCACTCTATTTTGCTGTGAACCTAAAACTGCTCTAAAGAAATAAAATCTTGGCCAGGCGCGGTGGCTCAAGCCTGTAATCCCAGCACTTTGGGAGGCCGAGACGGGCGGATCACGAGGTCAGGAGATGGAGACCATCCTGGCTAATACGGTGAAACCCTGTCTCTACTTAAAAATACGCGGCACTATTCACAATAGCAAAGACTTGGAAGCAACCCAAATGTCCATCTGTGACAGACTGGATTAAGAAAATGTGGCACATATACACCATGGAATACTATGCAGCCATAAAAAAGGACGAGTTTGCGTCCTTTGTAGGGACATGGATGCAGCTGGAAACCATCATTCTTAGCAAACTATCACAAGAACAGAAAACCAAACACCGCATGTTCTCACTCATAGGTGGGAACTGAACAATGAGATCACTTGGACTCGGGAAGGGGAACATCACGCACTGGGGCCTATCATGGGGAGGGGGGAGGGGGGAGGAGGGAGGGATTGCATTGGGGAGTTATACATGATATAAATGATGAATTGATGGGTGCTGACGAGTTGATGGGTACAGCACACCAACATGGCATAAGTATACATATGTAACAAACCTGCACGTTATGCACATGTACCCTAGAACTTAAAGTATAAAAAAAAAAAAAAAATACAAAAAACTAGCCGGGCGACAAGGCGGGTGCCTGTAGTCCCAGCTACTCAGGAGGCTGAGGCAGGAGAATGGCGTAAACCCGGGAGGCGGAGCTTGCAGTGAGCTGAGATCCCGCCACTGCACTACAGCCTGGGTGGCAGAGCAAGACTCCGTCTCAAAAAAAAAAAAAAAAAAAGAAAAGAAATAAAATCTTTTTAAAACAGTTAACCCAAAAGTGTATGGTTTCATTGCCCTAAAGAAAGTTAACCAGGCATATGGTACCTAACTTAGCTATTTTAGAGAATCCTTTTCTCTTCAAGTATTTAAATCCCGTTCCTCAAATACATTCTGAACTAGGTCTCATTGCCGCCACTGATGGTTCACTCAATTTAGGAGTTAAATGAGGGGGAGTTAATTGAGTTTTATTGGAAAATGGCCACATTCGGTCATTTTCATATCATCTATGGCTGCTTTTGCAGCAGAATGGAATAGTTGTGACACAGACTAAATGGTCTGAAAAGCCGAACATATTTGCTATCTGGGACTTTCCAAAAAAGTTTGTAACCTCTGGGCCAAATAAAACTTTGACACTTGCTCGAATCTGGTATGAAAATTTTGCTTCTGGCATCAGTTAACATCAGCAGATAATATGATACCAAAAAGTGCTTGCTATTAATTGCTTTTGGTAAAAGCAATTCTACAGAGGGCCAAAATACTTTAGCTAAAAACCACTGATTCAGAATTTCTAAGGCTGGGACCCAGAAATCCAGGTTTTAACATAGTCTCTGAGGGACTCTTACGCATACTCCAGTTTGAGAATCACTGGAGCCCACTGGCCTACCCCAGTGGTGGATGTACAGATTCTGACTCAGAAAGTCTGAAGTGCGGCCCAAGATTCTGCTTTTCTCACAAGCTCCCATGTGATGGCGATGTTGCTGGTCTGAGGGTCTTAGTTTCCTCACCTGCATAGTGGAGATGATAAAAATCTGTATCAGTGGGTTGTTGAGGGCATTAAATGAAGTCATAATGTCCATTCATATCCTGCCCCCACCCCTTTCAAGCTATGTCTATTGGGGCAAGTCACCGAATGTCTTGGTTCCTATAAGTGGAGCTAAATAATATTGCCCACATCACAAGGTTGCTAGAAGGAGCAAATGAGATAATAAACATAAAGTACCTAGAACAGAGCCTGGAACATAGTAAACACTCAATAATATAAGATACTATATTATTACTACTATTATCATTATTGTTACATAGGGTGTCTGATCATAGCAGATATTCCATCAGTGTTAGTTTCCTCCCTACTCCCTCTTCTATCCATCCTCTCATCCCTACTTCTCCCTCTAGTCTGTTGATTTCTTCTTTATTTCTGTTTAGAGATGGAGTCTCACTCTGTTGCCCAGGCTGGAGTACAGTGGTGCAATCATAGCTCACTGTAGCCTCAAACTCTTGGGCTCAAGCAATCCTCTCACCTTAGCCTCTGGAGTAGCTGTGGCTACAGTTGCACATTATCACAACTGGCTAATTTTAAAAAATGTTTTGTAGAGATCGAGTCTCATTATGTTGCCCAGGCTGGTCTTGAACTCCTGGCCTCAAGTAATTCTCTGGCTTCGGCCTCCCAAAGGGATGGGACTATGGGCACAAGCCACTGCACCCAGCCCTCCTTCTGTTGATTTCTAATGTGTTTAATTAGAGAACTTCTATAGGGATGCTGATTAAGAAATATCTGAACCCAGGTGGCCCTACCTGACAGTCCAGAGGCACCACACAAACAGGGACCCAAAATGAGCTTGGACATTGACTGTGCTGCCCAGGCCGCTCTGCCCACCCCCTCTCAGGCAGCCTTTTGGTAGAGAGCTTGGGAGAACAAGGGAAAGTGGGCTTACCAGTCCTTCCCACCTCGGGGGAGCACCATTTCCAGGGCTGCCTGAACCTTCTTACTCTGTAGCACATTAATCAACATGGCACCAAGTTTACTTTTCCGAGAAGACCATTTGGGACAATGTATGGAAAACCTGAGAAGTCATTTCTCTTTGGCAGCACTGCCCTCCATAACGAAGCACATATTCCTGAAGGGCATCTGGATTTTGTTTCAGGTTTCTCTTTGCTTCCTCAGGGTTTCAGTGCTGCCAGGAATGGCCTTCTGAGAATTGTTTAGGAAACCTTAATCTCCGGACTCAGAGTGGTGGTGATAATCACATTTTTTGCCCAAAATGACCAAACTGAAACCATCCCCACAGGGTTGACAAGAATGGCATGCTGGGCTCTGGACAGAAATAGTTATAATTAAGAACGAATCAGCCAGGCACAGCGGCTCACGCCTGTAATCCTAGCACTTTGGGAGGCCGAGGTGGGCAGATTGCCTGAGCTCAGGAGTTTGAGACCAGCCTGGGCAACATGGTGAAACCCCAACTCTACTAAAATACAAAAGAAATTAGCTGGGCATGGCAGCATGTGCCTATAGTCCCAGCTACTCAGAGGCTGAGGCAGGAGAAATGCTTGAACCCGGGAGGCAGAGGTTGCAGTGAGTTGAGATTGTGCCACTGCACTCCAGCCTGGGACAACAGACCAAGAGTCCGTATCTACAAAAAAACAAACAAACAAACAAACAAAAAAACTAATCAGCCAGGCACAGTGGCTCACACCTGTAATCCCAGCACTTTGGGAGGCCAAGGCAGGTGGATGGCTTGAGTTCAGGAGTTTGAGACAAGCCCAGCCAACATGGTGAAACCTGGTCTCTACTAAAAATACAAAAATTAGTCAGGCTTGGTGGCATGTGTCTGTAATCCCTGCTACTCAGGAGGCAGAGGCATGAGAATCACTTGAATCCAGGAGGCAGAGGTTGCAGTGCGCCAATATTGTGCCACTACACTCCAACATGCCTGGAGTGAGACTGTCTCAAAAAAAAAAAAAAGAAGAACTAATCAGGCCACAATTCAGCCCACTTCCTTGTTACCAAAGGTCACTAGATCCTGACCATTTGCATCCCCATTGTTGCTAGAGATAGAATTTCTGACATTAAGATCATAATGATGGAGACAGGAGGCAGAGAAATTCTAGGAGACAGGGGCAGGTCCCTGGCAAACCCCATCTTCAAGCCAAAAAGCCCGAGACTGCAACCCAAAATGAGAACTTACATCCCTGTTTTCCCGCTCAAATGTTGCCTTTTCCAAAACCACCCATGGCCTGCCCTGCCCCCTATACTGTGCTTATAAAAACTCCAGACTCAGCTGGCAGAAAGGAGAAGCAGCTTGACATGAGAGACTATGGCTCAACATTGGAGAGAAGTGGCTTGACTTCAGAGAGACAGCTTGACAGCATAACTTCAGAGAAGAATCTGGCCAGAGACGGCCAGACTTCAGGGGAAGATTACCTTCCCAGCACATCCCCTTTTCAGCTCCCCTTCCTGCTGAGGACCACTTTTATCAGCGATAAAATCCTGTTTTTACCATCCTTCAATTCATTTGTCCAAACTCATTTCTCCTGGATGCCAAACAAGAGTCCAGGAGCCATAAGTGCAGATGCAAAAGGCTGTCACACTGGCCCTTTGCCCTCACTGGTAGAAGACAGCTTCCTCACATGGAAAGGCAGAGGGAGGGCCGCAGAGTTGTTAACACTTAAGCTGTCTGCAGATGGCAGAGCTAAAAGACCACTGTAATACTCCCTCTGGGGCTTCAGGGGTTGTAGGCACCCCATCAGACACTGCCTTGGGGCACACATGGAGTTTGCTTCTGCTGGTGCTCAAAAGTGCTCACCCTGGCTCCTGTACCTGCTCCCTGTGTGCTCCCTCCCATAAGGGGTGGAGAGCAGTGAGTCTCAATGAGTGGCGTTCACTCCTGCTGGCGACAAAGTGGCCAGTTGATTCCAGTGGCTGTGTACTCCAGTTCCTGCCTCATTTGCTCATGTGCTCCCTCCCGCAAGGAGTTCAGAGTTGTGGGCTGAGTAAACGGGGCACCCCTATTCCGAGGCCTACAAAGGGGTCAGGGAAATATCCTGCTTCAATAAGACTGTTTAAAAATTGATTTGCATCCCTGTTGTCCCTATAGAGATGATCTCTGACAGAATCATAAGGCTTTTGTCTAAGGATCACTTAAGATGTTTTTCAGACCCAAATTTCAGCAACCAGTTTGGAGACCCTTACAGAAGAACAGGATGAGCACGAGAACACAGCTTCTTCATCTCCCTGTCCCATGACTTCACTCTGCACTCTTCGACCAATCAACACTCTCCACACCTGGGCCCACTCCAAAACCCTAAAGACTCTAGCCCCAAACTCCTCAGACAGATGGATTCAAGATTCCCTCCCACCTCCTCCTTTTGTGACCCTATGGGTAAATCCTTTATCTGCTACAACGCAGTGTCTCCAGCACTGGTCATGGAGTGCCTTCTTACACGCAAGAGGAAAATTGAGTGTGAGGTACATTTTCTTCCACAAGCCAGGTATTCCACAAGCACCACCAGCATCAGCAGATACAGCTACAGATTCAGTGCCTATGATCAACTCCACAGACCATCAGCTTGCTTTGTTGAGAAGATTCTTTCCTAATAAACACACTGCTAAGACTAACATTCCCCATCCACAGGACCTAGAGTAAAAGAAAACTTAGGCTACTACAGAGAATAGGCAAATGAAAGATGAAAAAGAGAGGGACGATCAACAGTATTCAGCACCTGTGCTTTGCCAGGCACCGTACTACTTGGGATCATGTAGGCTTCATGAAAATTTGTGATAAATGTTTTACCATCATGCTTTCCTTCCTTCTTTCCCTGGCCCCTTCCTTCCTCCCTTCCTTCTTCCCTGCGTAACTCAGTCAAAAAGCCATTTGATAACTTCCCCTCCCCTCCCCTTCGAAGAGAAGGGGCTATTACAGCAGAGGCAGAGGAAGGGGCTGGAAAGCCAAAGAAGCAACTAGCATGCTAGGAAGATGAGTCACATACAGGGGAATTGAGGGCGGAAAAAAGAAAGAAAGGACAGAGGCTGTTCCTTTAGCCTGGATCCCAGAGCCAATTCACAGGAGCAGCAGCACGTAACATGAGTAAAAATTAACCTTTGTTGGGGCAAGCCCCTGAGATTTCATAGTTATTTGTGTGAACAAAAATCTTGGGGTCTCCAAATCACTAAGCTAAAGGGAAAAGTCAAGCTGGGAACTTCTTAGGCCAAACCTGCCTCCCTTCTATTCAAAGTCATCCGTCTGCTCACTGAGATAAATGTACATCTGATGGCCTCCTTTGGAAAGGGTAATCAGAAACTCAAAAGAATGCAAGCATTTGTTTCTCATCTACCTAAGACTTGGAAGCCCCCTCCTCACTTTGAGATGTCCCACCTTTCTAGACCAAACCAATGTTCATCTTACATATGTTGATTGATGTTTCACATCTCCCTAAAATGTACAAAACCAAGCTGTGCTCTGATCACCTTGGGCACATGTCGTCAAGACCTCCTGAGGCTGTGTCATGGGCGCACATCCTTAACTTTGGCAAAATAAACTTTCTAAATTAACTGAGACCTGTCTTAGATTTTGGGGGTTCACATTTGTTACCCACAACAAGCTGGGTCTAAGCCAACTGATACAGCAACTGGTAAATAACTTCTGTGCTTAGAGTGTGAATACAGCTTGTCTATCTCATACCAAAACCCATGCTCTTTCCACTTGATATATAGAATTGTTTATTGATTTAAGAACCATTTTATTGATTAAACTGACCTTTGTAGAACTCAGCGGCTCTGAGCTTGTCCACTTCTCAGCACTTAGGGAAAATTTCATTTTATAATCCTTTTTAGTTCTCTTATTCCTCTGTAGCAGAACAATTATTCCACCAATACTGTGGAAAAGTTAGCCTAGTCTGAAAAATATTTCAGCTACAAATACCTAAAAATGCAGGATAAAATGTGGCTGAGCTAGCAAGAAAGTAAGAGAAATAGTCCAAGTATTTAAACTGCTCTGAAATACTAAAGGACTGAAAATGAATGAGACCAGGAGTCCAAAGAGAGGTTAATGAGCAATAATGCTAATGACTGTTTGAAGGGCACAGCAGATCTAGACTGCTGGGGATCAAAGATACACACACAGACACACACACGCACACACATACACACATATAACATATATAGGTATATATACATCTATCTAGTTATTTAGAGAGTTTAAGACTTAAAGAAAGTTGCAAAAATAATAAAGAGTTCCTATATTACCCTTCACCCAGCTTCCGCAACAATATGTCTTACATATTCATAGCACTTTGGTAAAATCAGGAAACTGATACTGGTACAATACTGTTAATACAGGTATAGATCTTATTTGTGTTTTACTAGTTTTGAATGTACCACTTTGCATTTTCGGTGTATAGCTCTATGAATTTTATCAGATGTATAGATATGAGTAACTGTCATCACAAAGAAACTCTGTCGTGTTACCTCTTAACAGTCAGACCCTTGTCCCAACCATAACACTTGGCAATCATGGCTTCGTTCTTCATTGCTATTTTTTTTTTTTTTTGGCTTTGAGAATGGTACCTAGATGGAATCATATAGTATACAACCCTTTGAGATTGGCTTTTAAAAACTCACCACAATGCCCTTGAGATTCATTCAAGTTGTATGTATCAATAGCTCATTACTTTTTATGGCTGAGTAGTGTCCCATGACATGGATGTACTCCAGTTTGCTTTCTATTCACTCACTAAGGACTGTTTGGCTTGTTTACAGTTGTTTTTTTTTTTTTTTTTTTGAGATGGAGTCTCACTCTGTCACCCAAGCTGGAGTGCAGTGGCACCATCTCAGCTCACTGCAAGCTCCACCTCCCAGGTTCATCCCATTCTCCTGCCTCAGCCTCCCGAGTAGCTGGGACTACAGGTACCTGCCACCATGCCCAGCTAATTTTTTGTATTTTTAGTGGAGACGGGGTTTCACCATGTTAGCCAGGATGGTCTCGATCTCCTGACCTCGTGATCTGCCCGCCTCAGCCTCCCAAAGTGCTGGGATTACAGGCGTGAGCCACCACACCTGGCCAATTTTTTGTATTTTTTAGTAGAGACGGGGGTTTCACCACGTTCCCCATGCTGATCACGAACTCCTGACCTCATGATCCACCCGCCTCGGCCTCCCAAAGTGCTGGGATTACAGGTATGAGCCTCCACACCCGGACTGTTTTCAGTTTTTGACTATTAAAAATAAAGCCACCATAACATTCATGTACAGAGTTTTGTTTGAACATAAGTTTTGGTTTGTCTAGGATAAATACCCAGGAGTGTCATTGATGGGTAATATGATAAGCATATGTGCAACTTTATAAGAAACTGTCAAACTGTTTTCTAGAGTGGTTATGCCATTTTATAGTCCTACCAGCAATGTATGAGAGATCCGGTTGCTCGGCATCCTTACCGGCATTTAGTGCTGTCAGTACTTGTTATTTTAGCCATTTTAATAGGTGTGCCGTAGAATCTCATTGTGGTTTTAATATGCATTTCCCTAAAGGCTAATGACACTGAACACTGTTTTACATTTTTATTTGCCATCTGTATATCTTCTTTGGTGAAATGACTATTCAAGTCTTTGATCCATTTTCTAACTGGACTGTTTGTTTACTTACTGAGTTTATATGGTTCTTTATATATTCTGGATATGAGTCCTTTGTTGGATAC
Source organism: Rhinopithecus roxellana (assembly GCF_007565055.1). Lineage (NCBI taxonomy): Eukaryota > Metazoa > Chordata > Mammalia > Primates > Cercopithecidae > Rhinopithecus > Rhinopithecus roxellana. Next base: position 43,345,975 of record NC_044566.1, on the reverse strand, counting down.
GTGATTTGCAAATATTTTCTCCTAGTCCATGCCCTGTCTTTAAGCCTTAGTGTTAACTGCCATGAAAGCACTGTCAACAAAGTCGAGACCTCAGGAAAGGTGCAGAATGGAGTTCTCTGGATATAGTCAAATCACCTGAAGAGCCCAGAACAGGCGAATTAGAAAAAATTCTACACAGCCAAAGAAATAAACAGCAAGCTGAAAGATAGATCTGAAGAAATTAGCCAGAATGTGGCTCAGAGAAACAAAATGATGGAATATTTTAAAAATAATAATTTGAAACCTCAGATGGTTTAACCGATACCTAATAGGAATTCCAGGAGGAGAGTCTAGAGTGATGTTGTCCAATACAATAGTAGCCAATAGTCACATGTCACTACTTAAAATGTAAATTAATTAAAACTAAATGAAGCTAAAAATGCAGTTCCTTGGTTGTACTGGTCACGTTTCAGATGCTCAATAGCCACATGTGGCTGGTGGCTACCATATTGGACAGTGCAGATATAGAATATTACAGGAAGTTCTACTGGACAGTGCTGATCTAGGCCATGAAACAAGTCTGAGCCCATTTCAAAGAACTGGTATGATATAGATGTTTTGTGGAAATAAACTAGACATTAGAAATTAAAATCGTTCCTACTGCCTCCTCTCACCTTTTTCCCTGTTACAATTCCACCTCTTTACGTCTTCATGTTCTTGATGAGAAGCAGAACGTCCCTGCTGTGTTCCAGGGCACCAAGTTCCCCAGAACCCGCCAGTCTCTGATGACAGAACATCCTGGACCGCCCACCTCCACACCCCACCCACGAAGTTCTCTAAAACACTGACCATGACAGCCTGGGGTAGGTTTCCACTTTAACATTCTGACCAAAATTCTCAACTCGATGCAGTCAGAGTCTGCGCAACCTGGGACCTCGAGCCAAGAAATCCTCAAGTGACCTTACTTGGCAAAACCAACGACACAACCAAATACAGGTCTCAAGCGATTTACAGCTCGGTGCTTACCAACTCGGTCACCGGCCGAGGGGCAGCCCTCTGGCGTCGCAGCCCCGCCTCTCTATGACGTCACACGAGGAGCCCTGAAGTGGCGGTCAAGCTTGAGGCGTCATCTGGCTGCGCCTAGTGGGCCGTTGCCTTACAGTTGCTGAGAGGAGGCGAGAGGCGGGGACGCTGAGGCCAAGATCATGTCTGACTGGGAGAGGTTTCCTTGGCAGCAGAGGACGCTAGGTTTGGGATGAAAGAAGCTGGGCAGATGCAAAATCTGGAGAGCGCGAGGGCCGGGCGGTCAGTTAGCACCCAGACTGGCAGCATGACCGGTGAGTGTCCCGGACCCTGCTCCCGCCACCCTACCTTTCGCTCTACCCTGTGCGTCTCCTGTCATTGAACTCCAGATTCCTTGTCTGCACCTCTTTGCCTCCCCTACTGCTTCTGGATGTCTCCTGCCCGCCCTCTGCGTGTCCCCTCCTCGGTCGCCAGAACCGCTCGGCTCGGTCGGACCGGCTTTTGAAGTGTGACTTTTTACCCCTCTTATTTGTTTCTCACAGGACGTAGAGCTGGTGCTCTGAGGTCAAAGAGCCTGAATATTTCCAAACCGCGCTTTTGCCTTGATTTCCAAATTAACCGCACGTGACGCTTTCCTGTATTTCGACTGCTTTACCGTCGAAGGTCAGCGCATTTTTCGGGCTGTGTACTAATAGCTTTCCTTTTAGCAACGCCCCAGCACAGTCCAAAGAAAAGCTTGCACCACGACGACGTCAGACGCGAGGACTTTTCACAGCTTGCTTTGAGTTGTCCCCCCAGCTATGTGTATTAGCTGTACCGTTTTTTCCTGCAGGGTGAGGGCTGGAGAAAGAGGGCCCAACTTTTTAAATGGAAAAGGAGGTAGCCACGACTAAGACTGAAGCGTCTCCTGCTAAGATACTTCTGACTCTCTTATACCCTAATCTTTTTGTGTGCCTCATACGAAAGCAGCTGGGCTTATGTTGCAGCACCCAAGTGGCATTGAGATTGGCTCCCTTTTTCGCCATTAGTAACACGTTTTAAAGTGTTTGTCGTCTCTTCTGTAGGTCAGATACCAAGACTTTCTAAAGTCAACCTTTTCACTCTGCTCAGCCTCTGGATGGAGCTCTTCCCAGCAGTAGAAGCCCAGAGGCAAAAATCTCAGGTATAATTTGTTTCATAGTTTTTCTCCTTAGAAACGCAATGGTATAAAATCTGAGTTTATTGCTCCAGTTTCTGTCATACCTAAAACCAAACTTAACAAGCCTAAAGATTTTAAAATTACCTTTCTTGATTAACATGACACTTTATAATTCCTAGCTGTAATAAGTCATCTTCCATTCTAAAAATACTTTCTGAGACTGCCATGTTTATCAGGTACTAATGGTATTCATATGTCAGTTTGGCTAATAATATTATTGTCTATACCACATAATTTCCCCCAATTGTATATACTGTTGGTGTTTTATCTAGGTAGTTTGCCCCTCTGCCACAGAAATATATAAATTGCCTGGAGATAGAGACCATGTCTTATTTTACCTAGGATATACCCTTTAGCTTCTACCATTATATGAATGCTAATTGGTTAATGTTGGATGGAAGTAGTCTCTTTTTGGATCTTGAAAGACAGGATCAAAATGGATTAGAAATGGGCCGGGTGCAGTGGCTCACGCCTGTAATCCCAGCACTTTGTGAGGCTCAGGCGAGTGGATCACCTGAGGTCAGGACTTCAAAACCAGCCTGGGCAACATAGTGAAACCCCATCTCTACTAAAAATACAAAAATTAGCTAGGCATGGTGGTATCCACTGTAGTCCCAGCTACTCAGGAGGCTGAGGCATGAGAATCACTTGAACAGTTCTCATGGATGAGAATCATTGAAGGTTGCAGTGAGCTGAGATTGCACCACTGCACTCCAGCCTGGGCGACAGAGTAAGACTCCGTCTCAAAAAAAAAAAATCAGAAATGTATAGTAAGAATAATCACAAAAGCCAATATATTGGAATTGGAAAAATGGACATGCTACGTCTTTTCTTTCTCCTACCCTTGGGGCAACAAGGTGCTAGGTTCTCATTTTCCTCCATGCATGGAATGGCATGATGCTAGGTTCTCATCATTTCTGTTTGATAATTTTGGAAGCTTAGGGTGTTGGCATTAATTTTTATAGGGGGCCACAGCCATTGGAAAATAGTACTAGGTTAAGTTGAGCATTTAAGACATTTTTGAAAACAGAGGTAAAAGGAGAGGGGTGGGGCAGAAAATTACCCATGACTTCTCATCACTCTAACATTACTGTTAACATTTTGGTACTTCCAATCTTAAGCATGAGGTTTTTTATTTTACTCTCACAAAGTTGTAGTTATATTCTGCATGTACTCGCTGAGGTTTCCAACTTACCAATAATTCTGCTGAAAGGTTGCTTTAGATTTTCCAGAGAAAGACTATAAATCCTTAAATTTCCACAGTACTCTTAGGAGACTACCTACTCTTTTCATTTTACTGTGGATGAGGTTTTGTGCTTGGCACTGGAGACACAAAGCAGAAAAAACATGGTCTTTGTTTTCTTTTCTTTTTTTTTTTTTTAGAAGGTTCAAAGTTATGTTATCTTGAGTTGTAATTGTCTGTTTAATACAATTACACCATTTTTCTCTTCTAAGAACCATCTCATAATTTAAAGAATGACATGACTGAGAAAGATACTTAGGAAGACATTTTTAGGCATTGCTGAATTTAAATCATCTTCCAAATACTATATTCTGCCCCTTTCTTTATTGTAATAGTTTATCTGAAAGTACACAAAAATTAATAAATTGCTTTTACTATGCAATTCTGAAATATCAAGTCTGCCTCCAATAAAAAAATAGTAACTACTTTTATAACATTAAGGTCAAGTTATTTGTAAAGATAATATCAACTGAGACTTTTTGGCACTTACGGCTAATCCATTATAAACAACTGTCAATCTTAAAAACACAGTTCCAGTAAATGTGTAGTTACACTGGGTACAGATAAGAAAATACAAGGCCAGCATGGTAGCTCATGCCTGTAATCCCAGAACTTTGGGAGGCAGAGGCAGGTGAATCATGAGGCCAGGAGTTCAAGACCAGCCTGACCAACACAGCAAAACTCCGTCTCTACTAGAAATACAAAAAAAAAAAAAAAAAAAATTAGTTGGGTGTGGTGACGTTCTCCCGTAATCCCAGCTACTCAGGAGGCTGAGGCATGACAATCACTTGAACCCAGGAGCAGTGGTTGCAGTGAGCCAAGATCGTGCTACTGCACTCTAGCCTGGGTGACAGAGCGAGTGAGACTCTATCTCAAAAAAAAAAAAAAAAAAATAAGTACGAGAAGCTCACTGGCCATGCTAAACCAAATGAATGAAAAGCGCCCAAAGTGATTTTATGTCGAGGGTCCATCCATACAAACAAATAAACAAAATCCTATCCTCTTCTTTCTATATTTTTTTCTTACATTTCTTATACAAATAGCAGAATGCTTCATTTTATTCACTTCAACAGGACAAAGTCCTTAAAGAAAGATTGAAAAGAGCTGATAATCAAAATCCCAAATTTTATGCTTATTCTTGTTTTAGTGCTATCAATTTTCTGACATATTAACGTAGGCAGGAAAACATTCTCAGTAAATTGAGCATCCGAGTCTACAAATGTCTTGAAGCACTCTGGCAAGTTACGTGTATCCCATGTTGCTTTTGGTTTCCCATCTCTTCTTTGCTTCAAACCCCCATGTGAGTTTCTTCATTTTTCGGGCAGCCTGTGAATTTTCAACCTCCTTTTTGGCTTTTACAAAGTTGTGGCAGGCAACTGCTTTGGCAATTTTTATACCAAGCTCTCGAGTAGCTAGCTGGTTGCTAAGTTCCTCAGCCTTCTCAATATTCCACTCCTCCACAGCCTGGTCTATTCTCTTTTTCAAGGCCTGACTTCTCAACTTTTTTCCTTTTAACAGGCAGGTCAGATCTATCATTGACTCCAAAATACTGAGTAAGCTCCTTCCATTGGGTTTCATTTGAGGATGGTTCACTATGAGATTCTTTTTCATTCTTCAATTTATCTTTTCTGGAGCGTTTTCTTTTTTTCCCTCTGAATCTTGAGGTTGTGCTTTTCTGTTCAGAATGTTTTTTATGCAATTCTTGAAATGTATTCCACATGTCTATGGGAATTCCAGAAGGACACTTTTCATAGGCATTTACATTTGACTCTGTTTCAGTTTTTGGTTCATCTGTTGAGAAACCTATGATTTCTGTTTTTCTGAGACTCTCATCCTGTTTATCTTCCTGTAAGGTAAGTCCAGAGTTCTCCAACGTAACTTCATCTTCAGAGTTTGACTCAGCATCACTTTCATTTAGGCCAGGAGGTAGCAGCCCACTCCACATCTTTCCTTAAGGTCCAAGATTGCAAGAGGATGGGTCTAGTAAAGTACACCTGTTCCTGCTTGGCTGCACAACCCGGAATTCTGCAGGTTTTCTGGCGGCAATGCCCCACTCCAATCCCAAAACAGGCAGAATCCCCTCTCAGGCACAGAACTGGGCACAGAACTAAGCGCTGCAGTTTCTGGCAAAGGATGTCTAGCCTGCTGGCAGTCCCATTAACTGGAGCTGTCAGGAAGCAGTTGCCCGGCAGCCATGGTCTTTATTTTCTAATGAGAAGAAACACTAGGCATTTAAACAATTAAAATAGAATTGGTGGAGTGAGTACACAGTATAAGCAGAGATGTTGGCAAGACTGGGAGCCAGGCTCTATATGGGGAAGTGAAGGAAGGATTCACAGAGAAGGTCGTATTTGCACTGAAACATGAAGAATGAGTAGACATTGCCCAAGCCAAGGAACTCTACATGGAAAAGCTTGCAGGAATGAGAGAATTTGTGGTCCTCAGGCCAGAAAGTGAAATTAGGCAGAGGGAAGAGACTGGAAAGGAGCTCGACAATGTAGACAGGAATCATATCATAAAAAGCATTGTATGCCTTACAAAGGAGTTTAGATTTTATCCTATCGGTATAGGAATTGCACTGAGGAATTTTAACGGGATGTGAGGATATTCACTTCTCATAATAAAATGATATCTCTTGGCATAGTTTCCTCCCCCAATCCTATGTGAAGTGTTTTATAGATAGTAAAACATTATTTAAAATGTTATGCATTGTTATTCCATATTTCTCACCCTCATCCCCTACTCTGGATCTACATTTTACAAATGGCTGAGAAAGCTCTTCATTTCCTTCATTAATTTTGAAGTTCTTTTATTCCTTCTACTTGTTAATAGCTTAGTATTGTTTTATGAAAGTAGATTTCCAAGCTGTTAGGGATTTTATGTTTGTGGGTTTTTTTTTTTCCAGATAAAATTTATTTTGAAGAGCCAGATTAGAAACAAATATTTAGAGATTTAAGACTTTTAGGCTGGGCGCAGTGGCTCCTGCCTCTAATCCCAGCACTTTGGGAGGCTGAGGCAGGCAGATCACAAGGTCAAGAGATCAAGACCATCTTGGCCAACATGGTGAAACCCCATCTCTGCCAAAACTACAAAAAGTAGCTGGTCGTGGTGGTGTGCACCTGTAGTCCCAGCTATTCAGGAGGCTGAGGCAGGAGAATAGCTTGAACCTGGGAGGCGGAGGTTGCATTGAGCCGAGATTGCGCCACTGCACTCCAGCCTGGCAACAGAGTGAGACTCCGTGTCAAAAAAGAAAAGAAAAGAAAAGAAAAACAAAAGACTTTTAAAAACTGGACATATTAGAGATTGAATACAAATTTTGAAAAGGCATTCTTTCTTTTGTAAATATCCAGATTTGATCTCATTTTAGTTCTATTTTATTTTTCATACACACCACATCCTGTGCTGAAATTAAGTTTTTTTTTTTCAACAGGCACAAGTTATATTTAATTTGTGAAAAATGATATTTACGTTTCTATTAGGAAGGAATTGATTGGCCAACTAATTGTTGAAGTTTGTTTGCAAATAATATACACCCTACTGTTTCCTCATACTTTATAGAGAAAACTGTGGATCTGAGAAAACTGAGATAAAGCTTTCAGTTAGCATTTTGTTAAAAAAAAAATACTACCAAGGAAATTTCAAAACTATATTAGCAACAAAATTTTATACAACTTTATATCATGTTTAACAAAAGATCAGGGTTATGAGTCTCTGTTGTCCCCCAAGCCAATGACTCTTAGTTTTCCTGGCATCTCATTCCTTCATCTGATGGACACCATGGAAGTTTTCTAAATGAAAAGAAATAAGTCTTTTGTTTCAAATATTTTATTTGGGATCTTATTTAGAAATCTGACTCATACGCATGTCTATTTAAGCCTTTTAAATGGAAAGTTAAAACACATAGAAATGAGTACAGAAGGCATCAAAACAAAGAACATCCATGTCTTCAGAAAGCCAGGCAACCTGGAAGTAGGATTGACTTGGCTGTATGAAAGGTTATCACTCTTGGGCCGGGCGCGGTGGCTCAAGCCTGTAATCCCAGCACTTTGGGAGGCCGAGGCGGGCGGATCACGAGGTCAGGAGATCGAGACCATCCTGGCTAACACGGTGAAACCCCGTCTCTACTAAAAAAATACAAAAAAACTAGCCGGGCGAGGTGGCGGGCGCCTGTAGTCCCAGCTACTCCGGAGGCTGAGGCAGGAGAATGGCGTAAACCCGGGAGGTGGAGTTTGCAGTGAGCTGAGATCCGGCCACTGCACTCCAGCCTGGGTGACAGAGCGAGACTCCTTCTCAAAAAAAAAAAAAAAAAAAAAAAAAAAAAAAAAAAAAAAAAAAAAAGAAAGGTTATCACTCTTAGCTCCTGGTCCTGGAGCTTGCCCAGCTCCTATTCACTGCATTGGTGTCTTTCCAGCTGTGCTCCCACACTCATGTCTCCTAGGACTACAACCCTCTCACCATGGTCTTGGGTAGGCCTCTACTTCTGTTCTTACTTACAGGCCTTGGGACTCTGAGGCACTTGGGGAGGGAGAGCCTCAGGATTACTCTGGCAGTGATCTGGGTGAAATAGGCTTTTGCATGTTAGCTTGGGAAGTTGACTATCATTTTTAACATTGTTTATATGAGAAAAATGTGTTTTAAATTCCAAAAAGGCAGATTTACCAAGTATTTAGAACATGATTGTGGGTTGTCAATTACTTGTATATTTAATGTCAATAAAGCAGAAGTATGTAATTTCATTAGTTCTTCTCATATCATGGCCATTGCAAAAAAGCAAGACCAATGATAGTGTGGGGGAAGAATCCAGAATGAAAGGGAGCATATTGTACTTCACTTTTATAGTGTTATTTATTGTACAAACAGTATCATTGAAACTGAAGACTGAATCTATAGCTGCAACATTTTAAAATGTTTTTTATTTATATTTTAAATGTTTCTCTTGGATTTTCCTTTTTGTACTAGTTAATATCCATATAATTTTGCAGGTAGTTGCAGTCATAGCAGGAATACAATTTTGTATTTGACAGTTTCAGTACTGTTACAGGGTTAAGTTATTAATTTTAAATTATACAATAAGAATACATCTAAATTTCATATACATATAGTATATGCTGCCATTGTGTTTATACTTGTGGAAATATTAAATTCCTCGAAATGTTACCCAATTTTGTGCCTAGTATTTCTTTACCATTTACTATAGTATATTTTTTCCAGTATTATTTGCACATGGTATTCGTAGAGTTGAGTACAAACTTCCTCCTATTGAGAGAAAAAAAAACTTCTTTAAGCTAAAGTATTAAGATTGTTTCACTTAAATTCTTTAGTCTGCTTTTGCTGAACAGAGTAAATAATAGAAACACCAAGATGCAATTAGACATGTAATTGTATTGGAAACACTGCTTTTGAAACTTTACCAACCTTTTGTCTTACTAAAAGTATTTTTATGAATTACCAAAGTAATAAATGTTTGTTATTTTTAAAATGGACAGAAGAAAAGTTTTATCATAATTCCACCTCCTAGAGACTAATTACTTCTTAAAAATTGTTTCTCAATCTTTTTTCTCTTATTTTCTTTACTTACATGAAATTATTTAACTCTGGATTCTACCCTTTTCATTTAACATAAGAAAATACTTATACTGTAATGTTAGTATAAACATTGGAGCAGCACCTTAGTCTAGTGTCTTAGAGTAGCCAGTGGTACAGCCAGCCTGCCTGGGTTCAGATTCTGACTCCGCTTCTTACTAGTTGTATAACTTTGGGTAACTTTACCTCTCTGTGTCAGCTTCCTCATCTGTAAAATGAAATGTTACTAGTATATGCTACATGAGGCTTTTATGAGAAATGAATGAGTTAATATTTGTAAAGGTCTTAGTGCCTGGCACATGTTACGTACTATGTGTTTTTTTTGTTGTTGTTGTTGTTCTTGTCTCATTTATTTATTTTAATAGAGATGGGGTCTTGCTATGTTGCCCAGACTGGTCACTAACTCCTGGGCTCAAGCAGTCTGCCCGCCTCAGCCTCCCGAAGTGTTAGGATTACAGGCATGAGCCACTGCACCTAGCCTCCTAACTCTTTCCATTGTGTCTTCTGGTATCTTATGCTAAAGGCCCTCACTGTACTTTTCCAGAACAGAAGCAATGTAGCAAAATGGTTAAGACAATGGATCTTGTGCTGGAGCTGGCATATCCACTTATTACCTGTGTGACCTTGGTTGAGTTATTTAATCTTTCTCAGCCACAATTTCCTCATTTGTAAAATGGAAATAATAGGAGCTACTTTATAAAGTTATAAGGATTAAATGAGATAATTTAGGGCCTGGTACATAATAAACATGCAGTAGATGTTAGGTACTATTATTATCATCACTCATATAATTATTACCACTACTAGCACCCACATCCTTACCGTTTTTCCACTGACACCATCACTTCCTCTACTTCCTGTTCTGTTTGAACAGAAACCTCATTCCCAGAACATGGGTTTTCCTGTAAACTTATTTTTGAAGGTTGTTTCTTTTCTAGCATCCAGCATTTGTTTCATAAGACTAGCAGGTCAACATTTACAGAGTTTCCCATTCCTACTTTAAAACTTTATCAATGTATTAACTATCCCACCTATTTTTTTTTTTTTTTTTTTTTTGAGACGGAGTCTTGCTCTGTTGCCCAGGCTGGAGTGCAGTGGCCTGATCTCAGCTCACCGCAGCCTCCGCCTCCGAGGTTCAAGCAATTCTTCTGCCTCAGTCTCCCGAGTAGCTGGGACTATAGGTGTACGCCACCACGCCCACTAATTTTTGTATTTTTAGTAGAGACAGGGTTTCACTATGTTGGCCAGGCTGGTCTCGAACTCTGGACCTCGTGATCTGCGCGCCTCGGCCTCCCAAAGTGCTGGGATTACAGGTGTGAGCCACCACACCCGGTTATCCCACATATTTTGGAGCTCACAGAATTCTATGTCACTTTCTTTGTCTTAATCAACTTACTTGATAGTCACTTTCCTGTTTTCATAAATCATAAGCCCTTTGAGAGCTGCATCTTGAGCAACTAGGCTGTCATATAGCAAGGGTTCAATAAGTATTTGTTGAACTAATAAATGAAGGACTTTGGTCCCTGCCTCAAAACTTTCTTTCTACTTCAAGTTTTCACTTTTTCCCTCATGGATATACCTATATTAGTTTTCTATTGCTGCTATAACAGATGACCACAAAGTTGGTAGCTTAAAACAACACAAATTTATTATACAGTTCTGTATGTAAGAGGTCTGAAATGGGTCTTACTGGGCTAAAGTCAAGGCGTTGGCAGAGCCAGATTTCCTTCAGACGCTCTAGGGGAGAACCTTTCCTTGCCTTTTCTACCTGTGGAGATTGTCTGTTTTCCATGGCTCATGGGCCTCTTCCATCTTCAAAGCCAGCAATGGCCAGTCAAGTATTTCATGTTGCATCACTGACTCTCCCACATCCCTCTTTTACTTATAATGACCCTTGTGATAACATCGGGCCAATAAGATAATCAAGGATAATCTCCCCATCTCAAAGTAGGTGGTTAGTGCCTCAGTTCCAGCTGCAACCTGAATTCCTCCTTGCTATGTAACAAAACATAGTCATAGGCTCCAGGGACTGGGACGAGGAGATCTCTGGCAGGGCATTATCCTGTCTACCACAGTCCCAATCGAATACCTTTGCTACATAGTTCCTTATCTTCTCAATTCCAATTAATTTACCTCTATTCCACTTTGGTCATTCATGGCCACACTTTGGACTTTTCCATTACTCAAAACTGCCACAATTCTGAAACCGTAAACTTCAGAAATTTATTTTCTGATCACAATTTCCAATCCTTCTATGTTTTGGGAAAGTACATAGGGGATAGATTATAAAGGTTTATTTACTATGTAAAGTAGTATGAACTTGATCCGAACAAAGTGGAAAGTCAATGTAGAGTTTCATCATGAAAAAAAATGGTCAAAGCCAAGGATGCCAGCCTTTAAATATGGGAATGTTGAATTAGTCTTATGTCTTATGTGCTAATCTTTTTTTTTTTCCTTAATCTGATTTTTATTAGAAAAATGAAGAGGGAAAGCATGGACCCTTAGGAGATAATGAAGAGATGACCAGAGTATCTACTGACAAAAGACAGGTAAATTTTTATGATTTCACATATATATATATATGCTCATAATAACAAAGCAAAAGAAATAGTATGAAGTAGAATACAAGTGCCTCCATTTCTGCTTTCAAGGGAGTTTTTAAAATACTCTTCTAAAAATGGTCTGTATATTTACAAGACTATATGTCACTCCTTTTTTTAAAAAAAAAAAGTACAGATGGGATTATTCTGTGCTATGTCCTACATCTTGCTTTAAAAAAAAAAAAAAAAAAAACTCTTGATAGTTCATATAGATATGTTAAGAAATACTCTCCCTTAGTTCTCTCACACTCCCACACACCTTGCTGGGTATCCCAAGAATGCAAGGCCCTAACGTTGCATTTACTTTACCTAGTAAATAAACCCAGAGTTTTACCTGGGTCATTTCTCAGAGTTGTGTTTGCAGTGATCAACCCTGAAGGTTGAGGTAATGTCTCCCTCCAGGACAAAGAGCAAACTTTCTTACTTTCTGCTGTGAAATAGTAGGACCCTCAAGCTCAGTGTTCCTTTCCTATAACACTACCCACCCTGTGTCCAGGCAGCTATCTGTGCCCATCTGTATTACCCCTCATGGGGCTTGAGGGCAGGGAAACAGAAATGATGCTCATACTGACTGCTGTGCTGCAAATAATAAAGTTCATTGTTTCTAACCCAGAAGTTTCATGTTTTCTGCTAATATCTGTGAAACAGTAATAGGTTAACTTATTAGTTGGTAAGTAGGGTAAAATCAAAGTGCAGACTTGAAAGATGAACCTTGTTCTTTTTAATATTGTATAGTATGTCCTTGTTACTTTATTCTTTTGAGTTTTCCAGAGGTTCCAATTCATTGGGTGCAGAGTGGAGACTAAGCATGTATGTTTTGAAGAGTTACCTTGATGATTCTGATGTATATTCCTAGAGATTTCCTAATTCATTCTGAGAGTAGCCCAGTAGAAATATAGAAATAATTTGTCTCAGAATATTTACATATTTTCATAATAAGAAAGGCCAAGGGAAAAAAATAGTGAATCACCATTTAAGTCAATGTACTAGTCCATGTACAAAACATATACAAAACAGACTGTCCCCTTTTGCCCATGTTTTAGTGTAAAACTCTGTGACTAGGATTACATAGATGACTTGCCAAAATGTTAGCAAAGGGAAGCAAAATCAAATTCAGAGCAGTGATTCACTGAAAAGATTCAGTCCTCTGGGATTTGCGGTAAATGGAAGTGCCGAAATGGAATGCAGCTTGAGCTTTTATTTGTTTTGTTGAGTTTGAGATGGAAAAATCTTTGTCTCAAACTTGATATTTTGGCCTTACCTAAATGCAAAATGAAAAAACATATTTTCTGAGGTGAAAAGTACTCTAGACAAAAAAGTGATAAACTCGACCCAAAAGGTGGTTCTAATAACAAATAAGTTGATGAGTATGCTTCTCACTTAATAGGAACAATTTTTTTTTATGTTTTATTCTGGCTTTATTTCTGCCTGCTTAACTAGGAAAATCTAAAGCTGAAATCATTCCCTTGCAGCCACTTCCACTGGTCACATTGATTCAATTTAACAACAGGAGCTCTGTCAAGATCTTTTGATGAGGCAGCATTACTTCTTTTCCATGATGATACTTACTGGCCGGGCACGGTGGCTCACGCCTATAATCCCAGCACTTTGGGAGGCCGAGGCGGGCAGATCACAAGGTCCAGAGATCGAGACCATTCTGGCTAACGTGGTGAAACCCCGTCTCTACTAAAAATACAAAAAATTAGCTGGGTGTGGTGGTGGGAGCTACTCAGCTACTCTGGAGGCTGAGGCAGGAGAATGGGGTGTACCCGGGAGTCAGAGCTTGCAGTTAACCCAGATCATGCCACTGCACTCCAGCCTGGGCGACAGAGCAAGACTCTGTCTCAAATCAATCAATCAATCCAGCCTGGTGACAGAGACTCTGTCTCAAATAAACAAACAAACTTATTGAAAGTATTCAGAAATCAATAATAATATATACTTTGCATTTGAGGAGCATAAAACTCTAGAAATTTTGGTAGGGAGGAGAAAGTGTTCACAAATTCAAGGTCAATTTAAAGCTTATTTTAAAAGCTGATATAGATAGGTTTTTCGTATTTTACGTATATTCTTAGGTATATATTTTGTAAAGCAGAGATTTTTATATTTCTTTTTAAATGTCTTTCTAGTTTAGGAGATGGTTGTTTAACTCAGAAATGGAATTCCATGAAAGCTTCTCTGTTCCTTCTTTTTTAGATATTTTACAAATTTTTCTCCATAATCTCAAACACTTATACTCAAAACCGAAACTGAAACTTGACTAGTTAATATTGCTTTGGTCTGATCCTTAAAGTGATTTCAGATATGCTGCATTGGGGAATAAGTATAGGGTAAAATCCCTTTGGAAGGGGATGGGAATAGGGCCAACCTCTCCTCAGCCCAAGCTCCCCTCATGTAATAGTCAGTCCCAAGCCCAAGGATCAGGTTTACATTCCTTACTTCAGAGGCTTTTGCTGTGAAAACAGCATAGATTATTTTGTGCCTTATGCAGAACTGACTTTTTTTTTTTTTACCTTAGTCTGTTTTATCTGATATTGTTATACCAGCTTTGATTAATATTTGCTTAAGTTGAGACACTTTAGGTTCAATAGTAACACAAAACCTTCACTCAAAGAGATCCACTGGAAGTACTTAGAACCCCAGTCAGTCCACAGTCTGCACGGCTTAAATCAGGCTCAGCCAGTCCCTTCTCTGTGGAATACTGCTAAGATAGCTCATGCTCACTGCTCTGACGTCAAGTTCTCTCATCCTTTTTGACGTTTGATGGTATGTCTTCCTTCTTTTTGTTTTTATAACTTACCTATAGTAGGAGGTGGCACCCAACTATAGTAGTCTAGACTGCCATAGTGCTAAAAGTTGATACAGCCAGTAGTTTCTAGAAAGAAATTGAGAATTATCTTTACTTTGGTCAATATCTAAAATATTTTGGAATTTAAGATGACCTCTGCTTTACCATCTGCCTTTTACCATCTGTGCGTCTTTCAGAAAGTCATGTAAACTTTCTGGGCTTTACTTATTCATGTGTAAAATCAGGGCTTTATATTCTTTATTACCATCTAGAAGCTTAATACTAAATGGTACTACACTCAGTGCTATAAGAAACAAGTCAAATTGACCTAGTTCTTGCCCTTTACTAGGTTATAATGTATCTAATCTTTCACTAGAACAAATTAATGATAATTACATGCTTAATCGTTTGATTAGTAGAGCTTAGGTTTAGAAAATTTCTGGCCTAAAGTCAACACTAAAGTTTCAGAAGCTTTTTGGATCTAATGAGAAATGTGCTTTGTACAAACTCTGTTTAGATAAAGAATTAAACAAAACTTCCATTTTATTAATAATTCAAGTATAATCCATAATGTGATTATTAGGTGTTATAACTAATAAGTTGTTATTTTATATCTTAATGTAGGTAAAGAGAACTGGTCTTGTGGTGGTGAAAAACATGAAAATTGTTGGTCTCCACTGTTCTAGTGAAGATTTACATGCCGGGCAGATTGCTCTTATTAAACATGGGTCAAAGCTGAAAAACTGTGATCTTTATTTTTCCAGAAAACCATGTTCTGCTTGTTTGAAAATGATTGTAAATGGTAAGTGCAGAAAATGGTTTGTTGGGGATTGAGAGTATTTATCTGGGATGGGCATGGTGGTTTATGCCTGTCATCCCAGCACTTTGGGAGGACAAGGCAGGAGGATCGCCTGAGCCTAGGAGTTCAAGAATAACCTGTGCAACACAGGGAGACCCCATCACTACAAAAAATAAATTAGCTAGGCATGGTGGTGCATGCCTGTAGTCCCCACTACTTGAGAGACTGAGGTGGGAGGATTGCTTGAGCCCAGGAGTTCGAGGATACAGTGAGCCATGATTGCGCCACTGCACTCTAGCCTAGGTGACAGAACAAGACCCTGTCTCCAAAAAAAGAAGAAGGAAAGAGCATTTGTCTGAGAGCAGTGGTGGGAACACATTTGCTAAATACCACAGAGATAATTTAGAAATACATATCTGAAAGTCAGGTGCTATGGCTTGCACCTGTAATCCCAGCTACTCAGAAGGCTGAGGCAGGAGAATTGCTCAAGCCCAGGAGTTCAAGGCTGTAGTGAGCTCTGATCGCTCCACTGCACTCCAGCCTGAGTGACAAAGCAAGACCCTGTCTCTAAAAAATAAAATAAAAAATATATAAATATATATCTGAAGACAGTTTGATACATTATAAGAGTAAACATCAGAAAACATGGATTCTGGTGTCATTCATGTCTACTAACCTATTAAATGACCCTCAGTGTATGAGTAATTAGTATAGTAGACTAATTACTTAGTAGACTAATGCTAACTGCTATAACAAAACAAAATTTCAGTGGCTTAGGGTACTAGATATTTATCATTTGTATAATAGTCCAATGCATGTGTTGCTAAACAGCAGGCAGCTTTCTCCATGTGGTTGATTCCTGGGCTAGGCATCTTCTGTCTCATTGCTGTTGTCATTTCTAGGGCTTTGAGTCCTCTGTATCCAGAGGCAGACTGAGAAAGAATGAGTAGAGAGGGTGAACCTGCTTCTTAAAACCCTGACCTGGAAGTCACATACATCATTTCTGTTCTCATCCGTTGTGAGAACTGTTGTTCCCACTGGGCAACTGTCTTTCAGTGACTACTCTACATTTTGGAAGGAGGAACACAAATTTTTAATGTATAGCCGTCCATCCACACCAGGCTATTCACTAAACCTCTCTGTGCTTATGATTCTGTTTTGCACCCAGGTATATGCCAACCATTCTTTCATTTAAAAAGTATGCATCCTATTGCATAGGCATCATGGCAGATCAAAAAACAAAAAAACTAATGTGCTTCCTAATCTTTACCCTCAAGGTGATATATGGGGACCAAAATAACAATTTAATATGATGCATTATCTAGTACCAAATCAGTGATACAGGTTGTAAGTGATATTTGGTCTTAGAGGAGAAATAGTGATCCCTGCAGACTGCCATATTATGAAGGGCTGGGGATTAAGCTTGATCTTGATGCGTCATAGGTAGAGGAAGAGGAACACATTCCTGGTCAGGGGGAACACTGCATATGGAGTCATCAAGTTGTAAGAAGCAAAATTCTAGGGTTAGTATTTGAAATGGAGAATTATTCTTGGAGAATAGTGGCAGATGAATTATAATGATAGTGGAGAACTTTGAAGAACTGTAGGGCCTTTGGACTTGATCTTATAGAACAGAGTTCCTAGGCCTGTTGTGAGAAAGAGCTATTTTTATTTACATCAAAGCCTTGAGAGTAATGATCAGATCTATGTCAAGGTCAGTGCCTTAAGCTATAAATGGCAGAACTTCTAGAAGAAATGGGTCATGTGGCTAGAAACCTCTTGGCCTGCAACAAGTGTTTTGAGTAGGTAGGTATCTGGGGTAGTGATTGCATTCTATATTCTCAACTACAGTTACCAATACATTGAGAAAATAGGTATGAAAGTGGTGGTGGCATTTTTTTCTCCTTTTCCCAACTAACCAGGCAGATTGGACATGTGTTTTATCTCTCATGTTCAACTGACCTACAGCTCCTGTTTGTAGGCAATGTGGAGACATTGAAGATTCTTGAGAAAGATGTAACATGATTGAAATTTTTGTTATTGCTGTTATTGAATTGGAACAGGGAGAGATTAGAGATTGGGAGCTTGATTAGTAGACCATTGCATTAGGCAAGGTATAAAATAGGATTCAGATGATGATGTTGATACAGAAATGAAAGAATGTGAAAGAACCAAAACATTTGTTGGCTGATCTGTTCTAGATCAAGGGAGAAAAATGAATAAAAGATAGTTGTGCTTTGTGCTGAGCTAACTGTGCTGAAAGCAGTCTTAATAGCCTTGGAGCCACAAATTAGAGGGAAGAATAGGAGAGTGCAGTTCACTGCTTGATGTCTTAAGACATTTCATCCTGACAAGAAAGATAATGAAGTATGGAAAGTCAGGAAGGATCTACAATGGAAATGCTTGTATATTGGTGTTGGACAATATATAAGCAAAACTGCTATGTTAGATTAGGCTTATGTATTATATTTAGTTATCTTAGGAAGGGAGCATGGCTGAACCCCGTGCTATAGCTAGATTACTTTAGTTAGAATTGCTGTTACCTCAGTTACAAGGCGTAGCACAGTGGTTCTCCAAGTGTGGTCTGTGGACTCCTGATGGTCCACGATGTCAATGTTATTTTCATAATAACACTACCTTCAGGCTGGGCATGGTGGCTCATGCCTATAGTCCCAATATTTTGTGAGGCTGAGGTAAGTGGATTGCTTGAGCCCAGGAGTTTGAGACCAGCCAGGGCAATATGGAGAAACCCCTTATCTACTAAAAATAGAAAAATTAGCTAGGCATGGTGGTGTGTGCCTGTGGTCCCAGCTACTTGGGAGGCTGAGGTGGGAGGACTACTGGAGCCTGGGATGCGAAGGTTGCGGTGAGCTGTGATCCCGCCTCACCAATGCACTCCAGCCTGGGCCACAGAGCAAGACCCTGTCCCAGAAAGCAAAAACAGAAACACTACATTCATACTAATGGTACCAAAACAATGATAGGTAAAACTACTGTTTCCGTATCTTTATTTTTATTTTATTTTTTTTGAGAGGGAGTCTCGCTCTGTTGCCCAGGCTGGAGTGCATTGGCACAATTTCAGCTCATTGCAACCCCTGCCTCTCAGGTTCAAGTGATGCCCCTGCCTCAGCCTCCTGAGTAGCTGGGATTACAAAGGCGCACCACCATGCCCAGCTAATTTTTGTATTTTTAGTAGAGACGGGGCTTCACTGTGTGGGTCAGGCTGATCTCGAACTTCTGACTCATGATCTGCCCACCTCGGCCTCCCAACGTGCTGGGATTACAGGCGTGAGTCACCACACCCGGCCTGTTTCCATATCATTAATCAAGACAGTGGTGCCATACCGCACTGGTAGTCATTGTACTCTTCACTGCACTCAGAGGGAAAAAAGAAAACCAGTTTTACATAAGAAGGTCCTTGATGAAACAGTAAAAAGTATTAATTTTATTAAATCCCAACTTGAGTCTGCATCTTTTTAATATTCTGTGTGAGGAAACAGGAGGTGGGTATAAAGTGCTTTTGCTACAGACATAAGATATGAAGATGGCTTTGAGGAAAACCATGTATGTGATTGTTTGAGTTACAGACTGAATTATCTACTTTTTTAATGGAATATCATGAACTGACAGTGGTTAGACTTGGATATTTGGCAGATATTTTCTTGAAATTATAGTGAACCTGTCACTTTCAGATAAACAACTGACATTTTTTGTTGCCAGTGATAAAATTTGAGCTATCAAGTGAAAATTAGAATTTTGGAAAACTCATATTCTCCATTATGAGCCTGACAGCATCTTACCACTTAGACTCTTTTGATGGGATTGGTGGCGATATTAATGAATGGGATTTTTTTTAATATTGTGGAATCAGTAAATCATTGTTTTCCAGATGACCAATGCACAATGCTACAAAATCATGCATGAGTAAAAGCCATTCTAAGTGCAAGACAGACCAATGGACTTTAACCTAACAGTTCAAAAAGTTTGTTGATATGGTTTCAGATTCTACGTTGTAACTAACATTTAAGAAACTATCCCTTGTCAAATTTTTATGTAGTGCCAAAGAAGAATATTCACAAGTGTCTGAAATGGCTGTTAAAATACTCCTTTTTCAACCACATATCTGTATGAGGCCAGATAATTTTCATGTACTTCAGTGAAAACAACATATTGCAACAGATTGAAAACAGAAGCAAATTTGAGCATCCAGCTGTTTTCTATTAAGCCAATTTTTTTTTTTTTTACAAAGCAAGTTACTTTATTAGAATTTTAAGCAATGTATAAGTGATGGAATCATTCTAACAACACATCTATTCACTGCTTACAATTCCAACCAATTTCATTTCTCTGATATCTAATGACAAGAGCAAAGACCTGTTACAGTTCCTTCCACCAGTAAGACCCACAGCTCAAAGTTGTGGGAGTGATTAACTGAGCCATAGGCCTTCACATGTTTACCACATTAAAATACCACAGTGTTTTCTTATAAGGTCAACCACCTGGGAACTAATTAACATTAGCATTAAGATTTAAATAAACTGTTAGGCACAGGGCTAGATCAGGCATTATAAAACTTTGTGGTGCCCTATTCAAGCCACACAAATCCCCAAATATTTTAGCTTGTAACAGTTTTGTCTTTCCTCTCTTGAGACAATTATTTGGTTACTTGGTTTTGGAAATAAGGTAATTCACGATGGAAGTTTCCTAGCTGTGATGGTGCTCTAGGCAACTTCAGAGAATGAAGATAGAAATTATGCATGATTATATAACATGAAGAGTTAAATTTCTATTACACACTCAGTTTCCATTCTCTGATTTCTCTTAGCTCTATAAACACATGTAAATCTTCTGCAGAGCTTTAAAGAGCTCTGAAAGGGAAAATACCATTCCATATATGGAGTTGATAGCATAGTACAGGCCAGGGGCAGTGGCCCACACCTGCAATCCCAACATTGTGAGGCCAGTGGGAGGACTGCCTGAGGCCAGGAGCCCAAGACCAGCCTGAGCAACATAGCAAGACCCCGTCTCTACCAAAAAAAAAAGTAGCTGGGTGTGGTGGTGCACACCTGCAATCACAGCCAATCTGGAGGCTGAAGCAGGAGGATTGGTAGAGTATGGGAGTTAGAAGTTACAATAAGCAATGATGTCACCACTGCACTCCAGCCTGAGTGACAGACTGGTCTCTATTAAAAAAAAAAAAGGTATAGTGATACACTATTAATTCTATATATGCTAATATGAGATAGCATCCATATAAACTACTATCAAATCTTTATGTGCCAGCTACTGTAATAAGTCTTTTCAAGTTTAACTCACTGAATTCATAATGAATTATGAGTTAGCTACCATTATTTCCCCCATTTTACAAATAGGGAAACTGAGACTGGGAGACATTATTTAACTTGCTGGCAAGTTAGTTTTATTTAAATTTAATAAACATTAATAAAATTATTTAAGTTACTGGCAGAACTGGTATTTGAACCTACTTAATCTGATTCTAGAGCCTGTGCTATATAAACTCTTACCCACTATGCTATGCTATTCATTAGTATCCATTTAACAATTACTACTATTGCAATAGCTGCAATTATCACTCCTATAGTACAGGGGAATCTATCAAAGAAACACTCAGCTTTCACTTATCTATTTCTGAAAACATTTTTTATTAAAATATAAGGTGCATTTCACTGATCTATTTTTATAATTGTCAATTTATTTAAGTACTTATATGATGTAAGAAAAATGTTTGAAATGTCTTCTGGAATTAACCGGAACAAAATAAATGTGCAAAATTTAGAATAGAATTTTACAGAGTTTATAGGCCACCGAAGCCCATTCATGAAACCCATTCATGAGGCCAAAGGGCAAAACAAACCCTCCCTGAAAATCTCAATTGGGCTTTTAATATTTAAATTTAAATGTCTATACGAATTCTGCTGCTCAGTTTTGTCCTTCCATTCTTCTTAATTTTCCAGTGAAACTGATAACTATTAGTTTTCCTTTTGCTATTAAGCCAAATATTAAAGATATTTGTAAAAATTTAAAACAATCTCATTCTTACAAGTTTTTGTTTTGGAAAATTTTTTTCATAAAGCTAATGTTATTTATATTAATGTATAACAGATTATTGTTATTTTTAATGAATTAATAAATATTTTAAATTTTGTTTTAATTTTCAAGTACAATAAATATCAGTAGATACATTTTACATAAATAAAAGCTCTTTGTGGTCCTCAATAATTTTTAAGAGTGTTAAGGAATCCTGAGATCAAAAAATTTGAGAAACTGTGCTTTAGCATTTGCCACTAATACACAAATGTCTGTCTAAAGAGGATTTTCCCCCTCTTCTTAAATCAGGATTACTGGGAGCAACTAAGATGCCTAGATGCAAGGTTTACCATCACTGCTGGTTAGGAAATGGATTATGAGAACTCGAACAGAGGGAAGGTGAAATGCTACCAGAGGAAACACTCTGATATGAGGTTTGAGGCCTTCAAAATTGCTTTGCAGCATAAGCCACAGTGAGTCAGGAGTACCAGGGAGTGGATAGAATGTTCATTTGTTTGACTTAGACTTTTTAGTTCATCAATTATTTTGAAGGGTAGAACATTCTGTGGGCTATCTTTCTATTTGCTTCTGGGTACAATCATAAAAAAAAAGTCTCTCCTAGCTGAAATGACATGCAGTAATAGCAAAGGGGTCTCTTTGTTGTAAACTGTTCATTAATTGATGAACATTTGTGTACTTAACTATGTATAAGGCATCTCATCGTTCCATTTCAAATATAAATTAAAATATTTTTTTCACGTTTGTTATCCTGTTATGTTTTCTCTTTTACAAATTGTCTGTTCATATCCTTTTGTCTCTCTTTAGGCCTTATTCTTGTCAATTCATATGTGCTCTAATGAATTGAAATATTTTCTGTATATTAAACATTACTAACCTTTCCTTTGTCACACTGATTGAAAAATGATGTTTAGTTTGTTGTTTTGTCTTTAATTTTGTGAGCTTTGGAAAGTTAATATTGCTGAAAAATGATGTTTAGTTTGTTGTTTTGTCTTTAATTTTGTGAGCTTTGGAAAGTTAATATTGCCCTTCAAACATCATCCCAACATCACATAAGAATTTTTTCATGTTATAAATTCTTTCCTCAAACACCATCCCATCATCACATAAGAATTTTTTCATGTTATAAATTCTTCGTGGACATTTTTGATAACTTTTATTATGAGAAGGACCATAATCAAACATTCCCCTATTTTGGTCATTTAGGTTTTTGGGTTTTGGTTTTTTGTTTAACATTTTTGCTTGCTATTTTAAAGAATGCTGTGCATGCATGAGATTTCTTCTCTATATTTAGAATATTTTCCTAGAATGAATTCTCAGAAGAATTCTCAGTCTGTGGACAGGAACATTTTTAATGCATGGAAGAAGTATTTATTCCAGATAGAAAACTCTAGGCAATATTAGTTGTTCCCTGTAACATTTTAAAAAACAGCCATGGCACCATGGAGGACTCTTTGAGTATATAGTTTTAGCGCTGGGCTTTGGGATCACACTTCACAACACCAGTAATTCCACAAATGCATTCCCAGGAACTGTGTTAGAGGCTGGGTAACTTTTTCTTGAAAAGGCCAGATAATAAATATTTTAGAATTTGCAGGCCATGTGGTGTCCATCACAGCTACTCAACTCTGTCACACGAAAGCACCCAAAAACTATATAAGTGAATGGGTGTGTGTGTCTGTGTTTCAATAAAGGTTTATTTATGGACACTGAAATTTGAATTTCCTACAGTTTGATGTGTCACAAAATGTTCTTTTGATTTGTCCAATATTTTAAAATGTAAAACCCATTCTTTTTTTTTTTTTTTTTTTTTTTTTTTTGAGACGGAGTCTCGCTCTGT
Source organism: Rhinopithecus roxellana (assembly GCF_007565055.1). Lineage (NCBI taxonomy): Eukaryota > Metazoa > Chordata > Mammalia > Primates > Cercopithecidae > Rhinopithecus > Rhinopithecus roxellana. The sequence goes on along the minus strand of NC_044566.1, from coordinate 43,322,856 downwards.
CGCCCAGGCTGGAGTGCAGTGGCCGGATCTCAGCTCACTGCAAGCTCCGCCTCCCGGGTTTACGCCATTCTCCTGCCTCAGCCTCCCGAGTAGCCGGGACTACAGGCGCCCGCCACCTCGCCCGGCTAGTTTTTTGTATTTTTTAGTAGAGACGGGGTTTCAGCGTTAGCCAGGATGGTCTCGATCTCCTGACCTCGTGATCCGCCCGTCTCGGCCTCCCAAAGTGCTGGGATTACAGGCTTGAGCCACCGCGCCCGGCCATAAAACCCATTCTTAACCTGTGAGCTGTACAAAGACTGGCAGTGGACTAGATTTGGCCTGTGGGTGGTAGTTTGCCAACCTTCAGGCTACATAATAGGTGACTTGGTAATAGACATTTATTATATTGAGGGTTCTAGATATACTGCAATGATAGGGTGGATTTTATCATGAAAACCCTAAATTCAGTATGTATCTCATAATTACCTTTCAAATTTTGTATTTCAGCTGGAGTTAACCGAATTTCATATTGGCCTGCTGATCCAGAAATAAGTTTGCTTACGGAGGCTTCTAGTTCTGAAGATGCAAAGTTAGATGCCAAAGCAGTGGAAAGATTGAAGTCAAACAGTCGGGCCCATGTGTGTGTCTTACTTCAACCTTTGGTGTGTTATATGGTGCAGTTTGTAGAGGAGACCTCTTACAAATGTGACTTTATTCAAAAAATTACAAAAACATTGCCGGATGCTAACACTGACTTTTATTATGAATGTAAACAAGAAAGAATAAAAGAATATGAAATGTTATTTTTGGTTTCAAATGAAGAAATGCATAAGCAAATACTGATGACTATAGGTTTGGAGAACCTGTGTGAAAATCCATACTTTAGCAATCTAAGGCAAAACATGAAAGACCTTATCCTACTTTTGGCCACAGTAGCTTCCAGTGTGCCGAACTTTAAACACTTCGGATTTTACTGTAGCAATCCAGAACAAATTAATGAAATTCACAATCAAAGTTTGCCACAGGAAATATCAAGGCACTGCATGGTTCAGGCCAGGTTATTGGCATATCGAACTGGTGAGTTACATAGATCGTAAATTGGGGCTGATTGGTTGGGTTGTATTTGTCTCTGAAGTGTTCGTCTCATTTATAGTAGAGTTCATTTACTCTTAGTTACTAAAGTTTTGCTGTTCATACAGTATAGAGAAGTTAGTGAGTCCCTTAGGTAGACAACTCTTTCTCCCAGCAATTTTGGGATTCCTTGTGGCTTTATATTCAGTACCACATTTCTACATCAGGGCCTCATTAATCTAGGCCCTTCTTTCTGCTTCTTGATTTTATGATTTCACTGTTCCTTGAGCCCTCCACTAAAGGTAGGACAAGAAGAGAAAGGAGAGGCCCAGTGCAGTGGTTCATGCCTGTAATTGCAACACTTTAGGAGGCTGAGACAGGAGGATCGCTTGAGCTCAGGAGTTCAAGACCAGCGTGGGCAACATAGCACGACCTCGACTCTAACAAAAAATACAAAAAAAATTAGCTGGGCATGGTGGTGTGTGGTGGTGCGTGCCTGTAGTCCCAGCTGCTTGGGAAGCTAAAGCAGGAAGATTGCTTGAGCCCAGTAGTTTGGGGTTGCAGTGAGCTACAATAGCACCACTGTACTCCAGCTCCAGAGACAGAGCAAGACTCTGTCTCCAAAAAAATAAAAAGAAAAAGGAGAAAACCAAAATTACTCATTTTTGTTAACTCTTCAATATTTTGATGTACTGAATACTTAAAAAGTTTTAAAAATCTTTAACATTAATTCAAAATAACTAATAGAATCAAGGTAAAGGAATGGTGATTATTGCAGATTCTTCCAGTTGCTGGTATGTCTTCAATCAGCAAGTTGAGAAATCAAACATTTTTACTGTATTCTATTAAGTTGTATATTTGGAAAAGGAAAATACTACTTGGAATTATTCTTTGTTATGGTAAAAGACGGCATCTGTATTTACAAACATGGAACAGTATTTTCACATCTTACCTGATGTAAGATTTCTCAACATAGAATCATGATCACTTTTTAAAATGCATCTTTGAAATAAAGGGGAAAAACATAGGCAGGAGGAGCAGTAGAGTAAGATTTGTTTGAGGAGTGTACTGTAGTAGGATTTAAAAATTATCCCAAGAAAGAAGAGAAAGTAATCAGAAAGGGTCTCTACAGATGCTGCTGGTCTGCAGTAGTCAACAGAAGGGAGGTTCTCAGCTGGCAGCAAATCAGAATCACCATTGAAACATTTATAAAAAGTACAGATGCTCAAACCCCAACCCAGACCTGTTAAACCATGTCCCTAACCAAATATGGCCAAGGTCTATGTTTTTAAAAGTTCTACAAGGTGTTCTGATGTTCAGCAGAGTTAATAATTGCTCAATTCTTTTTTTTTTTTTTTTTTTTTTTTGAGACGGAGTCTTGCTCTGTCGCCCAGGTTGGAGTGCAGTGGCCGGATCTCAGCTCACTGCAAGCTCCGCCTCCCGGGTTCACGCCATTCTCCTGCCTCAGCCTCCCAAGTAGCTGGGACTACAGGCGCCGCCACCTCGCCCGGCTAGTTTTTGTATTTTTTAGTAGAGACGGGGTTTCACCGTGTTCACCAGGATGGTCTCGAACTCCTGACCTCGTGATCCGCCCGTCTCGGCCTCCCAAAGTGCTGGGATTACAGGCTTGAGCCACCGCGCCCGGCCTAATTGCTCAATTCTTATTAAAGATTTTAATTCTGTAGGCACACATTATATGACCCCAAACAATTGCATTGTGTAAAAGTCTGGTTTCATGTAATTATCTTCTATTGTGGGTTATATATTTGTTTCTTTGCCAACTCCAGCTTTGTAAAGAATTTTTCTGTAAACCATTCAAAAAGACAGAAAACATAAATGGGAACAGCTGTTGTAGCTATAATTCGCTAATTACCCTTCACTAATTAGAATTCAGCAGAACCCTCCCTGTGTTCCAGAGTAAGAGGGAGATGTGAATCTGCTGTTGTTTTACTGGATCTTAGTACCTCTTGCTTCTATACAACACCTTATCATACCAGCTATGATTCCAGTGTTTAAAGATGCAGTATGTATACATTTGCATTTATATTCTTTATTACTCTATAGTTATATTTTATATTATAAATATACCCACTATTGTGCAGAATTTTGTACATAAAGCCCTGCTTATGCACTTGATGGGCAATTTAAAAGATTTTTCAAGGTTAATTGTTGGTGATTTTTTTTTTTGTTTACATGGAACTCAAATCCTGAATAGGGTGCAACTCCTCTGTCACTCACTGTACTCCACTGTGCACTCTTCCAGGGAAGAAACCATGTCTTAATCATTTTTTCCTTAGCACTAAACACAATGTGTGTTGAATGGATAAAACAAATCTTTTTATCCAAAGATAAAGGGTCCACAATCCCTTATGCAAAATTTTTGGAGCCAGATGAAAAGGAATTCAGAAGTTTTCAGATTTTATTTTATTTTTTTGAGACGGGTTTTACTCTATTGCCCAGGCTAAGTGCAGTGGCACTCATGGCTCACTGCAGCCCTCAACCTCTCAGCCTCAAGCAATCCTCCCACATCGGCCTCCTGAGTAGCTTGTACTACAGGAGAACACCACCATGTCCAGCCACTTTTTTATTTTTTGTAGAGATGTCTCACTGTGTTGCCCAGGCTGGTCTCAAACTCCTTGGTGTAAGCAATCTTCCTGCCTCAACCTCCCAAAGTTCTGGGATTACAGGCATGAGCCACCAATGCCCAATCCAGATTTTTAAAAGGTAATATGGTACATATACTGTTATATAGAACTCCCAATGGGGTCTGGGATAGTACCCTGTAATCACATTAATACATACAGAGTGAAAAAAGTAGGAATATTTTCTCTCAGCAGAATAATTGAGGGCTATAAATAACTCAGTTTGGGTCAGATTTGATCACAAAATAAGTGCATCAAAATTCAAAAAAACGGCCGGGCGCGGTGGCTCAAGCCTGTAATCCCAGCACTTTGGGAGGCCGAGACGGGCGGATCACGAGGTCAGGAGATCGAGACCATCCTGGCTAACATGGTGAAACCCCGTCTCTACTAAAAATACAAAAAACTAGCCGGGCGACGTGGTGGGAACCTGTAGTCCCAGCTACTCGGGAGGCTGAGGCAGGAGAATGGCGTGAACCCGGGAGGCGGAGTTTGCAGTGAGCTGAGATCCGGCCACTGCACTCCAGCCTGGGCGGCAGAGCGAGACTCCGTCTCAAAAAAAAAAAAAAAAAAAAATCAAAAAAACTTGATGTAAGAGATTTCAAATCAGGGACTCTGGACCTGTAATTCTTCCTTGATAAATAATAACAATGACAGTTTATGGAACACCTACTATGTGTCAAGCACTGAGCTTGGTGATTTATATATGTATCTCATTTAACATTGGTGGATATCCCTATGATACAGTGTGCTTCCAATTAAGCTTTTAATTTCACATTATTCAGTTTGGTTTGATGACCTCATTTCTCCCTGATTAATAGATGGAGATACCATTTCATTTAAAAATGTACGTATGATTAAAATGAATTCCAAAACCTCTAACAACAGAGTTCTAAAATGAATTGAAAGTAGTTGCTTATAATTGCTTTTTGAATGATGAATAAAGAGGATCCATAGAGATGTCATGAAAAGTATGTTACTAGCCAGGTGCGGTGACTCCCGCCTGTAATACCAGCACTGAGAGACTGAGGCAGGAGGACTGCTTGAGGCCAGGAGTTCCAAAAGTATGTTTCTAGAATACCTGGAGGTAGCAAAACAGTGGAAAGAATGTGTTTAGATTCTTGGGGGAAAAAGCAGGAGGAAGGCATCACGTCTTATCTATCTGGTTTAAGTACTGAGTTGTGATCTCTTCATGTCTTGCTTTCTCATCAGATTAGGTGTTTTCCAAAGCTAAGGATTACGCTTTCCTCCTGGACCACAGTGCTGATGATGAGAGTAGGCTGGAGTAATCAAAAAAGTTAACTTTTAAAACAGAACTCAGTGGTTCTCAGATATGAGTATGCCTGAGAATCAAGGTAGAGCTCAGGAGAAATGCAGATTCCTAAGTCTTACCTGCCTCTCTCAGAGAGGTTGATTTAGGGGACTTCCATGGTAGCCAGGAGTTGCCTCTTTTTTTTTTTTTAATTTTAAAAACAAGCATCCAGTAATTTTGATGCAAGAGGTCTGTGGAACACCTTGGACACTGACATGACCACAGGATTGGGAGCTGAAATAACCACACTTGTGTTCTAGAACAAAAAGTTCCCCTCTGATTTTCAGTGATCAAAGAGCCCCAGGAATTTGACTCAGTGATCGTAAGTTGACCTTTCCTTCAAAGTTGTAGACAAAACCCTGCGAATGACTAGATCATAGGGAGCAATTTCTGTAAAAATTATAGACATGAAAAGATTTTTGAGAAATTACCTCATCTGTCACCAGCCTGGGTGCTGGGTGACATCAAATCTGTTTTATATGGATGAAAATTTATTCCTATTTTAAAAGACAAGCAGTAAAGAATGTTCTGTTGATGTAACCAACCTTAGCTAAGCAGTAGAGCTGCATGCTGATGGAAAAATCACATTTTTTTCCCCTCCTAACAAGGTTTAGTCTGTCCCCAGGCTGAAACAGAAAAAGTGGCTTCTGTGACTAAGAAACATAACATTAAAAACATGCAATGTTGATGGTAGAAAAGGGGGCTCTTAATAGGGAGAATTTTTATTCTGCTTTTGTTTTTTCATTTTAGATTTATGCAAAAATAAAACTTTAAAGATTTTGGTTTTGCAGGCAAATATAATCTTCTGTTTATAACTTCTGCCACTTACCTTAGAAATGAGCATAAAGCCATTAATTTGTATTCTTGCCCACTCATGTTAAACTCTAAAGGTCTGGGAAGGAACCCAATTTTGTTTACACCAAAATCCCTTTTCCCTCTACTCTATAGAAGGAAGTCATCCCATGCACTCTGCCGTTCAGCCTCGTTCATTTCCTTCAGAGCACAGCACATAAAGTACTGTTTGTTTCCTTGTTGCTGTTCTCCTTCACCATCCAACTGTAAGTCATATGAGGAAGGGACTACAGTTTCCCTCACCACTGCATCCTCAGCTCTCACAGTACTTGGAACATAACAGGCATTCAATAAATGGAAATTTTTGTCAAGGATTTCTTTTTTCTTGTTTTTTGAGATGGAGTCCTTCTCTGTCCCCCAGGCTGGAGTGAAGTGGTACGATCTTGACTCACTGCACCCTCCGCCTCCCAGGTTTAAGCAATTCTCCTGCCTCAGCCTCCCAAGTAGCTGCGATTACAGGCATGCACCACCACACCTGGCTAATTTTTGTATTTTTAGTAGAGACGAGGTTTCACTATGTTGGCCAGGCTGTGTCAAGGAATTCTTTATGTCATGGTGCAAGGTGGAGGAAAGGCCAAGCAAGTTGGATCCGGAGGGCTAAGTTTTAGTATATTTCTTTGCCTGTTTCTGCATCTAGAAATGGAAATTTTATCTGCTTTACCTTTAGGGTAAAAATGAGATCATGAATAAACATGTTTAACATAAGTTATACAAATGCTTTGTGGTATAATTTTGAAAACCAGAGCTTGCTTGAATTTGAGATGGGAAATTTTATTAGAGTATCATAACTGTTTTAAAGTTAACCTCTTAATAAGACATTCATTGTAGTTTTTAATGCAATTGTGGCACAAATTTTCTTTGTACCTTTACTGGAAAGTAGGTATTTAAAAATGTTATCATTGGAGGGATTCACTTTTAGGAAATTGTAGGGTGAAACCACAGTTTCAGTTAATCCTCCCCAAAATGAAAATGCCCTAGGGTAAGTTCACAGATAATTGTTATTTTCTATATGTAAATGTGCCACTTAACTACCTAAGTCCCTTATTAAGATTTTGATAAATACTATGGTTTTCCTAATTAGTGTAATTTGTCTTAGAAATTTGAAACTCAACATTGTATAGAAGGAAAAAGTAAATCCTTAATATGTTGAATTTCTATTTTTTTAAATTTTCTGTTTCAGATTAATGGTTTTAAGAAGTACAGCTTTACTTTTGCAAAGGTTTTGGTTCTACAGGGAAATTACAGTCTTATGTTTGTTTATAACTTCTGCTATTTGATTTAGAAATGGGCAAGATGTCATTAACTTGCATTCTTTTTCCCTCAAGGTAAACTGAAAGTCAGGGAAAGGACAATATTGTGTTTAAACCAGAATTCTCTTCATGTACTTTCTAGCAACAGATAGATAGCTAGACCCATAAAGATTTATTTATGTTTGTATGAGATGTTTGAACTTTTTTCTTAGCAAGAACATTTTCATAAGATATATTTTCCATGATTAGAGTATAAATAATACTGAGAAAAGACAAATTTGGTTGTTGTGAACAGTTATTACACAAAATTCATTAGTTCTGAAACCGTTATTCAATTTTATCATCTATCAGAAGTAGTCGTTTAGAAACTGGCTTGTTAATGGAGAATCAATGAAGTTGCACTTAGTCCTGGCTACAGCTTTGAGGGAACTGACTGTGGACATTGCCATTTAGTGGCCTCCACATACGTATGTGTGACTGAGTTGGTAGTGACTCTCTCTAGTTATTTGGTACCTAGCTCCCACATTCCATACTTAAAAGTGTTTAATACTTTTCTGTAATTAGTGAAGATATCAAGGATTGCTGCTGCATTTATGAAGTATGTTTCGATACAAGTTTTTTTATTATTTTTGGAAAAATATATTTCTAAAACTAACATCATAATTTTTACTGAGTTAAATGCCATATATCTTTCAGAGGATCATAAAACAGGAGTTGGGGCAGTCATTTGGGCAGAAGGGAAATCTGTAAGTATGAAAACAATTCTTTAAATATTTAACCTGGATTTTGTTTAAACATAGTTCAGTCTTTGGTGCATTACAGGTTATTGACCATTAAGATTAATATTTTTGTAATGGTGCATTTATGAAGATCGATAAAGATTTGCTCATTCCCTCAACAATCTTCCAGATAGACGCATTCATTCAGCAAACATTTGTTAAACACTCTCTACAGGTTAGGCACTGTGCCACAGTGAATGCTGGGGATTAAAGATCACATTTTATGGCCTCATAGTTTAGTGATGGAGATGTAGAAGTAAAAAATAACTGATATGTAAGTGTAATTATAACTGATATCATGAGAACATAGAGGAGGAACCTTTGCTTAGAAAAATGAGTAAATACTCTTGGTGAATATTATTAATGTTAATAATATTAATATTCTTGAAGAATAAGATAATTTCATCAGACAGAGCAAGTCAATAGGACCAGGAGGATAACATGAATATTCTTGGTGAATATTCTTTTTTTTTTTTTTTTTGAGACAGAGTCCCCCTCTGTCACCCAGGCTGGAGTGCAGTGGTGCAATCTTGGCTCACTGCAGCCTCTGCCTCCTGGGTTCAAGTGATTCTTATGCCTCAGCCTCTTGAATAGCTGAGACTACAAGCATGTACCACCACTGTTGCCATGTTGAGCAGGCTGGTCTTGAACTCCTGGCCTCAAGCAATCCACCCTCCTCTGCCTCCCAAAGTGCTGGGATTACAGGTGTGAGCCACCATGCCTGCCCTGAATATTCTTAATATTAATAATGTTAATGTTCTTGAAGATTAGGAGGATATAATCAGACACAGCAAGTTAATGGGACCAGGAGAATAACACACAGAGATTGGGGTGAGAGAGAGAATATGGGAAAATGCATTTGATTTGGCACATAGAGTAAGCAACAAATTGGACTGGACCATGAAGAACCCTATATCCCATGTAAAGATTTTGGACTTTATCCTGGCAGTGACATACTATAGAACAGCACTAACCAGTAGAGAGAAAAGGCAAGCCTCAAACTGAATTTTAAATTTTTAGGAGCCATATATATATATAGAGAGAGAGACAGAGTCTCGCTCTGTCGCCAGGCTGGAGTGCAGTGGCGCAGTCTCGGCTCACTGCAACCTCTGCCTCCTGGGTTCAAGCAATTCTCCTGTCTCAGCCTCCCAAGTAGCTGGGACTACAGGCCCGCGCCACCACGCCCAGCTAATTTTTGTATTTTTAGTAGAGATGGAGTTTCACCATGTTGTCTGGAATGGTCTCAATCTCTTGACTTCGTAATCCATCTGCCTTGGCCTCCCATAGTGCTGGGATTACAGGTGTGAACTACCTCGCCTGGCTGGAGCCATATTTTTAAAAGGAAAACAGATGAATTAATTTTAAGAAAATATTTAATCATGTAATCAATAAAAATTACTAATGAAATATTCTGCATTCAAAAAATATTAAATCTTCAAAATTCTATGTGTATTTTACACCTGCAGCGCCTGTCAATCTAGACTAACCACATGTGGCTAGTGGTGACTGTATTGGACAGTGCAGTCCAAGAATATTGTAAGTGGAGAAATGATTTGATCAGATTTGCATTATAAATGAATGAAGTAGGGCTAGACAGGAAATAGGGAGATTAATAAAAGAGATATGAGGACTTGGAGTTGTGGGGATGTGTTAGGAGGCTAGAATCAAGAGATATTTAGTAACTATATAGCTGACTGAAAGGTGAGCCTACATTTTGCCTCAAGGACTTCACAGAAAGTAATCTATTTGCTTTGATGTTTCACAAACTCCTCAAGTTCAACTCATCCATTATCTTCCCTGCTAACCTTCTCCCTCACTAGTAGTCACCATCTCGTCTGTTACTGTACACATACGATCACCTAGCACAATGGATTCCACCTTCAAAATACCTCTTGACTCTACTTACCTCTACCCCAACTGTTAACTCCTACTAGAATACTAGGCTCCTCAGACAGAAAATCCATAGCGCTCTGTACAACTTGTCTGTGACATTCATCACAGTTAAAGTTACCTGTCCAATTTCTTACCCTCCCCAGACTAGAAGGCTCATGAGGGTAGGGACTCTCTGTCTTGTTTACAGTTGTATTCCAGCACCTAGCATAGGTCTAGCCAGTGGCTGGAACTCTCATTTGTGTGTACATGAATGCTCAGCAGCCTTTTGGCTTAACATCTCATTCTTTTTTTTTTTTTTTTTGAGACGGAGTCTGGCTCTGTCACCCAGGCTGGAGTGCAGTGGCCGGGTCTCAGCTCACTGCAAGCTCCGCCTCCCGGGTTTACGTCATTCTCCTGCCTCAGCCTCCCGAGTAGCTGGGACTACAGGCGCCCGCCACCTTGCCCGGCTAGTTTTTTGTATATTTTTGGTAGAGACGGGGTTTCACCATGTTAGCCAGGATGGTTTCGATCTCCTGACCTCGTGATCCACCCGTCTCGGCCTCCCAAAGTGCTGAATTACAGGCTTGAGCCACCGCGCCCGGCCTAACATCTCATTCTTAAAAATTTTGTGGAGAATGTCAGTTTCTAGTTATCTCTAGAGTAGGCCGGTAGGCAGCACGGTGAAATGGAAAGAGACATGGCTTAGAGTCAAGTAACCTGGGCTTGAATTCTGGCTATGTTACTTACTCATTTTGTGACCCTAGACAATTAGTCACTCTTGTCCTCAGTTTCCTTATCTGTAAAACAGTAATATTAGTAGTATCACTCTTTAGGTTGTTTCAAGAATTGATCAAATGAAATGATGCATATAAAACTCAGTATGGCTGGGCACAGTGGCTCATGCCTGTAATCCCAGCACTTTGGGAGGCTGGGGCTGGAGGATTGCTTGAGCTCAGGAGTCCAAGACAATCCTGGGCATCATGGTGGGACCCCATCGCTACAAAAAATGAAAAAGCTAGCCAGGCATAGTGACATGCGCCTGTGGTCCCAGCTACTTGGGAGGCTGAGGTGGGAGGATGACTTGAGCCCAGGAAGTCAAACCTGGGTGACAGAGCGAGACCCTGTCTCTAAATAAATAAATAAATAAATCAGCATGATGTTTGACATTTAGTAAATGTTCAAACAGATTTATTAATGAGATAATATTTTGTTTGCAGGCTTCTGTTTGCTTACTATTACATGATTTTTATGAAGCTGCTACAGTAATGAGTCTGTTGATATTATCATGAGTAATTATAACATTTTGAAATTTATGAGGTTTATAGTATATTCCAAACTATTACACACACAATATTGATAAAATATTTCATTCTAATAATTGATAAAGCATTGATATTAACTACTATTTCTCTTTAAAAGAGAAGAAAGCCATTGAAGTAAGAAGTTCTATAATAATATGCATATAATAGAGGTTCAATAAATACTGAAGATGAAAATGCATTTTTTATTTTCCAACTAAATCAGAGTAGCACATTTTTAGCCCCACAACAGAAATTTTCTGTTTAAAGTATTTAAAAGTTTTCGACTTGCTAACCAGTAGCATGGCACAGAGCACATAAGAAATTAACAATCGCAGCCAGGTGCGGTGGCTCATGCCTGTAATCCCAGCACTTTGGGAGGCCAAGGAGGGTGGATCACCTGAGGTTGGGAGTTTGAAACCAGCCTGACCAACATGGAGAAACCCTGTCTCTACTAAAAAATACAAAAAAATTAGCCGAGCGTAGTGGTGCATGCCTGTAATCTCAGCTACTTGGGAGGCTGAAGGAGGAGAATCGCTTGAACCTGGGAGGCGGAGGTTGCTGTGAGCCGAGATCGCGCCATTGCACTCTAGCCTGGGCAACAAGAGTGAAACTCCGTCTCAAAGAAAAAAAACAAATTAACCATCACTTGTTGAGTATCTGCTATGTACAGAACACTCGAACATGTTGAAGGGATAGAAAAGAAATATAAAACATGGTTTCTGCTCTCCAGGATCTTATAATTTATTTGGGAAGTAATATCTGAATCAAGTGAAATAATTTGTGAGTTAAGTAAGATAGTATTTAATTAATTGCAAAAAACAAGGACTTCCTTAGGATTATAGATTAGAGAGGTGGTCAGCCTTCTTGGAATTTTGCTTTGACAAGGATCTGCAGTAGGAGGATCTGATATTATATTTTTTGATAACTCAGTTTACTGTAGAAAATTGGCCGGGAGCGGTGGCTCACGCCTGTAATCCTAGCACTTTGGGAGGCCGAGGCGGGCGGATCACGATGTCAGGAGATCGAGACCATCCTGGCTAACATGGTGAAACCCCGTCTCTACTAAAAATACAAAAAATTAGCCGGGCGTGGTGGTGCATGCCTGTAGTCCCAGCTACTCGGAGGCTGAGACAGGAGAATGGCATGAACCCAGGAGGCGGAGCTTGCAGTGAGCCGAGATGGGGCCACTGCACTCCAGCCTGGGCAACAAAGCGAGACTCCATCTCAAAAAAAAAAAAAGAAGAAAGAAAGAAAATTGAGTGAATATTCATTATACAAAGTATGATAGCAAGCTTCAAAAATACATTGCAAAGTGCCTTTTCAGAATGTTGAAACTAACCATTGATTTGCTTACTCTCATAGAGAAGTTGTGATGGAACAGGTGCCATGTACTTCGTAGGATGTGGTTACAATGCTTTTCCTGTTGGATCTGAGTATGCTGACTTCCCACACATGGATGACAAGCAGAAAGACAGAGAAATACGGAAATTCAGATACATCATACATGCAGAACAGAATGCCTTGACTTTTAGGTATGAAATCCTTCTTGGTGTACTTTTCTTTAAAATGTAGCAAGTGTTGGTTGAAATTAATTTTCTTATAATTGCAATTTATTTCCTTTTTCAAATTCCAGGAAAGTTTCCTTTCAGAAACATACTTTTGGTAAGGCTTGGTCCTGCCAGACCTGAAGCTATGACCTGAACTGAGGTTAACGCCTCTGCAGGCCTTCCCATTTGTTGAGCATGTCTTTTTTTCCCTTCCCTCTCTCCAATATGAAACTACTTGAAGTTTATCCTTTGGGATCTTGCTCAGACTCTCATATTTCTGGATGTTAAGAGCTCCTTTGTCTTCTAAATCTGGAGCACACATTTATTAATACAGTTACATACCACATAAAGACATTTTGAGCAACGATGGACTACATGCACAACGTGTTCCCATAAGATTATAACAGAGCTGAAAAATTCCTGTTACTGAGTGAAGTAGCCATTGTAACATCACACGTTACCTTTTTTATGTTTAGATACACAAATACTTACCATTGTGTTACAATGGCCTGCAGTATTCAGAATAGGACTTTATAATGAACCAAATGCTTTAAAAGAACTTTTGTTAACGATTATAGCTATCAATTTACATCATTGTCACAAACACTTCTCAGCCTTTACCATTAACCTTACCATTAAGGTTAAGGGATTAAAAAACTGTGTAAGACATGGCTCCTGTCCTTGGAGAGCTTCTAATCCAGTAGGGGATATGAGACAGTATCCACCTCATGCTGTGGATTCTGTAGGAGGGGCAAATGTAAAGTGCTGCGGACATTCTGCTGCTGCTGTGGACAAATGGGAGAGTGCAAGGGAAAGGTTTTAGGGAAGAACTGGCATCTGAACTGAGCTTAAAGGATTCCTAGACTGAGGCAATTGGAAGGGAAGGGAAGACCATTCTTGCTTCTAGCATAAGCAATGGTCTAGAAGTAGGAAAATCCGTGGTGTGTTTAGGAGCATGAATATTCCAGTTAGGTTGGAATGTGGACACAAGGGAAATGCAGCTCACAAGGACAGGCTGGGACTGGACTCGAGAGGACTTTGAGTTTATGCTTCATTTGGTAGGCAGTGGGGAAATGGAATGGCATTGACAGAGCCACACTCTATAGATTATGTAGGTAGTATTGTTTGAACAGACTAGATGCACAGAATTCTGTTGCCCTAGTCCAGGTGAATGTAAGTAACAGTCTCAACAAGGAAGATGGATATGGAAGGCTGGCAGTGGAGGAATTGAAGATGGCTGACTGAGAGCTGCCTAAGCCTCAGAACCCGGAAGTCAGTCCTTGTAGCCCCAGACCAGAGCAGTCCTTAGACCTGAACTACCCTCAGCATGCAAAATTTCACCCAAAATTTCCTCCATTCTTTTCCTTGTCCTCTTCATTACAGACTTACTTGCTTCATTTTGTACAGAGGTGTGAATATGTCAAATAGAAACTTTTCTTTTTAAAATTATCCTATGATAGGGAAGGGGTAAGGGAACTATAAGTCAAAACAGAACTTAAATATTTAATTATTCATTTAGTAAACATTTATTGAATATCCAGTAGGTACCAGATAGGGCTGTGTCATTTGTCTAACAAGATGAGTTAGTGTCTAGTCAGACATGATTAACTCTTAAAGAAGGTATCAGTTTCAAATCTAATTCCAGTATTCTAAACACATACTTACTTAGAAAGCATTGGGGAATTTTTCTCTCTTTCTTTGATGTCTGTATCTTCCTGATTTCATCTATTTTGTAATCTGAAACTGAACCTCTTACTTAGAATCAATAAATGATTTTTAGTTATAATAATCGTCATGTTCAGGTTGTATCATAACACTTTTGTAGGTTTATATATTTTGAACATTCAGTAATTCAGCAAGTCTAAGGCTTGATGATCATTATTAATATCATAAATCTGTTTTTAAAACAGCTCAATTTTAGTGTTTAAAGATTTTTCTAAAAAATAACTTTCCCTTTCACAAACGACCTTTCTGATATTTTATAATTTTTTTTGTAGGTGTCAAGAAATAAAACCAGAAGAAAGAAGCATGATTTTTGTGACAAAGTGCCCATGTGATGAGTGTGTACCTCTAATTAAAGGTGCAGGCATAAAACAAATCTATGCAGGAGATGTGGATGTTGGAAAAAAGAAGGCAGACATCTCTTACATGAGGTTCGGGGAGCTTGAAGGTGTTAGCAAATTTACAGTAAGTAGATGCACATTTTTTTCAGGTGTATTTTGTATTATGTTGTTAGGTACCCTTTTGCAATATTGTAAGTTACTGCTTCCCACCCTTTTAAAGAGTTTCAACGAATTATTATTTATTATTATTATTTGAGAGAGAGTCTCTCTCTGTCGCCTAGGCTGGAGTGCCAGTGGCTCGATCTCGGCTCACCGCAACTTCTGCCTCCTGGGTTCAAGTGATTCTCCTGCCTCAGCTTCCCGAGTAGCTGGGATTACAGGCGCCCGCCACCATACCCGGCTAATTTTTGTATTTTTAGTAGAGCTGGGGTTTCGCCATGTTGTGCAGACTGGTCTCAAAACTCCTGAGCCCAGGTGATCCGCCCGCCTCGGTCTTCCAAAGTGTCGGGATTACAGGTGTAAGCCACCGCGCCCGGCCGAGTTTCAACAAATTATTATTATTGAGTTTATTTATATGTGCAAACCTTTACCTAACTGCAACTGTTCAGCTATGGATTCCTGCCTTATGCATTTACATCTCTGCAGAGAATTGAGCCAGTGGATCTTTTGGTGCCATCTGGTGGCTGATAAAAGAAAAGTATCTGACCGCTCTCTTCCCTCTCATTTCTGGCTTGGAGTGGTGGATAGAGGTGAAAATACTTCAGCGGTCCCCACCCTTTTCAGCACGAGTGACCGGTTTTGTGGAAGACAGTTTTTCCACAGATGGGGTGATGGTTTTGGGATGAAACTATTCCACCTCAGATCATCAGGCAATAGATTCTATAAGGAGCACGCAGCCTTGATCCTTCAGGTGCGCAGTTCACAATAGGGTTCTGCTCCTATGAGAATCTAATTCCACTGCTCATCTGACAGGAGGTGGAGCTCAGGCAGTAATGCTCGCTAGCCTGCACTCACCTGCTGCCGTGTGGCCCAGTTCCTAACAGGCCACGGACCAGTACTGGTTGCTGCCAGGGGGTTGGGATCCTCTGCAGTAGCTTAAGGTCACCCCCACCCCCCAAACAAAGGGAGGTGCACACACACACACACACACACACACACATATTTCTCATGAGAAAAATCAGAAAAAAAAGAATATTTATTTATTTGTTTGTTTTTTTATTCATGTATTTATTTTGAGATGGAGTTTCACTCATTGCCCAGGCTGGAGTGCAATGGCGTGATCTCGGCTCACTGCAACCTCAGCCTCCCGGGTTCCAGCGATTCTCCTGCCTTGCTACTCCCGCCCCCCCTCCACTCCCCAGTGTCTGGGATTACAGACATAGGCCACCATGCCCAGCTAATTTTTTGTATTTTTAATAGAGACAGAGTTTCACCATGTTGGCCAGGCTACTCTTGAACTCCTGACCTCAGGCGATATACCGGCCTTGGCCTCCCAAAGTGCTGGGATTACAGGCATGAGCCACCACGACTGGCCCGAGAAAAAAAGAATTTATTTGATATTTCCGAAAATGTACTGAGGTAGTTCATGGAAAACTCAATAACTTTTAACTCTTTATACCTCTTCACTATTTGGGTTTTGGTTTCTGTGGGTTTTTTTTTTTTTCTTTTGATTTTTGTTTTGAGATAAGGTCTCACTATCTCACCCAGGCTGGAGTGCAGTGGCTCCATCTTGGCAACCTCTGTCTCCTGAGCTCAAGCGATCTGCCTGCCTCAGCCTCCCAAAGTGCTGGGATTACAAGCATGAGCCACTGTTCTCAGTCTATTTTGGTTTTCAAAAAAACTTTTTATTTGGAAAAAACCTTAAGCATACAGGAAAGTTACAAAAACACTGCAAAGAAATTTTTTCCCAGAAGTTGTTGACATGATACCAGCTCACCCTTTATTTCCTCAAATGAGAAATAACCACCTAACTACAATACAACCATAAAAAGCAGGAAATAAACATTGATACATTACTGCCACTAACCACAGATTCCAGTCAAGATTCATCAGCTGCCCAAGAAATGTCTTGTATAGCAGGGTTCCCCAACCCCTGGGTACCAGTTAGGAAGCTTCTTCTGTATTTACAGTCGCTCCCCATTGCTCACCTTACTGCTTAAGCTCTGCCTCCTGTCAGATCAGCAGCAGCATTAGATTCTCATAGGAGTGTGAACCCTATTGTGAACTGCCCATGTGAGGGATCTAGGTTGTGCACTCCTTATGAGAATCTAAAGCCTGATGATCCCCCACTCCTCACCATCTGGTCTGTGGAAAAACTTCCATGAAACCAGTACCTGGTCCCTGGTGCCACAAAGGTTGGGGACTGCTTTTATACAGCAAAAGGATCCTGTCCAGAATTGTACGTTGTTTCTGTGACATCCAATGATTTAATCCTGGCATTGAATGAGTTAATGTAACATTTAACTACTAGAATTTGCAGTGGGAAGAAAAAGGATGTAAAAGAACTGTTTATAAATTTCAGCTTTACATTCCTGCCATATACATCGGTTTGAGTCTAGGGTACCTAGAACATACATATACATGATTAACTTGAACATATAATATATAATTATATATGTATATAATTTTAAATATAGAAACATACTATCCAGTGTCTGTCATGTGTATATGAAGTATCATAAGTTTTTACCATTTGTAATATTGTCATTTTTTTCTAATTGTTTTATTTGAAGTTTATCACATTTTAAATAGAGAGGGTATTGACATGGCACTGAAAGAAGGCAGAGATGGGAAAGACCTTTTTTGTAAAACTCAATAAAAGCTTATATGCAATTAGTCAGAGAAATCTCTACTTCTGTGTTTTTGTTTTCTGTCTCTTCATTCTTCCTGAAGAGTATGAAGAAATAGATTTGTCAAGTTCTCCTCATAAAGATTAAGTGACCTAGTTCTTCAGGACTATGAGTGATGGGTTATGGAGAATTCTGAAATATCTTGCTTACTGGTAGATTTTAATAGCTTTTCAATTGTAAAGAGAATGAAGAGATCAGAAGAACTTAAGATAGGGCAAGAGAAGCAGAAGGAGGCAGGAAGACTAAGAGGATATTCAAAGGCAGAGATGGGAAAGGAAGCACCCAGTTGAGCCAGACCCTCCTGGGAGTACCCTCACTCAGGCACATGTTCCAAAGGCTTTTCATGGTTGTTCTCTGTTCTACCTCTAGTGAAGACAAACTGTCCATCTTCTCATCCTTCTCATCTGACCTGGCTGCAAATATTATGTAGATGGTTAGCTAGATACCTAGTTTTGTAAATGCCAGTAATTAACATGAACTAGAATTTGTTCTAAATCAGAATTTCAGTAATGATTATATTCTTCCTTTTAGATTGTCAAAAATAGTGTGTGTCAATAAATTTGGTATTTGTTTTTAAGATTAAAGTAAATTGAAATTAACTTTGAAAGATTTTTGCTTTCCTTTTTGATATGTTACCGTAGACCTTGAGATAGGTAGTTCTATTCTGTGGTGTTGTCACAAACCAGGCTAGGACTAGGCAACACTGTTTTCAAGAATAGATTTTTATCAATCTATATCCATGTCCACGTACTCAATTCTTTGTTTTCTCTTTAGTATGTGTGGATTTTTCTCTATTAGGTTATATTACTTATTTTTATTATGAAAGTAATATATGCTCATGGTAGAAGACTAGGAAAATAAAAAAGAATGTGTATTATCCCACAACTCATAGATACCACAATTAACATGTTGCTGTATTTTCTGTGTCACTAAAAGTTCTTTAAAAAATATTTTAAATAATTTAACACAATATTCCAACCCATAGGTCTAACTTATTTAACCATTCCCATGTTGTTGGACACCTGGATTGTTTCTAAGTTTTTACAGTTATAAGAAGCCTTTTTATGAATGTCCTTAAACATGAATTCAGGGTTACTTGTTTTTACTTTGTCTGCCCAAATTAATAGGTTTTAGTGGTTTGATGTCTTTCAAAAAATGCCTCACTTTAAACATTTTTTGGTAATTTCTCATGTGGCTTCCTACCCTTTCTAAGTCTTCTCTCTTTCTTGGTACTAGCCTAAACCTCCCATTTCTATAAGTGACCAACCAGTTCTGGATGTCCTCCCTTTCCAAGGACTTTTAATACATGGTAAAATGTTTGTACTGTATCTCATCCCCCGTCAAGGCTCATGATGTTAACTAGTTAATCTGTTGAGTGAACTGATGCTTATGGAAGAGGCTCCCAGGTAATCCATATTTGTGTGTCACACATAAGCATCAGTTCATTCATCAGATTAACTGGTGCCCTAGTAGGGCCTTTTGGTTAAGTCGTTAGTGATTCTGATAGAGATTCTAGCCAGCTGAGAAAAGAAGGGCTGTGCTATAAGATACCAATTACTCTCCATTTTTCTTTTCTGCTGCTCTGATATTCTATGTAATATCTGAGAATTTTCAGGCTTCCCTATTTATTCCTGAATGAGATGAAATATGGTAATCAGAGGAGATAAATGATATGATATAAAATGATATGATATGATGCAAGTAATAGTTTATGATATAACAACATTAAAAGGCAAGGTAATCCTGGTCATATTTTCTTTTTACTTTTTTTTTTTTTTTTTTTTTTGTGAGACGGAGTCTCACTCTGCCTTCCAGGCTGGAGTACAGTGGTGTGATCTCAGCTCACTGCAAGCTCCACCCCCTGGGTTCTTGCCATTCTCCTGCCTCAGCATCCCAAGTAGCTGGGACTACAGGTGCCCGCCACCACGCCCGGCTAATCTTTTATATTTTTAGTAGAGATGGGGTTTCACCATGTTAGCCAGGATGGTCTTGATCTCCTGACCTTATGATCCGCCTGCCTTGGCCTCCCAAAGTGCTAGGATTATAGGCGTGAGCCACCACGCCTGGCCTATCTTGGTCATATTTTCATTCTTTAATACCTAGGCCTTTTCTAGCTATTTTAAGATTATCTGGGACCTGGAGTTGAATACAATGTGGTGTTAATTCCATAGTACTGGGCACAGGTTCTAATTCTATTGCCGCCTGTAGTTAGTGTGTAACCTGAGACAAGTCACTCTAATCCTCTGGTCCTCCACTTACTTCCAATTAAAATGAATGTAAAGAATCTTCAACTTCTCTAAGAGTATTGATTTGGATCCCAGAAGTTATATCATTCAGGATCATTCAGTGTGGTATTACTAGGGCTTTGTTAATTTGAACATGCTAACTCCTTTTTCTTCTATTTTTTTCAATTTTTTTTTTTGAGATGGAGGCTTGCTCTGTCACCCAGGCTGAAGTGCAGTGGCACCATCTCAGATTACTGCAACCTCCGCCTTCCGGGTTCAAGCAATTCTCTTACCTCAGCCTCCTGAGTAGCTGAGACTACAGGCACGTGCCACCATGCCTGGCTAATTTTTGTATTTTGATTAGAGACAGAGTTTCACCATGTTGGCCAGGTTGGTCTCGAGCTCCTCATCTCAGGTAATCCACTTACCTTGGCCTCCCAAAGTGCTGGGATTACAGGTGTGACCCACCCATGCCCGGCCATTTTTCTTCCACTTTTAAGAAGTTGTTTTGATGTTTAAAATCAATATGTGAGAATGCTATGTATTAAATCCTTTTTAAACAAGGAAGTAAGATGTTTGTGCACTCTTACAGTGGCAGCTGAATCCATCAGGAGCTTATGGTCTTGAACAAAATGAGCCTGAAAGGAGAGAAAGTAAGTATTTAGGTATTGAGGTGAACTTTGTTGCTGAGGAGAAAGGATATACAGTCAATTTAAATGATCAGGTGATGAAAATTGTTGTGTTAATAGATGGAGCATATTATTTTTGAAGGTTAGATTTTTGCCATTCAATTTGTTCATAAACATTTGTGTGTCTACCATATGCTAGGTGCTGTGGAAAGTGCCGATTAATAATTACTCCTATAGAATCTACAGGTTAATGGTTAATACAAATAATTATGCACAAATTGACTTTATAAATTAAATGCATATGAAGCAGTAAACAACAATGCTCTTCTATAAAAAAACAAAAGCTTACTGGGAAGTGAGAAAGGAAAAATATGCATAATTAGTACAGATGGATCAGGACCAAATGATGAGGATATATACATTCTTCTAGAGTAAAGCCACATTTGCCCAGATTGGAAATGTTCTGGTTACTTGAATAATCTGATGAAGAATCATCACAGCTACCATAATGAATTACTAGTCTTTAAAGCTTTATTATTCGTATACTACTACAGATATTTTGAATGTAATGTAATCTTTGAGAAGTCTTACAATTCCTTAGGCACATAATTTTAGACATGAGTGCTATATAATGTTATTTTAAAATAGTAACTATAGGCCAGGCATGGTGGCTCACGCCTATAATCCCAGCATTTTGGGAAGCCAAGGCAGGGGGATCACTTGAAGTCAGGAGTTTGAGACCAGCTTGGCCAACATGGTGAAACCTCGTCCCTACTAAAAATACAAAAAACAGCCAGGCATCATGGCACATGCCTGTAATCCCAGCTACTTGGAAGTTTAAGGCAGGAGAATCACTTGAATCCAGGAGGTGGAGGTTGCAGTGAGCCGAGATGGCACCACTGTACTCCAGCCTAGGCGACAGGGAAAACTCTATCTCTAAAAATAAAAATAAAAATAAAACAGTAACTATATTATCAAATTATTTGGATTTGAAGTAAATGGAAGTTTGCTGTAAGTTTTCTTGATAATAACAATTTTTTAACCTTGAAAAATCAAGAAATATAAAGGCCTTAGAATAATTTCTCTGTGAATATATTGATTTTCAGTGTTCTGAATTAGCTTTATTTGATTCAAATAGAAAATGTATTGTTTGCAATTTGGAAAAAAGTACGTATCCACTGCATGTTTCTTTTTAAAAATTTATCAGCAAAAAAGGCCCTATCTATCTATCTATCTTATCTATCTATCTGTCTATCTATACATCTGATTAAACAATGTATACTCAATGACAGTGTTTGAAGGGGCCAATGAATAATTTCCTATGTTAGGGAAAGGATACAAAAAGCATGAATCATAAAAAGATTAATTTATCTGTTACAATGAAGAACATCTGTTCATTAAAAGATATCACTAGGCCAGGTGCAGTGGCTCACGCCTGTAATCCAAGCACTTTGGAAGGCTGAGGCGGATGAATTGCTTGAGCCCAGGAGTTTGAGACAGGCTGGGCAACATGGCAAAACCCTCTCTCTACAAAAAATACAAAAATTAGCCAATTCTGGTGGCACATGCCTGTGGTCCCAGCTACTCAGGAGGCTGAGGTGGAAGGATCTCTTGAGCATGAAGAGGTTGAGGCTGCAGTGATCCATGCTTGTAACCACTGTACTCCAACGTTGGCAACAGAGTGAGACCTTGTCTTAAAAAAAAAAAAGATATCACTAAAAGAGTGCAAAGGCAAGCCATGGAATATGAGAAGATATTTGCCACTTATAATCAACAAAGGGCTTGTATCTAGGATTTATTATTCCTAGATCACTAAGGAAAAGGAAGACATGCTGTGGTTAAAGCCCCAAGATTGGAAGGAGGGGACAAAAGGAAGGCTTCTGGTTTGCTGGCAATGTTTTATTTATTGACCCAGATGATGGTTACATATGCTCGCTTTGTGGCAGTTCAACTGAACGGTTAAGTTTATGTTTAAGCATTTTTGAACAAGTGTTTTATCTCAATAAACAATATCCCTACTTCCTTTTTAATTATATAATAGTTCTACTGATATGTAATTCATCTATCATGATGATAGATGAATTACATCTATCATAAATTTATTTATAGCTACTGATTCACGGAGTTGTACAGGCATCACTACAACATTATTTCAGAACATTTTCATTATCTGAGAAGTCTCATGCCCATTTGCAGTTACTCCTCATTCTCCCCTCCCCCTAGCCCTAGGCAACCACTCTTTCAGTTTTTATGGATTAGTCTATTCTGGCCATTTCATATAAATGGAATCATACAGTATGTAATTCCTTTCCAATTTTTGATTCATTTGAGAAATAGACACTAGAATCAACAGATGAAAGTTACAACACCAGCTTTATTGTTAGACTAGGGCTTGACCTTTGGGTAAATCAGTCTGTCTAACTCCAGAGGGGGGACTTGCTGCTGGATGCTTTTCTCAGTGCCAGTAGCAGGGACAAACAGAGAAGGAAGGCATGCAGTGTGACTGACAACTCTCAAGTGCCCTTCCACTTCGTACAGATGGAACCCAGGTAACCCATAACAAGCATTCTTTTTAAATAGTCATGGGGCTTTCAAGAAAATAAGGGAAATATTCTCCTAGGAACAAAATAGAGATAAGAAGACATTTTGCTAGAATCTGAGGAGCAATAGTAAGCCAACACAATAGCCAGAGCTATCCTGAGGACAAATGTCCATGTAAGCTGGGATCTAAGAGCAGGTCTGGGTCTGCTGCAAGGTGAGTGAACTGAACTTAGTTCACCCAATCAACACACGAAAAGATGATTAAACTCGGTAGTAGTCAGAGAAATGCAAATTAAGATTGCATTGAAGTAGCGTTTTTTTTTTTTGTTTTGTTTTGTTTTGTTTTTGTGACGAAGTCTCACTCTGTCGCCCAGGCTGGAGTCCTGCGGCGTGATCCCAGTTCACTGCAACCTCCACCTCCCAGGTTCAAGTGATTCTCCTGCCTTAGCCTCTCAAGTAGCTGGGATTACAGGTGTGCGCCACCACGCCCACCTAATTTTGTTTTTTTAGTAGAGATGAGGTTTCACCATGTTGGCTAGGCTGGTCTCGAACTCTGGGCCTCAGGTGATCTGCCCGCCTTGGCCTCCCAAAGTGCTGGGATTACAGGGATGAGCCACCACGCTTGGCCTGAAATAGCATTTTTTATAAATATATGCCCTAGAGAAACTCTTGCATATTGTATAAGAGTCAGAGAGACAAAAAATTTGTTGCCATATTGTTCTTAAAAGCAAAAACTGGAAATAACACAAATGTTTGTTTTGGGTTATTAGATAAAAATATTATGGTGTGGCCGGGCGCGGTGGCTCACGCCTGTAATCCCAGCACTTTGGGAGGCCGAGGTGGGGGGGTCACAAGGTCAGGAGATCGAGACCAGGGTGAAACCCCATCTCTACTAAAAATACAAAAAATTAGCCGGGCACAGTGGCGGGTGCCTGTCGTCCCAGCTAGGAGGCTGAGGCAGGAGAATGGCGTGAACCCAGGAGGCGGAGCTTGCAGTGAGCCAAGATCGCACCACTGCACTCCAGCCTGGGGGACAGAGCGAGACTCCGTCTCAAAAAAAAAAATTGTGTATTACCACAATGGACTACTATATAGCAGTGAAAACAAACAAATGAACTAGAGCTACATTCTTCAACATGGATGAATCTTAGAAATATAAATGTTGAATTTTAAAAAAGCAAACTACAGAATTATGATACCATTTCTGTATAAAGTTCAAAAAGACATACCATATATTGGTTAAATGTGGTAGGCCAGGCATGGTGCTCACACTTATCATCCCAGCATGATGGGAGGCTGAAGCGGGCCAATTGCTTGAACCCAGGAGTTCAAGACCAGCCTGGGCATCACAGCAAAACTCCATCTCTACAAAAGATACAAAAAATTAGTTGGGCATGGTGGCCTGTAGTCCCAGCTACCCCAGAGGCTAACAGAGGAGGATCACCTGAGCCCGGGAGGTTGAGGCTGCAGTGAGTTGAGATTGCGCCACTGTACTCCAGCCTGGGTAACAGAGTGACAGAGACAGACCCTGTCTCAAAATAAATAAATATAAATAAATAAATAAATAAATAAATAAATAAATAAATAAATAAAATAAACTTTAATATATCGTATATACAGTAAAGTTATTGTTAAGAAGCAATCAATTGATAAACACAAAAATCAAGATAGGAGTTGCCTCTGAGTGGGGTGAAAGGGGATGGGACAAGAGAGGGAGTGCATGGGAATTGGTAATGTTCTAGTTGTTGGATCCGGCAGTATGTTTTGTTTTTTTTCCATCTCCCGCCCACATACACATCATGTAGTTTTATTCAGTTTTACACAAAATTTAACTCTTTTGGGGCAGTAAGTTCATGAGTATTCATTTTATTGTTAGGCTTTAGAACTCCCATCTGTATTACGTATATATTATTATATATTACATAATACATTTTACATATATAGAGAGAGACTGTTTCAAATATTACATAATATTATGAGAAAGAGAAAGAGAGGGGGTGGCTTTCCAGATCTACCTCTGGAAGGCAAGTCTGAGCCCTGGCCCAGCTGTCCTTAGGACAAGGAAACAGCAGGGCAGAACACACAGGCTCGGGGCAGGAAATCCCTCAAAAGATAGGAAGAAAGGGCAGAAGGAAGCTTTTGCAGGTGGTAGATATGTTCATTGTCTTGACTGTGGAGATAGTTTCATGAATGTGTACTTATGTTAGAAATCATGAAACTGGACTAAGCAAAATGGCTCTTTCCTGTGATCCCATCATTTTGGAAGGCTGAGGTGGGAGGATTGCTTGAGGCCAAGAGTTCAAGACCAGCTTGGGTAACAAACTGAGACCCCCCCCATCTCTAAAAATATTACAAATTAAAAAGTAAATTAAAAGAATTCATCAAACTATACACTTCAAATATGTTGTTTATTGTATACTTTAAACATGTATCATTTATTGTACAAATAAAGCTATTAAAAACAAAAGCCAGGAAGAGGTTGAAGCCATACTCTTTTCCCAGCCTGCCCGGTCAGATAAGTCCGTCTCCCTTCCAGTCCCCAGATTCTCCCTATCCCACACATTGTCCCCTTCTCCCTTAGGAGGTACATTTTGTTTCCTCCAGTCTAGTAATAGGACTTCCCCCCACCAAAAACATAAAACAAAAAGTTTTATGAATTACTTGCCATATACTATTGAGTGAATTCTTTTTTTTTGTTTGTTTTTTGAGACAAGGTCTCACTGTGTCACCCAGGCTGGAGTGCAGTGGCACAGTCATGGCTCACTGCAGACTCGGCCTCTCTGGGCTCAAACAATCCTCCCACCTCAGCCTCCTGAGTAGCTGGGATTACAGGTGTGTGCCACAACACCTGTTTTTTTGTTGTTGTTAGTTTTTGTTTTTTTTTTTTTTTTGAGATGGAGTCTCACTCTGTCGCCCAGGCTGGAGTGCAGTGGCGCCATCTCAGCTCACTGCAAACTCCGCCTCCCGGGTTCACGCCATTCTCCTGCCTCAGCCTCCCAAGTAGCTGGGACTACAGGCACCCACCACGACGCCCAGCTAATTTTTTTGTATTTTTAGTAGAGACGGGGTTTCACCGTATTTTGCCAGGATGGTCTCGATCTCCTGACCTCATGATCCGCCCGCCTTGGCCTCCCAAAGTGCTGGGATTAAAGGCGTGAGCCACCGCGCCTGGCCACAACACCTGTTTTTCTAAAAAAAATTTTTTTGTAGAGATGAGTTCTCCATATGCTGCCCAAGCTGGTCTTGAACTCCTGGGCTCAAGTTATCCTTCCTCCTCAGCCTCCAAAAGTGTTGGCATTATAGACGTGAGCCATTGCACCTGGCCCATGTGAATCCAATTTTTAAAAGCCAGATTCTGTATTGCCTGAGAGTAAGTTATCTAGATTCGATTCTAGATTGAGAATTTGAAGATAAAATAAAGTGAAAGTTCCTTTAACTTAAACATTGTTTTGCTCTTACAACCTGTAAGGCTGAAACAAGTGCCCATGGGTTTGAAATGAAGCTGTCCTGACCTAGTGTTATTCTCAATGCTAGACGGTGTGTTGAGACCCGTCCCACAGAAGGAAGAGCAGCACCAGGACAAGAAGCTGCGCCTTGGAATCCACTAAGAAGGACTGTCTACACTGCAGGGGAACCTCAAGAACTTTTCATTGCACTTCTAAAATTCAGCCTTGTTCATTCAGAAAATAAGGATGGATTTTGTGAATAATTGAAAAGATTTTTTAAGGAAACTAATTTATTTCTAGGATACAAATGGTGTTAATAAGAATATTTGTCTTTTAGATTTATGTGTGGGTTTTCCATAATGTAGTAGTGTGTTATTTTATTACACAAAATGAGGGAGCAATAACTTAAACCAATGTAAACAGCAACAGAGACTGATTTCTATTTATCTTGACTTTATATTAGCCAATTTGAAAGGGTCTGCTTCACAAGAGGTCATGCCTCTGCAGGGAATCACACACCTTTTGAGAAATATTAATTCTTTTGAATTACAAGAGTGACAGTTAGTAAACTGCTCCAGGGAAATAAATGTCATCTTTTAAGAGTCAATGTATAGCAAACCAAAAGGTCACATTTATACCCAAAGCTTTCTAGTAATCAGAATTTACTTAATTAGAATTGACTCATAAAAAATAAAGTTAGTGGACTTGGTCTCCATTTTTAAAGTATATTTTGTAAATGTTAACTCTGTGATCCTGTTTATCACAGAGTTTGGGTAGCAATAGGAAGACAGTGTTATTCTGAGACAGTGTCACTGCTTGATATCACTGACTCTTGAAATCACTAACAGTGAACCTCAAATTTGGTTATGATGTTAACAGAGAAGAAATATTTGAGTCTGGACTATTGAAACTAGCCTTCCTAGAATTCCATTAATAAATGCTGCTCCCCCATATAATCTTTCCTTCTGTAAAATTAACACAGGTTGTCTCATGGCTTTGATCTTCAAAAGGAAGAGCTTTTTAAAAACATTTGCCAACCTCGAGAATAAATACTGAAAGTCTTGAAAGTATGGTAATTTCAGCTATTCCAGATTGCTGTCTGTGATTTCTCACATTTTTATTTGCTGAGAAACGTTCAGAAAATTATTCCAAAAATGAGGGTACATGTTCTGTTCTCTCCTAGGTTAGAGAGGAAGTGGCCTGGGATGCTTCATGAGAAATGGCTCCCTGGATCTGTGGTGGTCAGGTTTACCTCTGCTTTTGTTCCCTGCCTTTCCACAACATTACACGGCCTCACTGGGCTTCCTACCAGTTTCTCAGAATTACACGCAGGACCATCCAAACAGGGGCTCCATGCCAGGGCTGTGACTGCAGCCTGTGTAGGTCCATGGGGAGTTCAGAGTCATCATACAAGGCAGCTGAGAACTGCCATAAACACTACACAGACGGAGGGCATGAGATAGGACGGGAGACGAGGCAAGGTACACTTAGAGGTAACTACGGCTAGTTTGAAAACCATGAGTTAAGATGTTCTTATCCATATAAAAACACTGAGATTGCTTACCTCCCAAATTGCTTTATTATATTAACTCTCATGCTTCAGCTCTTGGATTTGTTGTTTCTTACTAACATGTCATGTACACCAAACATTTTATAAATCAATCAATAAATATTTTGTAAGACCCAAAAGCCTGGCATACTGCCAGGTCTGTGGATTTGCCTGTTGGGCGTTGGGATGGAATATGAGAGGAAGAAGCATACAAGTGGGAAAAACTGTGATTAGAAAGGGAAAAATAGGCATTTCCACAGTATTATTAAGAGAGTCATGATAATGCCATTTTTTTTTTCTGTACAACTGGTCAGGTTTCAATAAATAATCATTGACGGTTTACTGTGTAGCTTCAGAAGGTGAAGTCTATGAGGGCAGGGAGGTGTGTGTGTGTGTGTGTGTGTGTGTGTGTGTGTGTGTGTGTGCTTTTAAACTGCTGAACCCCAGTGTCTAGAACAGTACCTGGCACATAGTAGGCATTCCATAAATATTTGTTGATTGATTGAA